>NW_008824053.1:7576820-7586450 GCF_000699105.1 Pygoscelis adeliae | reverse complement strand
GGGGGGGGGTTGGGATAAAAAATAACAAAAACAAGTTTACAATATCAAAGACAACAGTACAGCAGAAATAGTAGCATGTGTTTTGTGAACAGCATGCATGTGGTAATGACGAGTTAGGTACCTTTACAATGGACCTTTATTTCACTCTCCTGTTAAGTATCTTCCTGAACTCACTGACGCAAAAAAAAATTGTACATTGGAAACATATTTTCCCCTCTTGGGCTGAAATCATAGTAAGCTCTTGTGGATTTGTTTCTAGGTACTTGGGCCGGGGGGGCACTATCTTTAACTGTCTATTCCTTAGAAGTAGAACGTCTTCTGATGCAGTTTTATTTATTTATGAAAAAAATCATGAACAGTTGTCAGGATGCTATATCTCATTTACAGTCACAATGCCCCAATGAACTACTTAAATGTAGCTGGCAAGCTGAGTTAACTCTGTCCGGCTAAAGAGACAACGTATCTCAGCTTTGAAGACACGTATTTACTAGAGGAGAGAAAAACAGGCATTTCATCAGCAAAGTAATACTCATAGCAAACCTGTGGTAAGAAAAGAACATGGAAAACAGCTCTGAAAAGCTGTTCAAAAGTATATTTACTGTATATCAGTTGTAGGAAATTGGTGTCTTCTGCCTTAATATTTACTTGTGCAACTGATTTTGGGTTTTGTTGGGTTTTGTTGTTTTGTTTTTTTTAAAGAGACTCAGTCCTACTAAACTTCACTAAAACTACAGTATTTCCTTTTCAAATCAGAGGTAGTTGGCACAGCTAATGTAAAACAAAAAGTGGGACCTGAGGCACTCAGACAATAAATAATGACAGACCCTTTCAGCAAGTCTTCATCAAGGAGATTAAAGCAACGTGTAACTCTAGATGCATGTTAATAAATCAAGTGATGAAAAATAATAAATGGAACGTACAGAAAGATACCTATCTCTATGCTTCAATTAGTCTTTGTGAACATTATCTTTTTTCTTCCTCCCCCAGCACTTTCAAACATATTGTAACTGTCTTAATTGTTTGATGATTTTCAAAAGAAGAGTTCACATAAAGAGGAACGTTTGAGTTCTTATTTAAAGTATTATTCTTTAATCCAGTACATCTTTTTGGTAGGCTATTTGAAATGGCCTGTGATTAGCGCTGATTTTGGTCCTCGTTTAGATCCTGACCGATTTCCTAGGGTGATCCAGGTTCTCACCCCGCCTGCTACGATCCTGATAAGGATTCCCAGACAGACAGACAGGGCTGTACAGTCTTGAAGAACGGACAGACTTAGAATGGTCTTTATTAGACCACAGATGAGCATCTATGGCTGCAAAGAAATTCATTTGCACTGTATCTACAATGCAGTTTGAACTCCATTGTTTGGCAAAGCACATCAAATCTGATTTAACAATTCTCTTTGTGGCTTTGCTTTTCTCTCTACAGCTTCATATATTTACAAAAGGATAGATGCATGAAGACTTCTGATAAAGTATCAAAAAATAGCCATTACTATACATCCTTGTATACAATTGAGAATCATCACCTTATGAGGAAAACAGAATTAAGAGAAGGTATGAGTTATAAAAACCTCTCTGCATATCGAAGTCATGACAATGTCAGCTGCTAGCATTTTATAAGTCATGGTCATTTACTGCACTAAGGAAAAACACAAGCCTGATTTTGCATTAAAAAAGCAAGCATTTAGCTCTTCAACCAACAATGCGAAAGTAAAAGCTGGTATCCACAAAGTTGAATGAGACTCTGGCTTGAACTGTTTACCAGTAGCACCTACTACACAATACATATGCTGTCAATACTGGCATCATATTTTATTCCTGAAGCATTCCTAGTTAATAATATCCACAAGCAAAACAAAAAAGTTACAGTTTGTTCGGCATCAGCGACCTGGAGTTTTGATAGGGAACAGGACTGCGCTGGCAGAGCCCCCCTCCAGACCAAGGGTAAGGGGCGGTCCCTGTTTTGTTTTGAACACCTCGATGCGGAATTAGCAGGAGAGAGCAAGGAACGGAAAGCAGAGCAACACGGATTTGCCCAAGCTCAGTGACGGGGAAGGGGGTTCCTGAGTCCCCAGTAGGTCACACAGCCTCTTCTTGAGTCCACAAAAGGTAACATAGGACTTATCTGATGGAGAAAAAGAAACGTAGCCCTGCAGACAACGCAAAATACAAACCCATACAGATTGAGAAAACTTTTTCAAAACCAAAACTTAAATTTGGCAGATTTATTTTATATCTATACTTTTTTTTCTTTTGTCGTTCTTTCTCTGTTGAAATTTAAAGGAATTAAGTTGCTACAGTGTAGATCAAGTGGGGTTCTGCATTTGATTTTTAGGAGGATGTATGCAGAAAAATATCCACCACTAATTCACTGAAATTACCAAATTTTTGAATATAAAAAAATAAGCCACAGGATTCTTCAAACGTTCTTTAACCAGAGGATATACTGGAGAAATAAAAATTTGCCAGTCCCCCCTTTTTGGAATTATCTTAAATCTGAAGTACAAGACAGATGCTTCTAACTTCCCAATTAAATAAAAGTAGCAGCCAGTAAGACATGACCAGTAATTTACATAAGACATTTTTTCCAGTATTTCATGCTACTCTTTTTATAGTAGGCTCAGTAACTCCGGTGTTTACAGATCAAGAGAAAAGTTAACCAAAACAAGCTATTCAAAGATGCCGAATCCTAGAGCTTGTTTTAAGTTACATATGTATTTCAATTCACATGCTCACTCTTTGAAAACTGAGATCTCAAAACATTATTCTGACATTTTATCCCAATGCAAGAAAATTACATGAACACAGCTATTTAGGAACACATCAGTATAGGAAATATACTGGAAAGGACCTCCTAGATTATTCAGGGATGGTTATACCACCATATGAATATGTGCATATACCAACGATGGTACCTGATGGTACTAAACCTTTCATTTCTGATTTAATTGCAGGCCATTCGTATCTATTTGTTGGTATTTGAACATTGCCCTTCAGCTTCCATAACTTTTTTCTTTGTGTTGTTTGTCATAAAATAGGCTCTCCGATGCCCTAAGCACTCCAGAAGACTTCTCTCACCCATCCTAGACTGCATTTATCATCCTTGAATAGGGGTGGACCGAGAATGTACAGTGGTTTTAATACTTACCTGTCCTTATTGGAAATGCAACACCTGATGAATACTATGACCACATTTATTGTTTTCAATGTTGCTATCCCATAGCCATTCCTGCAACCTATTCACATACCTATCTTTTTCTTTTTTTCCCTTCTGCTGTTATCTCTTATTATGAAGCCCTTCAATATTAAAGCAAACAATCTGATTTCAACCGAAGAGCATTTTACATCAGAACACCAAACTCTAGGCCAGGGCTCCCTTTAGTCCATGTAAGGAAAGGCAGGAGCGGAGGGGGAAGGAGGCGAATCAATGACCGAATGAAGGTGGCTTTTAACTCAAAAAAGCCCCAACATTGTATAAGAAACCTTGGTACTACCTTAAAGAGGTCAGTTAAGAAATCATTTTTAATATCAGAGGCTTTCCAATGCACGGGTTTCACTATATATAGTACAGTGCCAGACTAGCTGGGTTGCTTTGTCAATGCTTTGCTTTCAGAAGCCAACTCAGATCTTGAGAATCACAGTATCCTTTAGCCCAAATTCCTCACATTAACTACCTGGTAGTAAGTGATAACCTTTATTAACACAGAAAGGTTCTTCTAGTCACTGCCCACATCTACTTGCATGCATTATAACACTTTTTTTTTTGTGCCTTCTGAAAAATATATCAATAGGAAAACTCCAAAGCTCTCCCCCTCACCCTCCAATCTCTTTCACAGTACTAAGAATTGAGAAAATCACTTTATGTAGAATGTCTGGAGTCTTCAGTCTTATAGAGAAAAGCAGAAAATAGATAAAAGTTCATCTGACATAAAAAAGAAGGGTGGTCAAGACAAAGTGTGCTTTGTGTACAGCAAGCCTCAGTGGCCTTCTGAATGGAGAATGGTCCTTCCCGAGGTTAGGAGGCATCTTTTTTCACTGTGGGTGATCCAGGACTAATCTCAAGCAAAGAAGTAATGATTACAAATTACAGACCAATTTCTATCTTGCCTGCTGTGACAAAGATTACTGAAAAATTGGTTCACTCACCAACGATGAGCTCTCCAACATGGTATACACTAAAATTATACAGAACTATCATTCAGATTTTTGGCCCCTGATGGAATTCAAATGGCTCTGGAAACATGACCGGTAGTTTCTTCTGCACACAGATCAACAGTCACATTTTTGGGCCTGTGGTCATGAATTCACAAGCCTTGGGGAATTTTTTTTTAGTCTTACTTTTTCCTGAATTTGTGCCAGTATACTGTAGCAATGAAACTGGCTAGTGAATATGCTGAAATTGTGGGGCTAGTCCTCAATGGGTGCCTCCATTCGCACAATGTTCAGGTGGGTCTGGGGGAAAACAAAACAAAGAATGTTTCATTTCATGTTTAAATTCCCTTTGGCATGTAACTCATAACAATTACGTCCACTTATAGAACCCCAAAATTGAACCATATTTATTTCTGCAGTACGTATCACTGCATCAGAAGCGATGAACAGTATTTCAATACCCAAAAAGAGGACAGACACCGAATGGTGGAGAGGATGCTTTTATGGGATATATGATAACTTTAACAAGAACCACACAAAAAACACACCTCCTGGGGAACAGGTCTTACTAGGCTGAAATAAGGTGCTGTCTCCTCCAATGCTCAGATCTCTATTCTAATTGGTTTATAAATTGTTATCCTTGGATGCTCTAAATGTGTTTTACAAGCACAGAAAATGCAGAAGGGCAATATTCTTCCACAGTGGCATTTCATTCAATACAGTACAGGAAACGTATGCTCTAGAATTGTTCTCTTCCAGCTCAGGGGCTGAGTCACACAAAAATAAGAGCAAAATTCTCCCACAGAAAAGAATGAGAGGGGCCTCCCAGGCTAGCTGGAGAGGAGGGAAGGCAGATCGTACAAACCAGAACGATTGTAACAAGACTGATAACCCTAGTACCGGTTGAATTTGGAAACAAGACAAATGATAAAAAGTAGATCATGACACAAATACCCAGGTAGGAGGTTACTGTGTACTGAAACGGTGAGCTAGGGTTGGGATGGGGGGAGCGAGCTGGGGGTTAGCGCATCTTTGCCAAAAAGCACCTTCCAACTGAGAACATTAAAGCATGTCAAGAAGGGCAGGATAAAGTGTTGTGTTATTCTCTCCAGTTTACGGATAAGGAAACTGAAGAACGGAAAGGCATATTACTCAATGTCACACAATAAGATGTAAAAGAGGGCAGAAACAGACCCCAGGTCTCTTGATCTCAAAATCTCTCCATTTCATTTAATGAACTTGCTTCCCAGATGCAGAGAGATATTATAGTGCCTTAGGGCAAATCCAGATTTTCATAACTAAGCAGAATGTGAATCAAAATGGATAAGGAATTTTATCCTAAGTAAAACTCTCGCTTAAGATATAAAAATGCAAAGATGTGTTTTAAAATGTCAGACAGTTTGAAAACAGACCTTTGCTCAACAAAGCAGGAGAAGAGTTTTCATTCCTGCCTCATCCTCTACAAACTCATAGAAAATACATTCAAAATTTCCCCAGATGAGCTACTAAGTTGGGTGCTTGAAATTTTCTAAATTTACAATACACAGGAAACTGGGAGCATGGGGAGGCTGGGGGTGAGCAACAAACAAATGGGCACTTTCAACATTTCTGCAACTAGAAAGATCTTCAAGAATGGCACGATGTGCTGGGCAGGCGTGCCCCACCCTGGGAACGCACAGGAGAAAGTTGGAAAAAAGTTGTGGGACAACAATTCCCAACCCATGTTTCATGGGTATTTCAGTCCTTGAAAAGCCTTCGGTGCTGTTAATAGTCACGAGATATTAAGGCAATAGTGAACACAAGGGAGAGCACAAGGCAAATCATGATGCTGTCCACAGCGCAGCACGTGTGCAGTACTGTCACCAGTGGACCTGCAAGATTGGAAAATTGCTGCTCTAATTTGATTTAGCCCACTTAAAGACTTGAAGGAAACAGAAATACAGCTTTATTTAATGTTCTAAACCTCTCTCAGTGTATGAGGCGACTGGACAGCCATGCCCATTTGTGTTCAGTCCGCACGTTATGTTTATGTGAGCTTCTATCTTTTTAATGGAGCACGGTTACACTTACAGCAGTTTGCAACTTCCCCAGGAAACCATTGTAAATGGGACCTGTGCCCAATTGTTTTTATCCCAGTTAAGTAAATAAATGAAATATGCTAATTAGCACCCTATTAGTCCACAGCAGGGAGTAATCCAGGGCACTTTGATTGGAAATTATTCTGTCATCCAGGAAGCTGCTCTGTAACAGAATGTAAACTGGCCCAATTTTCTCTTTTTACCAACTGTGGATGTCATCCAAATAACAGAGACGCCACTGAGCACAATCTATAGGACATGGTGATGTTGCAATGAAACCTCCTTTCAGTCTCCCACGAGTCTGGCCTAGAGATATGCTGGCAAATCCCAGGACAAGAGATGCTGTCTGCATTTAAATTTGGGGGTCATTTTGTCAAAAATCACTTTCAAGCACATAGTTTATTTTCGTCCCTACAACTGGCATTCCAAATACTGTCCCAGAATACTTTCTGAACTTATCACAAATCCATATTAATGTTAACTCTTTTTTGTTGTTGTTGTTTTTTTTTTAAATGCCAGAAATACTGAGGCTGGGACACACCAGAGGTACATCTGTACAGAACAGGAAAATGAGGGATAACATAGCCATAAATTCCCAACTTCAGTATTTTCAAACTGTAAGCAAAAAGAATTACATTTTTACATAATTTATATAAAATATATAGCTTAAATATACATAATTATATATATTTTACCTCTTTGCTAACAAAGCAGAATTGCCAGCCTAGTTAGTGCATATCTGTACAGTCAGCCTGGCAACAAGATGACGCTGTAAGTAACACAGGCACTGAGAGAAAAAGCTTAATAAAAAAGCAGCATGTTTTCCAATCCGGTCTTTCAGAAACACCCAGTTTCAAAGAGCTTTGGGGGCTTTTGGGGATTAGACGCTATGACACATCTGTCAGGCTGCCACCGAGCATGTCAAAATCTCCATCATGGTTTGAGTTATGCAATGAAGCTTAGTTATGTTATAGAGATACTGGTAGCACACTTTCTTTTGTTATCAAATTTGTATGAAAAGTTACAGGGATTACCTGTGGATTTTCTGACTGCCATTTAAACCAGAGAAGGACCTCAATTTTTAACCTGCCAAATAGAGAGGCTGTTTGGAGTGAGCTCTCTGCAAAATTTCTAGGTCTTCCTTCTGAAAAGAGCCACATTGAAGCATTTCTACATTGCATAGATTTAAGGCCCCAAAATACAATACACAAATAATTTTTTATATTCAAAATGTAGCTATTGATGACAAGCAATTGTTTTTATTTAAAGCAGTAGAATCTTTCAATTGATGTAAGATCTAGTTTTGTTTTGTATGAAATTAGTGTCTTAATTCATTAATAAAATTGTGCTGCTCATGTTCGCTACAGTGCTGCATTTATTTAATCTTGATATCCATTCACACCGTAACTGCAATATTTACATATGTAAGTGCTAGCCACCGGATCCAGTATTTTAAATTTCAAAGGTTCCATTTTAAAGTTGGGAAATTTAAATTAAGAAAAGGAAAACAACAAGACCTTGAGTAGCACACCATAGTCCTCTAGTGTTCCAGATCTACACTAATTACTCTTTCAAAAGGGATTTTTTTAAACATAAAGGAAGATAAGATCATACTATCTCATACTATCAAGTGGCTAATGTAATATGGGTCTGCTGCCTCCAGCTTAGCAATGCCAGTTAGGCCACCCAAGGATCAGGTCTCGCTCGTGCTCTCAGGAAGGATAGTTTTATTCTGTATGCTTACAATCCCTGACACAAGGCAACTCTGATTCTCAGGGATCCTCTCCTTTAATAACTAAGAGTATTGTGTGTTGTGTATCCAGGACTGTTCAGAAACATGCCCAATGGGTTTGTTCACGATGAGTTTATTTTACTTTTATTTTTCCTTCACAACCGGGATGCTGGGGTCTTCACTGAAAACTAAACAGGAAACATCAGTGACTTGCAGCGTGATGTGAACGGACTCAAAGGACTGTTTATAGATCTGTAGAGAATATAACACATATAACACATATAACACATATCTCTCTATCTGCCTTTTGGGAATGACCCCTTTTATCATTAGAATATATGCTTTCCCTCATGCAGAACAGGACCTTGTTTTTGCAATACAGAACAAAACCTCACAGCCCCCGCAATGTAACACGTAAGAAAGTATTTAGGCAAGTGAAGCAGTTAAGAAAACTGCAGCCCTCTGACCCAGCAGTGCTCCTGAACACAGCCGCAGAAATACCCAGGGAGCCAGCCGCGGCAGAGAACCCGCTGGTGGAAAACCCTCCTGTGGAGTATCCTGTAAATACCCTCACTCCACATCTGATCTCAGAGCAAATCCGAGCCCATCTGTTCCTTCACTACTGGCAAATGTTTACTGAGGGGAGACTAAAAAGCTACATGTGTCTCACCAGCAGTTGATATCATCAAGTCAGCATCAGAGAACACCAAAACATCCCCAAACAAGCCAGGAGGACTGAAACGCTGCACTGCTGGCGGGGAGACACTATGGTCAGCTTAGCATTTATCTGCTCCAGTAACTGTGGATCACGTAGTTGAGTATCTGTCTGCTACATACATTTATTTAACCTGTTGAAAAGTCGTGTGGAGAGGAGAACGAGCTCCGAATGCTTTTACACATTTACAGTTGCTGGGAAAAACATTTCCTTGAAATCCACATGTTTAATATATCCATCTCTCTTTGAGTCTGGCCTTCTGAAAGGAAAATTCACAGCCTGGCATCAGGAATGAAAAAACAGAGAGAAAAATCCCTATTGACACATTAAATTAGACATGTTTGCAGGGCCGCCAGAGATAGCAATTACTCTGCTGCAGCTTCTGTGGACGGATTACAGCAGAAAACACTGACTGCTACCAGGTAATTCTACCTGCTAATTACTTGGGAAGACTTGGGTACTAAACCGACCTGAATGTTTTCATGGGTCCTGGGACCCATTAAAGGAAAGAACTTTAAAAAGCCACACAGTGATGCTGACAGGAACTCTGGAGTTGTTGAAAATCCATCAAAAATATTCTTGCAGTATAATGATTAGAGTTTCAGTCAGCCCCAATCTGTGCAGGCATTCACATTTACCGGCAGTTACAACAAAAAGAAGTGCTTTAATGGGGTGGTGATTTTTTTTTTTTCATATATATTTTTTTTTTTTCTTTTTTCCCAAATGATGACTATAAAAAGGACGCACAGAGCTGGTCCTGGTGCCTGCCGAGCGGCGAGGCACTGCCCGTTTCAGCTGAGGGGAGGTTAGACGGCCGTGAAATGCTTCCATTTCGAAAGAGGGTGGTTGAATTCG
Source organism: Pygoscelis adeliae (assembly GCF_000699105.1). Lineage (NCBI taxonomy): Eukaryota > Metazoa > Chordata > Aves > Sphenisciformes > Spheniscidae > Pygoscelis > Pygoscelis adeliae. Next base: position 7,576,916 of record NW_008824053.1, on the reverse strand, counting down.
CTGACTGAAACCGACAATCAAACGGAGTTAAGGACGAAAAAAAACCCAAAGCGGGAGAAATTGGCGCAGTTTCGTAGCGCCACCTGTCGCCACCAG
>NW_008824053.1:7572805-7576688 GCF_000699105.1 Pygoscelis adeliae | reverse complement strand
CACTGCGAAGGGGCGCTGCTCTAGCGAGGAGGCGGCGGGCACCAGAAACCAGCGGGACGGCAGGTCTGCCCTGCCCGGCCTCCCTTCCCTCCTCAGCCGAAACCGAGGGGCAAGCCGCTAAAAGCTGACGCTGAAGACCCTGCTGCACGTCTAGGCTTCACCCAAGACACGGAGTCCCTCAGCACAACCCAAGCAAGCCTCTCAAACGGGGAGCTAGTGCAGGTGGCATTCTCTGCTGCAGAATGGCCCCAAACAGTTTATTTTGCCCTTGTACGCAGGAGGGATCAATCCGATGACGAGATGTCCTCTATGGCACAGCAAGCTCTGGTATAACTGTTCTGAGCCACCAGGACTTGTGGGTTGCTGCACAGAAAGCATGAGCTGGAGCTCCAGCGCTGCTGGGGGTTAAAATAGATTGTCAGATCCAAACCATTAACTCTCCAAAGAGGTGATGCCTTGCAATTGTTTTGGTGCCATACTGAGACAATACCTGCAAAGCTCAGAACTGGGGACCCAAGTTGCAAACAGCTTCCTACTGTGGCAATAACCTGCCTCCAACCCTGCTGCCAAGAACGCTCCCCTCAGCAAATCCTCCTTTCTTTGGCAGCTATTTGCAAAAAGGACTCTTGACAGTGGGATGTCCAGAAAGAAACCCGGACCAACGAGACGCGAAGATCTTTCCATCATGAAGAAGGTTCTGCACGCAGTCACCAAGGCAGGAAAAAGAACAGAAGGAATAAGGAAGCGTTCTGTAAATAAATCTGCATCTACCATCACTTTCCACCCAGTACAGTCCCCCCGTGGGGGACTGGAGTTGTCCAGTGTCAGACAATAAATCGGGCCGAGATGTCATGGTCAGGAGCAGGTAACAAACGTTATAGACACGCTGCTAACTTCACAGCTCTTTGCAGCATTTCTTTTAGTGTCTTCTGCAGTACAAAGGAGAGTGGAAAAATCTGACAGAGCTCCAATACGCAGGCAAAGCCTGGATAATCCAGGACCCACATAATCTGCATTTCACATCTAAAAATTCAAATCTTCTACCACCGAGACAACCTGCCATTTGTCATTCTGTAAGAACTTGGGTATAATTAAATACTGCTAGAGATGCAAGGAAAGCTGTGTTATTTCCTGTGAGGAGAAAAAGGTGACTTAGAGGTTTTTAATATTATAGTTATTGCTTTTCAGAAACTCTCCTCAGGAAATGTTGGAAAATCCCTTCTCTCCAAATAGACGAGCCTAAAATTACAGATTCATTAAATCAGTGTGTGGGTAAGAAGTTTCTTCGTATAGTATCACTAGGTTTCAAACAGAGAGAAAACACAACCTCCTTTCATCTGCTGAGGATAAGAAACCTATAACAAAAAGGGAATATATAAACAAAGCACACTGCTCCTTGGCACAGTCTTTGCTGTCAAAACTTCCTCCTGCTCAGGGTCCTTTTCCCCATCCTACCTACATTTAAACCATCACTGTCCCAAACTGTTATTTCAGGGCTGCATTAAGCACTTCAGGATTTACTTATTTAGTGAGCAGTGATGCCACCAACCCTTCAGCTTGACACCGAAAACATCTGATCAAGGCTCTGCAACAGAATTTAATCCACTAGGCAGCTGCCTAACGTGAGAAAATATTCTTTACCCAATGCATCTCATCACACACTTCTGAACAAAAATATTCTCTTTATCGTACCCAACAAAGAGTCTCCTCATCTTACTTTGAGATCATGGCATACATAAAATCATTAAGAACAGTGCAGCAGGGACATTAAATAAACAAGGCACATGGACCAAATGAGTTGAAAATTACTAGATATATGCAGTTTAGGTCAATCTGGTTATCTTCTAGCGAGTGTAACTAAACAAAATGAGCAGGGAGTAAATACTTTCATAAACTTAAATACTTTGAGCTGCACTAATTTATCTATTCCATCAGACTAATCTAATTTATCTGAGTCCGTAAACAACAAAAAAATGTGAGCTGCTCACATTTTCCCACAAATAATATCCCGCCATGCTGTCTGTGACTGCAACAACTCTCGGCCACGTTCCACCAGACTTTCACAAATATTACCATTAGGAACTACGTTTTCTCCTCCAGGCTTCACTTCTCTTCTGTAAAACGAGCAGCTATTACTGACACGCTAGTTCTCCAGCTAGAAAGGGAACCAGGTGTCCAAATCAGGGCTCAGTGGAAGCTGACAATTATGTATGTCTACAGATTCTCTGGTTTAGCGGATCCGTGCTACCTCCCGAGCCAACACACAACTCCTGATAATGAGGCACAGAGGTAGCAGCTGCCCTCCGGCCGTGTACTTCTGCAGAGGTGCAACCCTCTTTATGGCAGCTTTGTTAAAGCTGGATTTTTAGAGTTTCTTGCCCACGACTATACCTTGCTTCAACAAGGTGCTTAGATCTGTAAGCTGTTTTAAACAGGACAACAGTCCCACCAAAAACAAAGATCCAATGGCCTTGAAGCTAAATATGCACTTGAGAGCCTTGCTTGGCAGTTGCTTCTTTCCATAGTTCTCCAGATGGTTGCCAGAGCAGCTTACTGCAGAGGTGCAGTATGTTGCACGTGCAGTAAGCTGGTGTCACACTACACAAATACACTGAGAAAACACTCGGAAGGATCATCTTGATGCATCTGTGAATGCAGGCCAGGCAAACATGTTTCCCTGAGAGTTACGCCAAGTTCCAGCAGTAATTTTTCCTATGACAGTGAGAAAATAATTTTGTTTCTAGGATCTGTTGCTGATATATAAAAGGGACTAATACTTGCATACAACATTTCACCAGCTTATGGAATATTGCAAACATTAATGTCCATAAAGCACAACAAGCAGGAGACTGGTAAGACCTACTATTCCTACTCCAAGACCGCCCCCAGTGGCTCATTAGCAGTTGACTTTACAGTTACACATGCAATTTTCCACATGGGCCATCTCCTAGGAAAAACAGATGGTGAGAAAGAGCATTCCTTCTCCTTACCACCATCCCCCCAAAGAAGTAAATTCTCCATTTTGACAGGTATTTTCCCACCATTAACATTTCACTTCACAAAAAGAAAAAAGAATTGGTGTGTCTAGGACAAATAAATAGCTATACACAGGCAAAACTAACACATTCAAAATAAAAAGGATATTTCTGTATTTGGAAAATTACATATGTATTCTTGCGTCTTTTTTTTTTTTTTTCCTTCCAGGAAGCCTGCTAATGTTAGAGACATATTTGGTCAGTGCTTCCACTGGGCTATAACACATTACTGTACAGTAGATGACAGATGAAACTATCTTTTCATATATATATAGTTGGCTTATATATGTTCTAGACTTTCTCAATTTTGTTCTCACAGACCTACAATAATGCAAGAGAATTAAAATGCATAGCTAGTTCCAGCAGTGCAATTCTGTCTCTTACACAGCTCAAGTAAAACTGTGTCGTATTTGGATATTTTACTCAGTCCATGGAGAACGTTCTCTGTTCCACATTGTGGCAGTGGTCCTAATGCCAAGGAGGGCAAATAAAGCCTCATGGTCCTCCTCTCACAATGCAGTAATATTTATCTACGACGTAAAGTCACATACAAATCACTGGGTCCTATTTTCTCCTGACATAGGCATGTTGATTTACATAAAATAGAATCATAGAATAGTTTGGGTTGGAAGGGACCTCTAAAGGTCATCTAGTCCAACCCCCCTGCTGTGGGCAGGGACATCTTCAACTAGATCAGGTTGCTCAGAGCCCCATCCAACCTGACCTTGAATGGTTCCAGGGATGGGGCATCCACCACCTCTCTGGGCAACCTGTGCCAGTGTTTCACCACCCTCAGCGTAAAAGATTTCTTCCTTCTATCTAGTCTATATCTACCCCCCTTCAGTTTA
>NW_008824053.1:7549720-7572130 GCF_000699105.1 Pygoscelis adeliae | reverse complement strand
CCAGTTTTTCATCCACCAGTCCCTCCAAGTCCTTCTCGGCAGGGCTGCTCCCAATCCCTTCATCCCCCAGCCTGTATTGATACCGGGGGTTTCCCTGACCCAGGTGCAGGACCCTGCACTTGGCCTTGTTGAAGGGTTCACACGGGCCAACTTCTCCAGCTTGTCCAGGTCCCTCTGGCATGTCAACCACACCACTCAGCTTGGTGTCATCTGCAAATTTGCTGAGGGTGCACTCGATCCCACTGTCTATGTCATTGATGAAGATACTAAACAGTACCGGTCCCAATACGGACCCCTGCGGGACCCCACTCATCACCGATCTCCATCTGGACGTTGAGCTGTTCACCACTACCTTCTGGCCACAGAGACAAAGCTTCCTTCTTCAACATTGACACAAAATGTTCCAAAAAGACATTAAAAGGAAGGACCATCTATTTCTGAAAGGTAGAGATGTTTTCCCCAGGTCACACCATGTTTCATATCTATTTCTCTGCTTGTGTTGTAACGGATTTAAAGGTATTTTTAAAAGACAAAGATTCGGGTATTTTATTTGCAAAACCTATTGCATAGCTTTCAGTAACTAACTGCTGATACCTTTGAATGGAAAAGGATGCAAGAGGACCACACAGGTCTGACACTCCAGAAACTCTCTGCCTCCAGCAGCCCAGCAAATATGCAGAAGCACACACACTAATGAACTGGTTAGCTCTTCAATAACAGCTGATTTATATAAACTACAATGGTTTCTACTGAGTTAAATGTATTTATAACACATTGCAACATATAAATATGCAGCAGGAGGGGACCCCATGCTTTGCATGTCTTTTGATCAGGCACTGTGTTTATTGTCACTCATTTTGAAATTAGATGCCAAAGTAGAGGGACCTCAATCACAGTAACCCTATCTCATGGTGGTTTCAGAGAGCGCCCTCCAGCAAAATGCCTAATTAGCAGCATTTTCTGAAGATTCGGGGCACCCAACTTGAGACAATCTGCGTCTGATTTCCAGAAATGCTGAACATTCATAGCTCGCATTGGATCACCAATAGCACAAGGTAGCTCAGCCTGAAAAGGCAGAGATGCTTCAGAAGACTAGGCATTACAAGACACATAATGGGTGGTCACTTCAGTCTGCAGGCACACCCAGCAGCATCAGAAAACGTTACATGCTGCCCAATTCCATCAGCATAAAATTAAGCTTCTTGTTAAAAGACAAGCAAAATGAAAAGGAAATCCCTGTTTTGTATTTGAAGTGCTGTTTTGAAGATTGTGGCATCTGTTGGTATGTATCTGTTATAGAGTTAAGCATAAGCAGCATCCCACGCACAGACTCATTTATCTTGGTACGTATTCGCCGCATTTTAAGTTGTTCTTAATTTCTATTTCTTTCCCGAAGATTCCTTACATATAGAATTGTGATTCTGCAATCATAAGGTACATCCCGGCACTACTTGGAAGTATTCCTTACAGCAAGAATGAAACTCAAGAAATTTAGGTAAGTTTACAAAATGCCTTGATAATGCTAGAATTAAAAGGATACAGGAAGAGAATTCCCTATGCCTCCAGCACTTTGAAGTAAAAGAAACAGATATTCTTTCTTTCCTTTTTTGTCAGGAAAAGAGCAAACAAGGTGTTAAGACGGCTAAAATGGATCACAGAACAAAAACAGTCACATTTCTTTTACTCATAGAGTGCCACAGGATAGATAAAATATTTATATCACCAAAATTTCTACATTTAGACAAGCCAGGGAAGAAAGTGCTTGGTCTACAAAGTGTGGCAACTTTTTCCTGGTGAGGGGGTAATTTTTGTTTTTTGAAAATCTAGTGAATGGTATTTTGCTTTATAGCTTCTTTTACAGCTGCTGGTTATGCAGCTGACGTGACTGTCATTGATAGGAAGACATTGCACTGATTTTATTAATAAGGGCAGCAAGCATCCAAAGGCTGACCCAAACAAAAATTATGTCATGGTTGCAAAGATTTGAATTCACATTTGAGTGTAAACGCTTGCAATTACTCAACTGCATTTTTACTTTTTAACTGCGGGGTGATGTAGGCACAATGTTAAAATAGACCCAGTGGGGGGGAAGCAGACACCAAACCCTCTAATGGTGGTCTCCAACTGAGAACTATTTGAACTGTTCAGACATGTGCTCGTGGGAAAGTGAAACAAGCCTCCAAATTTAGACAACTGTTACTAAAGCTACCCTTTATCTAGCAGAGTTACTGCTTTAAAGACAAACATTTCCAATCCATGCAAGGAAACAGACACTAAAGTACCAGAAGGGATAGTTTCTCAGTTCCCATGAGCATAAACTAGTCCAGCTGAAAATTTTGCACAGGAAAAATTTTAGCTCATTGTGACTCACAAGTTTCATTGCTACAGCAAGTGACTGGCAGTGTGTTTATACCTTCCACAAATAATCAATACCCTGTGTGCCCATCGCAGTATGCTGTTACCAGGTAAACCCATTTACTCTCCGTGGAAGTGGTAAAGGAAGGATAAGAAGCACTGCACTTCCCAATAAATAAAATAAAAGCAGCTGCCAGCACCCACAGTTGTTAATCTCTTCCGCTCAAGAATTATGAAGAGGAAAGTAATATGGACTGTGAGTTGTGCAGCCAGCCCAGGAAGCTCAGTTCAGTGGCACTCCACGTCACTCGTGTGGCCATGGTGTGACTTGTTAACCGTCTTTATGGGATTCTTGGGGAGGAGGGTCAGGATGAGGGGGACGACTTCTCCAGGCAATTCACAGCCCAGAGGCATCTGGCAGCTTCTCATTTCCCATATTACATAGATACTTTATAAACATGCCTACGCAATCATGAGGGTTTTTCTCGCGGGTCGCCAAGTGTTTGTTAAAGGTTGATCCTTGCTTAGAGAGCAAGAATATAGAGAAGGCACCCATTCCACAGGGTTGCCATGGCACAGCCATAGATTCAGTCACATAGGTGCTGAAGTGAAACAGTCAGGGTCATGTACAGAAGATAAGGATCTCCAACCAGGAATCTCCAACAGACAAAAACAAACGTGATCACTACAGAACTCTAAAGCAATCTGAGAGGTACCCTATAAATGTCTCTCTCTACTTGCTAGCAGCAAAATCTCCATATACCTGCATCTTTCTTTGGATTAATTCACCAATTAGTTCAAATGAAACTCGACTTCTTCCTGCCTTGCAAAATTTTTCCCTTTACAGTTACCCTGCTAAAACGAGCGGTATTGTGTTGCTCCACAATTTCAGAGGAGCAAAGTCTGTCCTAGGACAGGATCTTCAGGTTCGGAGTCAGCAGAAATGCAGACCATCAAATTCTGCTGCAGGAGTGCTGTTCTGGGGTAGCACCGGCCCTTGCCTTGAGAACTGATCCACTGCTGTACCTCAGCTCCGCTACAGAGGAAGCCCAAACCAAGGGATGAACGTGATACTTGCTGTTCAATCTCATACAGATTGAAGAAGCAGGTCAATTCTATTGGGAGGGAGCAAAATATTCTCTATGTTACTACTACAATTAGTAAAATGAGAGCTTGGATTTCACATTAACAACTACAATCTGAAACAAAAAACAAAGGATGTACACTATCACCCTCCATACCGCACATCCAGGAATTGTGAAGAGAAGGGAAAATCCAGTCTACATTGCTGTGGAAAGTTATAAAAAATTCAGAAGTATTTAATAATTTACGCAGTTGGACCACTGACCTTAAAAGTTGTCTTAAAAAATTAAGAGCCTCAAAGAAAAGTTATTCAAAAATACAGACTGTACTTAAAATAGATTATTAGTTCCCCAAAATTATTAAATATGACTGAATTTAATAACAAATTATGTATGAACACAATTACATGTATAAGTAAATGTGATCAGATCTGAGATCTTCAGAGCGCAGCTATGCAGCATCAAGCCGAGGCAGTGGGTGAGTGTGACACCTACAGAAAAAGCCTAGCTAAGGCACTAACAACTCTTATCTGTGCTCAGCTGCTGTCTGGCATAATACCGAGGACATTTGCAGCCTGGCAAAATATTTATCGTTGAAACTCATCTGAATTTAGATTTCATTATAAATGAGACAACAACCCCTTTTCTCCATCATACCTCATGTATGAAAAATCATGTCTCAATGTCGGATTCTTCCCCTCCATCTTATTACTCCTAATCTATTCACCACACAGGCCAAAGTACAACAGCACTTGAACAGTGATTTAAGAAACACAGGGATCATCTGAAACCTGGTGTAAACAAGGATGTGTTTGTTAACTGTCACTGACGTGGCATTCAGTGGAATAAGTGTTAACATGCTACATGAACAAAATTCAAGACACAATTAAAAGTGAAGAAGATATTCTTCACATCTCATTAAAACTGTTATACAGATTTATTGGTACAGAGTATCGGTATTTTGGTCAGTTCACCAGTGAGTAATCCCTAGATATACACTCTGTAAAGCACTTCATGATTCGCTGCGAAGAAATAAGCTCTGGACTATTATTTTACTGTACACACTGCAAAGATAACAAGCCCTTCACTTGAGAGGAAAACCTTTTTGGGTTTCAGTCAAAAAAAAAAAAAAGAAAGCGGTGTTAACCTGCATGCATGAGAAGTGCATCTTTGATTGTCAAGTGCTGAAATATCTTGCTCAATTTGCCTTGACTCAGGAAGTGCTCTCTGATCTCAAAATTATTGATGCTAAAAAAAGAGCATTGTCTTAAAAGAGCAAAGCAGACAGTACTATAAAAATAATGAGCTGGGAAGACTCTTAAGCCTTTTACATAATAGAACCTCTCACTACACTGAGGAAGATTCCCTCAAGGCCCAGTGTAGCTCTTTACTTTTATTTTGGCTTAAACAGGCAAACACCATAGCATCAATTAGAGAGGCCACTTATTTACTAAACATTCAAAGTCTACAGAAGTTAAGAGGATTAATTGTCTTCATGCATATAAAATTTAAACATAAGAGATTAAAGACAAACCAACCTGGTCACACACAACTAACTTCAATTAACCTATCTGCACTTCCTAAGCAGTTTTGTTAATAAGCACAGACCACTGGTCCCAATTCAGATCCTGACCCTGCAACATGTTTTCTCCACGTGAACTGTGAGAGAGGGAGCACTGTCAGAACACAGCTTCAGAAGGAAAAAAAAAAAGACAAGTCTTGGAATAAACTGTAAAGCAGCAGCTACAATAGTATGCCAGCTGAACCACAGTGGAAAACGTATGTGGAGACATCCATAGCCACCTTGAGAAACTACTGGCATTTGAGCATCCAAACACTGGAAGCAACTTTACTGTAATCTGAAATTTGAAGACAACTCTGACTGCTAATGATAGGACAGGAAACCATCCAATGTTACAAGCTATGGCTGCTCCATTCATTTCAACAGTTACTGTGCTGAAGCAATTTACATCTATCACATTAAACATCCCAAAATGGGGACTAGAGCCACTTTATCCTTATGTAATTAAATTAATGCCAGTCTCGAGCTTCAGCTCTGCCTGCTTAGGAACCCGCGTTCTTTCTGACCTTCACTGCACAGGAGACCACCAGCCAAGAGCTGCAGCAGTAGTCAGGCTTGACTACTACACACTTGTCAATATTGGTTTTCAGTATTAGAATCAAGTCCAGTTCTTCTTAGTGAGGCCTTTTTCACAACAAACTACTATCTTTAAATCTTCCTGTGCTGTACTACTTGCAATCATTGCTATGGACGAGTGCTGGGAGAGCGGGGGAGGGAGGAAAGGTTGTTAAAGACTGTCAGTGTTGTAACCATGGGGTTTATTTACCCAGACTATACAGGATTTGGCCGTAACAAATACAAGAAATTTCATTTAAGCATAAGAACAACCCTTTTTTCCTGTAAGGGCAATTGAACACTGGAACACATTGCCCAGAAAGACTGCAGCGCCTCCATCCTTGGCAATGTTCAAAACCCAGCTGGACACAGCTTCGAACAACCTGCTCTAGCTGACCCTGCTCTGAGCGGGAGGACTGCACTAGGTGATCTCCAGAGGTCCCTGCCTACCCCAACTTCTCTGTGATTCTGCAACAACAGTTAAAATAGTGGCACCCACTGTTTCTGGTCTCTGTGAACATGCCTCAGTCACCAAGCGGGACAACAGTAACAGAAAACCCCCTCTCCACAAAGCCAGAAACCTCTGTAACTCATCTGCGGCATGGAAGTTTCCATATTACCCAGCTTCTGATACTTCCGATCCCCTCCGATTTCAAGCCATAACACATCTTCAAACAGCCCCTCCGAAGTATCATAATGCAAGTCCCACATTCAACACAAGATGTGATGAGGTTTTTTAATTTTTTTTTTCTTAAAACAGAAGTAGATACCACTGACAACTGCCACACTGTGTGCCTTTCCAGTGAACAGCAGGCTAACTGCATGACAATTAGGTAACAAAGAAGAGTCACATAGCAAAACTGAACCTAGTATCTCTAGTTTTCCTGACTAATAGTTCACTAGAAGTGGTCTTGAGATAATAGTAGTTTTAAGCAATAGCTTCATTTGCAAAAGTGTCTATTCAGACAGATATTTTTCCTACTCTTACTCCTGCTAGCCCTGTGCAGGTAATCACCCTGGCCAACTGCACAGGATTGTGAATTTTACTTCTCCTTCTGAACTGCCAGCGGAATTATTGACTAATTTCACTAATTTCCAACCCATTACACCTGTGCAAGCCCATGGGCTCTTCATAGCTGCAAGCAATATCAGAATTTGGCCTGATGAATCTTCACTGCTGGTGATGGCACACAAAGAACATCCCACAGAAATTGTGCAGAATTGCCAGTTCAGAAGGGTACGCCTGGCTGTCGCACCTCCTCTCCCCTGGAGCCAGGCTTTTCCTGCTGCACACCCTTCCTACCAACAGGCCCCCTAACTCTAGGTACCTGGAGGAATCCACAGCTCTAGACTAGGAACGCTATTTATTTTTTTAAATCAAGTTAGATTAAAACATCTCTTTTAAATAACTGTTTATTAAAGCAGGACCATATCTCTTCTAGATAGCTGCTCCAATGTCTGGTCTCAAGTGTACCTTTTTGGCCGTAGGAACAATTAGTTCATTTGTAAAAAAACAAAGAGTTTCAATGTAAGAAATTGTATGTATGCTCTCCCACAACATTTTATAGCCAGCCAGCTGACTGCATGATTTCCGGGCATCTAAATTTTGGCTGTAGAAAGATAACAGTGGATCTAATTGGGGACAGATGGGCCATGGCACATTTCAACAGTTTCTCAGTGATTGTAACCTTTCTGCTAATAAATAAATGCAGTAAACCTGTGAAGGTTCTTTAAAATAAAAGTGGTTATGTATCCACTGGAATATAGACTTAAGGCAGAGGAGCAGCCTATGTACCTCTTGCCTGTAATTTCCCTAAATATTCAGATAGGAACAGTGTGTTTCTTGCCCCATTTTCAGGGGAACGGGATGATACATCGTCTGAAGACACTGCCTGCATGTCCTCGTGTCCTTCAGCTTTTCTCTATTCTAGAAATCTTTGGTTTATGTTTCCTTCTTGAAGGCCCCTTCAGTATCCAAAGCAATGAAACACAAGGCTTAGCTTTGTTGTAAAATATTGCATGTGGTAACATCTGGAAGTGCTGTAACAGGATTCTAGAATCAGGGAACTGGTTTATTGTTTGGGTTTTTTTTTTTTAAATATAGAGCTTCAACAATGTAGCAAACAGTTCACAAAAATATAAACAGTATTCAATTACAATAACTCTCTTTTTCCTATTTGCAAGCTGAATACATTTGATGTAAATATCACTAGCAGAGTGAAAAAATCAGGACCCACGACCTAAAAAAAAAATTTTTTAAAAATCAAGACTTGATTTTTTTCCACAATTGAAACTCAATCACAGAGGTAAGGTCTTATGTGTTACAGAAACTATGTCAAAATGTACATCAAAATAGAGAGGAATATAAGAAATTGTTGTGTGATAATTACACAGACAAAAATACAATTATTAATTTAGTAACATCCTTCCCAAGCAACTATGTATTTAGACAGAAACAATCTGACAGTAGATGTTGAACAGTGAAGGTCTTTCCCAGTCACGTTTCATGAAATGCAGGCCAGTTGCAAAAGCTGGGCATTCATCAAGCAAAACCAGCTGGTTTAGAATAAAGATCCAAATAGAAACAGTAGATTAAACCAAAACTAAGTTATGTGGAAATTTGCCAGTTTGGTGCACCTCTGTAGCTGGCTTAGCAAAGCCATTTCACACTTGGCTGGAATGCCTGCATGGTCCCTACCAGCACAATGCAGTATCTGAACACCTTCTAATCTTCACCGTGCAACACTGACGTGACAAAGGCTGTTGATACTGTTTTACAAGTGGAGAGGAGAGGTGCAGAGAAATGAAGGGCTTGATCCACAAGAGCAGTTTGCATAGCTAATGCTGGGCTGTGCAACTCCCTCCCACCAGGCACCGGGCACTCAGGGCAACACCAGCACCGGTGGGAAGCTCCCAGCAGCTAGAGGTGAGACACAGGGGAACGAGGCCAGGCCCGTGTACCCAAGTGACTGATCCAGTCCACAGACAGTTACCTGTTAACCACCTGCTAAAAATATAGAGCTAAGCTCCATTTCTCCACCTGCAAAAGCCCACTGCTGCTTTATATAAAACCCCCTACTCTTAAAACAAACAAACAAAAAAATCTAAATACCTCACATCCTTGAATGAGCATTCAAACCATCAAGGTGAAGCACAAACCACGAGCCCACTCCACCAAAATATTAGTAAGTATGAGGTGTTTCTTTCCTGTTGAAACTCCTCTGCTTGATATAAGTCATATTCATAATGAGAAAAGTCACTTTATCTACAGCTCAGTATCTAGGATATTATCCTAAGATACCAGAGACCCAAATTTAAAGTCATACTCCAAAGGAAAAAAAACAAAACCAGAATTTTTCTCACTCTGGGCAAGCATTCTGATCAGAACATCTTAGCACACCATAGCTTCTCTGCTCTTGGTTTCAGCTGCTTTGTGCACAAGCAGCGTTCAGCTGCTGTCAGCTCAGAAAGCGCCTCTGCGATTCAGCTTCACCGATCATCTTGCAGAGCTCTGCTTCAAGTGAAGGCTTCAAACAAATGGTTGGCTACGAGGTATTCATAACTGGTGGAGGTAGCAAGGGATGGATTATTTCAAAAACGTCATTGCCACTTAAAAGGCAAATCAAACGCTTAAGGGCTGACATGGCTGTTCAAGTACATTTAGGAATCTGAGCCCAAGTTATCATTCAAAAGTCATGAAGAAAGTCTGAGCCTCCAAAAACCAAAGCACTTTAATCACAGCCTCTTCCTTTCCTATTGTACACACGAGCAGAAAGTGTATCTGTCATTTTAGGAAGACAGCAGAATTGAGCAGACCCCTCAACCTTTTTATGTACTGCAGGGCTGAAGCCTACAATGTTCCCTTAACTGGTTAACGTAACTGGTAGAGAGTTCCCAGCAATGGAAAAAGAAAAAGTATTAGGCTTGAGGGCACATCAACTAAGTTAAACTGACCAAAATAGCTGCCAAAGAACATACAATAGAGGTTTTGTAACAGTTCTCCATGCAGGCACTCTACTCCCCAGTAACAGCTATTCTGTTTCAGAGGGATTAGGGTAGTACCAGAAGGACAGGCGCACAGAATAAACTACTAATTCTGGAATGAAATTATTCCATTAAAAGATAAACCCTTGCTTCTGAAAACACTTATTATTCAACAGACAGTAAAATTAACATCAAACCAAACAACAGAGGTTTCCCTTGCTTCAGCCAGCCTGAAGGGAAGAGAACAACTTCTTCTTCCACGTTCTCCCTTCTTTTACAGCCTTGAACAGTTGCATCAAGCAAGGTGCTCTTAGGTTTGCCTGGACTGCAACATTTAACACCCTATCACTGATTTCCATTCCCAAACAGTGTCTGTGAATGTTGGGACAAGGGCCTGAAATCCACTACTCAATCTCATCAGTATAGGAGGAATACACACGCTATAGGATACTGTACTATTCAGCCCAAATGTTAATTTGAGGCATCCAGCTGCCGGAAATATACACACTGTAATAAAATTTTTAAAAAATTAAAAAATAGGAAAAAAAAAGGAAGATAGAGAGGTGGTAATTTGAAAATCATCAATTCTCCACAAGAAAAACAGAGGAAGTACAGAGGAAGCCTGACCCCATAAGAAGGGGTGTACAGTGAATGGAGGCCATCCTTAGACACCACTGTAATCTACACGAAGAAAAGCTCTTGTCCATAATGCAACATGTGCCACTTAAATAACAAAGACCTGTTTTTTAACCTTGTATTTCACATTTGCTAGACTGGCAGAACCACTTTAAACTAGAGGTCTTTGTGTATAATCTTCATTTCTTGTCTGTCCTCTTTTGTTTTTATCTTACATTTTATGTGTATACAGCTGGTATATAAAGAACCTTAGCTTGAACAGAACTAAAAATCACTGAGAAATCCTCACTGAAAAAGAAATCACTGCATTATAGGATTAGTCTGTTGAAAAATGCTTTTTTTTAAAGCTGCAAAAAATGTAGAAACTGACCATGTGTAAAGTCAAGGTTAGCTGCTGCATTCATGAAAAAGACAGATCGGTTTGTGTCATCAAAGAACAGATGATTAGTTTCTCAGTCCCAGAGTGTCAATTCACAAATCTTTGATAACCTCATCAGGTGAGCTATCTCAAGTCGGTTCACATTTCAAAGAAAAAGCCCTAAATAATTGCCTTACTAAAAGTAGTAGGAATTATAAAAACTAGAAAGCTATGATTTTATCAAAACAAACACTAACAACATTTCTGAAAGAAATTCTAGGTGGTCTTATGTATTTTAAAGCACCATTTTTCATCTCCACATTTAACACCACATTGCACTTTTGCAAATGTCAAAAATCCCCAATAAGTCAGCTTTTCTTTCTAAACCTTTGCTTCCTTTAAGTTTGGATACAAGTTCAGATCCAACGCCCATGTAACAGTACATGATACAATTTTTTAAATCATGTAGAACACAAATTTATGGCAAACGACGCAGTAGTCACATGTACTGCGATGTTGATTACCCGAACCTCAGTTATCCAAAATTCCTGCTAGCTGAAATAAGGTTGTATGCTGCTGTATCTAACTATCAGGGGAACTTATTTAACGTGATTAACTGAAACCCTGATCCTCTGAATTCATGTTCCCTCTGACATTTGGATTAAAGCTATAACTGCTCTGAAAAAGAAAAGGCTAAAATGAGCTAAGAGGCAAAGACTATTCTAATGACTTTGTTATTTTAAAAAGAACGCCAGGTGCTTACCCAGGCAAGGAGAAGACAGAGTCCCCCACTTTGAATGGCCTACGGTGTACTCAGACACGATGCTCGAAGGCCTGAGACGAAAGAGTACAAGAGTTACAGTAATATGATTACACGGTTGCATAGTTAAGGAATGTGAAAATCTTGATGGTTCAGTTGCAAGTCTGCTGGTCATTTCGTGTGTGTAATTATTATTGATTTACTTCTTGATAGAATCTCAGGGAAAGCACAGAAAAAAGATTTGAATGAGAAGATCCAGATGCAAATGCAGATTTTAAATGGTGTTTTCACTTGGCATTAATTATTTTAATGGTATTTTTGATTCTGTTTTCTAAGATATAATGTTTTTTTCCTCTTGACTTCAAGTTACCACGTACCGTGCTTTAGCAAAATAAAGCAATCGAGTGTGGAATGGGCACTGAAGGCAAAGACTCAATAAAAGAGCAGCATGCTTTTCAATCTGGCCTTTTAAAACATCCATTATCAGAGGGCTTTGGAGGTTTAAGGGATTAGATACCATGACACATCTGTCAGATTATTATGTAAGAAAACTCTCCTGCTGTTTTCTGTGGGTAGAATGTCTGCTGTGGAATATATAAAAATAGTTTTAAAAACAAAAACACAAAAAACAAGCAATATTTCAGTTGCTTCAAAGTGTGTTTTCATGGGAAAAAAATGATAACTTATTTTTCCTGGCCTAAAAACAAGTTATATTTAGTGCTCTGACTGCAGACTTGTATCTGAATATAGATTAGCAGAATACACATGCTTTTACTGTTCACAACAGAGATTATGCAGAAATATCAGGATTTGTAGGTTGGCCTAACTTAGCTATAATTTACAGAGCCAGGAATCACCGACAGCATGCAAAGAATAGCAGCAAAATATGAAATGATAATTCAGGTTACATTTCAGTTATATGCTTAAAAGCATTTTAAATGACTGCTGATCTTAGGAAGCTTTTCTGTATAAAACAAAAGCCAAAATAATTTAATGAAAAATACCTAATATCATCCTACCGCTTCCATGCTTGGTTTCAGTAACACAGTTACATCTTGTCAGTGGTGTGGCAGCAGTGTCCACATCCTGCTGCTGAGGGCACTGCCGAGCAACAACCAATCTCCAAATTCCCATCATACATGGCTGGAAAGCTGCAGCTTCATTAAAATTATTATGAGACACAGAAATCTGAAGCCATCATCCACTACCAGTTGGATGCTACAGATTTAAACAATTATTGTAAGTTCTGTATTGGTCAATTCTGATCTTCAAGTTCTGCAATTCTCATGCCCCTGCTGTGCTCTTTTAGACATCTCACCCTTACAGCAGGGGACCAGATGATGCAGGGCTGTTTAGGTGGTAAGAGCTACAGTACTGTGTTACACAAACAAATCACAGAAGCAAACACAGCAAGAGTTAAATTGGAAGTTTCTCCCATTCCAGTAATTTCTCTCTCTTAGCAGCTGAAACCTACCTTTGCCAGAAATTCCATTATCAACCGCACAAAGCATTTTATGCTCTGCTTTGCATAGACAGATGAGCAGAAAATAGTTGTCAAGAGATGGAAACTAGAAAGAGGCAGACTAAAAATCAGCAAAGATCTAGAACACCACTATAGCTTTGGATCACTAATAAATATGGCCAAAATATGGGGGAACAGATGGCAGATTTTTTTTTTTTTTTAAATAAACGTGTGTGTGTGTGTGTATTATTAAATTTGTCCCAAACCTGACCTTCACAGGAGCACAGTATGACCATGAAAAGTATTCCCTGCTCAGGGATCAACCCTAACTGTTTTTTTGTGCTGACATTATCACAATTTGAAGCAGCAGGGCTCCGGTCTCGAGCACTAGCCCATTACTCTCAAAGGGTGCAGGCTAAAGCAAGAAACTTCTGTACAGCTGAAGTGTATATTAAGGGCACTTCCCGAGCACATGAAGCTCTCTGCGTAGACACACTCATTTGCTTACCACTTCAGAAACATCATCCCACCTACACAGTAGCCCTCATTTTTTGAAGTTCCCCCTACTTTCAGTGAGTGGGAACCTAAAGGCAGCATGTTCTCAGCCACACAAACTCATTTCACCAAAACTTCCCAGAACTTTTGGTCTAGGACTGGTAGTTTCACTGTTTCACTGTTTGCATTTAAATCAGAGCACCACCAGCAGAAGGTTTCTACTGATAAAAGAACAGAGCAGCAACTGTCGTGAAAATTGCAGACCTTGCTCTAAATACGAATGGTTCAATAACAACATTGCAGATTATATTGACCAATACATAACTTGTTAGTAAAGGATAAGCACCTTTTGTTGACAGGAATTGTACAAACTTTGTCTGGAAACCTTGAGTCGTATTTTGTCCCTATGTGTACCACTGGCATTCACACTGAAGTCAGTTTAATTCACATTGATAAGTTTACACAATTTTATAGTTAAAATACCATTCCTGATTGATTGTGTACATACACAGACAACTACTATAGTGAGTCAAAAGAACAGTCAGTTCAACAATTCAACATCTTTCACAAAAAATAATTTCTAGGAAATATTCTTTTTTTTTTTTTTTCTAGAACTATGTACAAAAATGTAGATTCAGAAATCCACAAGGGTCTCCGTTTAGATGCCTCTTGTGCAAATGTTCCTTCCTCAGCTGGGTGCCCTAGCCTGGCTGTATAACCCATGATGAATCTCATTAATTCAGAAAGAGAGAATATTCTTGTCGCATATTGGGAGTCAGCATTCGGAAAGCAAGTTCGGTCTATAAAATTAAGTGATCCATAAGGTACTCCAGCAGCCTTTCTGAATTCAGCTTTTAAACTGTGCTAAACACCTCTCATTGGACAGAATCAGTGTACCCCCACTCTGCATAAAACTAGCCAAGATTATTTTGTAAGAGCCCATACTTTTGAAACAGGAGTTTCAGAAATGCTGTATTTCAATCTCAGATGTGAAGCATCCAGAGTCCTAAGTCTTGAACACTTCGGCAGCCTCAGAATTATTAGTCTATGCTTCTTTCAAATGCTTATTTAGTCTGAAAATATTTGGAAAAAGGATGATGTCTTGGCTAGTAGTCAGAAAAACATATTTTTATTGAACAATTGATTCTTCCAGAATTCTGGATTTAAATATTTTGAGCAAAATTCATGTGTGTACATGCATGTAGATCTGTAAATATATACACATTTTGTCTTATTTGCATGCAGTCCCTACATTTAGACTTTGGGCAGCTTATGCAGACATCTCTTCCAGCGGGAGTGAAAAACAGGTTCAATCCAATGCTTGTGCGCAGCTGGCAAAGAGATGTGAGAGTGGCTCTTCAGGGGCACAGTCTGCCTGGCACACACAGGGTCACTCTGTGCACAGAGGTCTCAGATGAAGAGCTCCTTATTCCAACAGACACACCACAACAAACAAACACAGGCTCAAAGCCTCAGGCACAGCCAGATCTTGCTGTATCTTTGCTTAGCTCTCCAGAGCCCAACATATTCCCACTCCCACACCAAGCATCTATCGGAGCTACCCTTTTGTTCTTCGCAGGGAACTTTCACAGAATATTGAACTCTGAAAACTATTTTTCATTTTTAAATAGAAGTAAATAGGGGCACACACATTCAAAAACCCAGGCTATAGAAGAACATAATTTTCTTTCCAGTGACCCACACACCTAGCACTTCCTGGCTCCAGAAAGCCTTTCCTGTGAGGTTTCTTACTATTAAAAACATACTATCATTTGCGTTGCCTCTGGCCACATCTTGATTCAAACTCACTCCTATTTTACATACATCTCATGTTTCATTTCTGTTACTATGCATCATCCACATTCCTAATAAACATGATGGGATCTGGTTTTGCTACAGCAGTTCTCCAGCATCTCCATTTTCCCCGTTTTCCTCTCTCTGACTCCCTCCATCCTTCCACAGGCCCAAAGATGTCATTCAGCTGACATTTTGTTGGACCCCCTTAAGCGAATCCTAGTAAAGCGCCTTTGGACTACAGGACCTTTTCGTGAGTCTTTGCAGAGTTCGGGACTCGCCTGAGGGCATCCATGCTGTTGAGCCGTGCTGCGGGGCCACTGGCACAACCTGCGCATTGGACCTCCGGCACCACCGCCGCCTGAGGGCCCCAGTTCACAGTATGTCCTCCCAAACACAGGTCTACTGTGTGCAGTCCATGTTACTGTGCTGAAGAAATGTCTATTATTGGGACATTGGAAGTGACTGGAAAGTTTACAGCACCTAGTTTCTACTGGCTGAGCAGAAAAACAGCTGCAACTAACTTGGATCTGTTTTATTTCAGCCTCTGGAGTACATAGGAAATAAAACAAGGAGAAAGGAGTCGAACCATTCGTTCTCTCCTGTGTACAAGAGGGAGGAGAAAACTGCCCTTTTCAGCCTGGCACAGGACAGACTTTGTTGCTCATCTCCCCCTTCCCCTTGCCTGCTGCAGTAAGAGCTACCCTTCTTTCAGCCTACACAGGTCCTAGGACAGGATCCAGCACTGCTCTAAATGAGGTCACGAGACCATGCCCCCAGCACCTTTATGCCAGCTAAGGACCACAAGGTATAGTAAGATACAGACAATGTAAACAACCAACTTGCTAATAACCGATCCCAAATCCAAGTTACGAGAAGTGAGTCAGGTAGGTTTTGGACACTGCAGGTAAGTACTTGTCTGAAAACAACCTCGTGCATTACAAATCCCTTGTTCTTTTATTTTGAGGATCACTTCTCTCAAGTTTTGCTTTAAAGAAATTCAGTTACTAACTTAAGAGGGATGTAATATTTTAGGAAAGAGACTTCAAGGAACTTCCACATGCTTACCTAAATAAGTATCTTTACGTATGTGAGTGCATTTATTAGCTTTGGGGCTAAAAGGGTTATTTAGCAGAATGAAACTGAATGTAAAACAAAACAGTCTCTACACACTCAGGATGGTGACAATCATTAATACTAAAAAAATGCACATTTCTAGGCTTACAAGATTTTTTTTTCAAGTCAGTCAAAAATATAGCTGATATCATGCATTTAAGAAAATTAAAAATGTTAAGTACATTTTAATGACTTTAGTCAAAGAAAATTCATGAATGCAAAGTCCGCTGTTGAAAAAAGTTTCTAACAGGAAAAAAAGCAGCAATGTTTCAGCAAATGTATAAACATGTATCCTAAATGCAATCATAATGAATGAGGAAACATATTGTACATAAACATCTGAAAGACAAAAATATGATCCTTAAAACATACATCATCGATAGCCATAAACCTAACTAATAATTGCACCACATTCATCACATTCAGAGGCAGATAAAATATAGACTCTAAAACAGAGGACAATATGTTCCTGCTTACAATGTAAAATGGCCACTTGCCTTAAGCACGTACAGTGTGCCTATGTTGCTCTCTTTTGGTGAATGTGCAGTACTGACACAAATTTCTCTGCGCAACAATTCCAGTCCTTAGAAAAATATTTATTCAACTCTAATTCCAAAACTGATTTTCAAATAACCCTTAGCTTCTGATTTTAAATACTTTTAAAAAGCTGATTAATTTTTCATCATTATTTCAGCTAAGAAATGGCTAATGATGCAAAACGTTAGCTGCTTTTGTCCTAGCTCCTTCATCAGGCTTAAGTCTTATGTGCTACAGGCTACTTTACCAAAGTGATCAATACCATACCTACATGCACAAAAATATTAATCAAAAATATGTATGTTGAAAGGGAAGAATAATTTTGGAAAAAAGATTATGATAAGTTGTTTTCGTTCTTTCATATGGCAATGGCAGCCGTACTTTACTACTCGAGGTTAAGACAGGAACAGCAAAGACCAGCAAACAGTAAAGTATTCACTGAAAATTTCAGTGTAAGTACAGTTATTTGTGCATAGTGGCAGAATAAACAGGATATGGCAATTAAAACAAACTGAACCATTCACTTCATGCTCTAGCTCGTTGAGAGAACCCCATCACTGTTCATACAGAAGAGACCTAGCACAGCATCCTAACACAGCCCTTCCCACTTTGTATACTCTCTTGCTTCTCGCCCTCAGTGGGCCTTCCTACCCTCACAAACCACCTGGTTTAAATTCTTCCTTACCCGACACCTTCTCACCAGTGATATCTCTATATCCTTGTTTTCCTCAGCTGTTGTCCTATTTTGTCTCCTCTGTGTTAGACTGTTTGCGTGTACATCTGTTGTGCTATAAAAATGTTTAATAATAATCCCTGTCCTTTCCACCTGGGCTGCACAGAACTGCAGTAATAATGTTTATAACCAATTCCATGTGGTAGTTATACAGGGCCAAGTAACCTTCAGGCTATTTCTCATTCGGGGCAAATAATCTAAATTAAAGAGATTAATCCTTAGGGTACACATGGGCTTACAAGTACTAAAGGAGAGCAAATACTTTTTCTCCATTTATTTTTGTGAGTAAGTCCAGTCAACAAGGACAATCTTCTTGAAATAAGCACCAAAAATAAAGCATTCAAACCTACATGTGTAAAAATAGATGAGAATTATTTCTTATTAACATAGGAGAACACTTACAGTTCTCTTGGATTTTAGTGGCGCAAAATGAAATGCTTAACACCTTTAAATCCTTTCTCTTTTACTGAGATGTATTAATATGTTTTTGACATACAATTTTAGGCACCACAGTTCAAAAGCTTTGTCCTTGTTTTTCTGTGAACAACAAATAAAAAACCCCATAATTTTGCATAATCATACAAAAAAGTAGCTAGTGAAAAGCTTACTGATATTTAGAAAAATCTCATCTTTCAAAAAGCTGTTTATCCTTCATGATCCAGATGTTCCCACCTAATCTCTAAATCAATGGAAATCACACCAGGAGATGAGAGAGTTAAATCAGACGAGAGTTTCTGAGCATCTTTAAAACTTCCCTAAAAATCTGTGAGGGAAATGGTGTAGCTAAATTCTGCATCCATATACAGAACAGAGCAGCAGCAGGAGAATTGTTGTGACCGTGCCTTTCAATTAGTATTCCCACTACAGCTGCTGCTCCAGGAGTAACTAGATGTTATACTTAATGCAGCTATCCTGACGAGTGAAATTTTAAACTAATTATTACACATAAATAGTGAAGAGAGATTAATGGAGCCATACTTCAGTGAAAAAGTCATGAATGGTGAAAACATAAACCGAGTAATTCATAAACAGCACCACACCCCTGGAGCAGAAATTTAGCTGTTTTAACTAATTGCACTATGTGTATCTTTGCAACATACAACAAAATCAAAACAATAGTGTATTTTGGGGAAAGTATATCAGATAAGCTGCAATAATGGAAACTGTTTGATATCAAGAGCACCACGATGAAAATCTGATGGTATGAAAAACTGAGGTTATAACATTATAGAAGACAAAAGATGATCACTAGTAACACAGAGGAAGAGAAATTATCACAGTGCAAAGAACAATTTTAAAATAAGATCTAACTATTGCTTATTTAAAGTATTATCTGCATTAAATAAAAATAACAAAATCAATTACTGATAATTCAAGTGTGAATCAGATATCAAACAAGCACATAAACACAAAACTTAAAACTGGCCCCAAATCAATAGATGCGAAGAGTTATGGGAGGACCCCGAGAAACGGTCTGCTGCAGCTCTTCTCGGCCCCCTCCTGCGAGCGGTTTCAGAACTCTGTCCACGAGGATGCAGCTGTAGGACCACATCTTGGATAGCAAAACGTACAGAGGAAACATTCGACTCAACCCTCGTATCAGATCGCTACTACTTCAGAGTACCTCAGGGCAAAAACCAAGGAGGAGATACATGGGCTCAGTGCAAGGACAAACCTTGTGGATCACAGCTGAAACATTTGGTACCTACACTCACTGCTCATATGCTTTCACTGGGTACTCCTTCAGTCTGCTGTGCAGCCATAATTCTTTGTTTCTCACCTGAATACTGCCTGCCAGCACCTCGACGGGGGTTGTGCAATCACTTTGAGTCAGGCAGAAGACAGTGCTGCTCTAAAGGAAAAGTATATGAATTCCCCCAAACTAATTGCAGAACAAACGTTTTTAGCTTTCTGCTACCCTCAAATACAGACTTGTCACTTGTGAGATCAACTACAACACAAGCAAGGACATTTTAAAACTGCACCACAACGTGTAAGAGCTCGATCTTTCAGACATTTGACACAAGTTTAGGTCTAACGCTTGCTAACATGGGAGGAGTCACAGTGACATCTATGCATCCTGCCCCAAGTTTGGAAAAATCACTT
This sequence comes from Pygoscelis adeliae, assembly GCF_000699105.1. Lineage (NCBI taxonomy): Eukaryota > Metazoa > Chordata > Aves > Sphenisciformes > Spheniscidae > Pygoscelis > Pygoscelis adeliae. The sequence continues at coordinate 7,552,575 of NW_008824053.1, read as the reverse complement.
GTTCCATGGAATACCACCGACTGCTGCATCTCTCTGGAAACCAGCCCCGACAAACTGCAAGGCAATTTTCAATTTTCTACTCAACACTATTAATTGTCTCTTGATCCCCTGGAAAGGCCACGCCGTACAGCTCGGCATCCTACCCCTCTTCCATTTCTGCCACCCTGCGAGCCAGCTCTAGAGCGCGGGAGAGAAGGTGTCGCAGCCTGGAGACCAAGGGGAAGGAAAAGTTAAGGCTCCGTTCACTCTTTCAGGCTGGAGCTCTCTGCAGCTGGCAGGATGCAGCCTGTCACATCCATGACCCTTCACAGCTCAGACGGGTCAATACACTGTTGCTGATCTGAACTACACCTCAACTGAAACAATTTCAGTTACAGTTGAGCCCAAATGTGAACAGAAGGCAGAAATTTGCTGTTTACAGTCCCTCGACACAGCTGATATGTCTGAGAGCAACTTTCTACCACTGAGGTTTTATTAAGGGTCACACAGATTATTTAGCCTTTTAATTTACAGCTTACAGAATAAATACAAGGTTAAATACCAAATCCCAATAACCCATAGTAAGTGCGGAAAGAATATCCTGAAATACTGAGCTTTAAAAATTCAATTAAAAATATAAATAAATAAATAGCCAATCACTGTTTTTGTAATTATTTTAACTTTGATCTTTAAAATCTGCAAGTTGACTTATATCCTATTGCCACGGAAATCAAATTGTTTTTACAGTTGATAAACACCCAAGTTTATTAGTTAATTAAATCCTTTTTGGATTTTTTTTTCCCCCTCTTTCAATTTTAATGGAGAAAAAGTTTAAGCTTTTAATAGCAAAATGGAGCAGCATTATATACTTCTTTTACTTGATGCTCTTAATTGCAATTACTGGTTTAAACTAGAGAACTCCTTTGGGAGGGGCTTAAGAGTTTGGGTTTTTCTTCCTTAACTAGAGCAGTAATTAGAAAATACTTGGCTTTTCTATACCTCTGATAATCTGCCTTTTTCTCTTCCAAACAACTGCAAGTTTCCCATATCGCTAAGATTACATGAATTGGGTTTGCAAATTAATCCTCAAATTAGCTGTGACATACTTAGTTCATACAAGTTACACGTTAGTGACATTTCGGACTCCTGAGTAACACTAATATTTTATGTTGCATTATAAAAAGATACTAAAAGTGTAATTTTCATGTGATACCACACAACTCAAAATACATAGGAAAAGCAAACTGCTTTTAAAAATGAATAAACTTAAGGATGCCACCTTTGATTTGTATTTTTGTATGTGACAATTATTGGCGTGATCCTGAAAGTATTTTTTACTAAGTGCCACTCACCGTGCTTCAAAAAGAAGCCCTTGTATTAGCAACTACTGAGCCTGAGAAATATTACAACCCAGTGGAGCCTGACCGAACTCGATTCAAAGCATATGGTTTTCCAGAAACCACCATGACGGATTTCATTGCAACCTGCCAGCCTAATACTGATAGCTTAAACCCATTCACTCCTGCTGCCCAGGCCCGTCTCCTCAGCAGCTTGACTGACCACAGCTCTCGGCCTCCCGGAGCTCCCGGGAAGGGACAGCGGGGCTGCTGCAGAGCAAGGTTGCGTTTGCCTGTGGTTACCTGTGAGGGCAGAAGCACCAACCCTGAAGGGCTTGGTGCATGCCTAGTTGTCTCGTAGTTCCTGTAGATGAATGCTTCTCAAACTACTGTCTGACAAGATCTGATTGCACAAATGATGCTGGCCCTTATATTCCACCTGCTAAAATAACATAAGATTTAAAAAAAATATATAGATACTTACTTGCTATTAATTACCTTAATTAATTATTAAATATCTACTGTTACCTTAAGAGTTATTCCTCAGTTATGTAGGGGTGGGGTCGTTTGCACCATTTGAGTAAAGAGTGTCCATGGGAATTAAAGCTTCCAGAAGAAATTTTTCCCAGTAACCAATAAATACCAGTACAAAAAGGTTGGTGTAATTATTTCTAGACTGCTCTCTCACTTGACCTTGGCAACAAGAAAAACTTAAGTTGGGAAAAATCTCCCTCCCTTTCCCAGCGATTTTGCAGAAAACAGTAATAATAGTTAAGAAAAATCATCATCAGTAGTGCTGAATTCCTTTATTGCCATGGCACCACAAAACCTTAGTCCTTTGTGATGAAGGGCTTGAGCTTGGAAACGGATTATTTCGCTGGTGTTTTGAACAGCATATCCTGCAGGCTGAGACAGCCCTCCCTTCTCAGAAAGCAGAATTATTTTTTATAAGCTTCCCCATGCAGACTTACCGAACCAAAATACAAACGAAGCCCAGCATTAGAGGGATGGGAGGAAGGGGACTTCCCACAGGTGACAAACTCTCCCTGACGCGGGCCCTGCTATCAGCGTCTTTGCTATTGGAAACGCTGGCTACCGCGTGCAGTGTAACTGGTGACATTACTGACATCTGCTGAGGACCGGAGGTGAGACGGAACGCTGCACAGGCAGTATGACAGCGCGCAATCTGCAGTACATTGGTGCTTCGTCGTATGGCTCAGCTGCTTTCAGGTTTCCACATACAGTTCCCAGAACTAGAAATAATCTCAACACTGAATAGTCTAAGACCGACACAACCAACCTGTGAAACCATTTCTCCCCACAGAATAGCAAAACTTGGAATTAAATTTTGTAGGGTACGGGAAACAAGAAGGGAGCATTGCTAGACTCCAATTACTACACTACATTGAAGAGTGATGGTTCACCATTAGATGTGCAATGAAAGCAAAGTTGCTTCTGAAAGATACAATGTTTTCTTTAAAAAGAGTAAAGCACAACGGAACAACACAGTAAAGTACAATTTATTGTTGATTAAATAAT
>NW_008824053.1:7544993-7549702 GCF_000699105.1 Pygoscelis adeliae | reverse complement strand
AAGCTAAACTGCAACTCAAGTGAGATACAAATTCCTAAATAACAAAAACGCTGACACGACAATATGCATATTAGCGTTACTGGATGTTGTTATCATTGTTGACACAAAAAAAGATATACAACTGTCCTCCTAGAACTGTAGAACAGGTTATACAGCAGCCAACTAAAACAAAAGTGCATACCAATTTTATTTACTTGACTTGACTGTAATAGCCAGTAAAGCTATCCCCACCGTGTTGCCGCAATCTGTACAGGAGAAAAAAATTACTGTGAAATAGATCCCATCATTCCAAAAGCTCATCTGAGAGCCAAGCCTCCTCCAAACATGGGCGTTTCTCAAGTAAGAGTAGCCATCCAATTACTTCAGCTTTCTAATCCTAAGTAGGTTTTCTATTATCACTAATAATATATGTATTTGTGTACTTGAAAGAAGATATATAGCAGGCAGAGATGTTACAAAGTATATTAATTGGATAGTGTTTAGGCAAATCAAACATACTTTCTATAGAAATATTTGTATTCAAACACAGTTAAGAACATGTACTGGGATAGTTTGAACACTGATTCACATTATGATCATTCATATCACTATTAAAGCTTTTTCCCCAAACCCAGATTTGTTAACATTTGGAAGTTATAAGACGTACAATGCTTACTGTTTCCTCCACCTGAGCAGGCTGGGGGTGTGGGGAAGGAAGGGGAGAAAAACTGCAAGCTTTCACAGTTCAGAAAGAACGGCCTGCATTAGCCGCGCCTTCCTCTACCACAGCGAACAGCCACACTACTCTGACAGCTCAAACGATGCGCGCAAGCAAGGTACTAGCAGCTTGTAAGCTGGTAAGTATAGAAGTACTGCACTGTACACTGCTTTCCCAAAAAGATTCTCTTGCTGCCTATGTTCCCCTTATTCACCAGCTGTGACCAGTACCGTCATACTCAGTGGCACACCTGCAGAGCAAAGCATTTAGCTTCTCGCAACGTCAAAAGGCATGTCACGGCTGAAGGAAGTTAGGGAGCTGTCCCCTGTTTCAAAACAAAACCAGAGGATGTGGTGACAGGAGAGGAACACACGCTCTGAAACCACTACAGACAAAAATAAAGGTATGCACAAACGCTCTGCTTGGCATGCGACACGGTGACGTTTAGCGCACCCTAAGTATAATCCAACCACACAGCTGTAGGCAATCATGCTGATTAATCTGGCAAATCATCCCACAAATTAAGTAAATTAAAGACTGGAAAGATGCTGTCAGGTCCAGCTTACCAATGCTGGTAGAAGTTACTTTAAGTGCCAGAGAAACTTATTTTTCGCTACGCCAGTAAGCTTCCTCAATTGCTTCTAGTCGCATAACATATTAAACACCAAAGCAACCAACAACACCACGACTGAACTTAAACCACCCTATAGCATATTTGTCTAGTACTACGTCATTTTGATGCAGCTACTTTATTCATTCTCTGAATCAGAAGAAAAGAAGTCAGGTGGCTTGAATCCTACACCATTGTGAAAAAAAGCTCACTCCCATGAACAGCACAAACCCTGCGCAGGGAGGGAAGAGGCTGTGTGCCCAATGACCTCCCTCAGCAGAACACCCGCAATCGCCTAATAGGGCTGAACAGAAAAGGGTAGCTGGGCTTGAAGAAATTCTGTGTCTTCCAAGCCTGACATATCTCTGAGATTGCTGACTGTTTATCCACACGGTCAGTTACTAAAAATACGTCTACACTGCACAATGCCCCCTGATTCATTAGGTACCACAGAAAGTACAGACCTCTGCACAGGACAATTTATCCTACTTCTCATTAGCGGTGTTTAGTTGTTTGACTAATTTACTGCCTTTGTAAGGGATATTGCATATCGGTTATTTCACCAAACACACACTTGTACTAATGAAACCTGCAGCTGTATGCGGCCCACAAGTCTCTGGCAGAGCAAGCAATGTCAGAGCTGCAAGGAAGCGACTTCAGCGAGAGCCGAGACCATTCGGCACTCAGCAGAGAGGCACCTACACGCAAGGGCTGCTTGGGGCGCAGGTGTACACTCCTGGAAACACATACCGAGTTCTCATCTCCGTCTATTCTTGTGCCAGATGCACCACTGCCGAGTATTGCTGAGTCCACTTGTGTGTCACTCAGAGCTGTATTTCTCTTTGCAAAGTAAATTAATCCCATCCCTCTTGTGCAATGACAACCACAGTGCTTCTGACACCCGAGTCAGGTCAAGAAATCTGTGCACTACATAGAAGTTTGCAATACAGGTATTGCATGACATTTTTTTTGTCTTGAAATGGAAAGCTTCTATTTAGGAGATAAGGTCCTCTATGTCCTTCTGAGAAGCTCCTAAGAGAGACAGTGGAATGTGGGGAACTGTGGCAGGAGCAACTGCCTGTGGATATAATGCTACAGATGGTCACATAGATGACACTATGCCACTCAGTTAAAAATTATACATAGCATTAAATGAAACAGCTTTTCGTTCTGCTGTGACAGAGCAAATCATTTCCATAAAGATGGGCACACGGAAAACCTTTAATGTGAAACCTACTCCAGGATAATGCATTTTCTCACCAGATGTCTTGACTTCTTATGGCCTTTTTGGGCTCCACTCTACTTCATGACTGCCACCCTCAGCCTTCAAAGCCAGTGCTTTGCCGCGAGTGAACTGCCTACGCTGCCAAACCCCGCTGCAGCAGCACGCTGCGTGACAATGCTCAGCAAAACCACATGACAGTAGCCATGAGCAGAGGTCTGATGAGGGCGCAGCAGGAAAGGCAGGTATGGGTCACTTCCCCCATGCTCTTCTAGCCTTCGCGATGCTGCTGATAACTCCTGACAGGGGCAGCCGCAGAGGGTGACCCACCGCTGTGCGGCCACCTGAGCCAGCGTGGCATACCGAGTAGATTCTGGGCATCCGTGTCAGCCACCTTTTCATGCGGGTAGAGGCTGCACTTGGCTCTCTGGCGCTAAGAGCAGGGCAGGCCTGTTCAGAGGGCATTCAGGGGCCACACAGCACAGTTTTAACTGTATTATATTATAGTATGAGTAATAACATCTGTGGTGAAAGGAGGGCAGTTCTAAGTTCAGTATTAAGAGTTCTCCTTACTAAGCAAATGTTGTCCTTTGTTTTAAAAGAAGAAACGAGGACATATTAAAAACACCACCAAGAATGTAGCTGTCTTGCTCCTCCACAAGCAGAATCTTCTCCTCTTCCATACATGTAAAGTTATCCCTGATTTCCTTAAGAGTCCTAAAGTGCTACAAGTATTTACACACCAACAAAGACTCTTCTACATTAACAAGCAATTTCAACAACATAGGGAACCGCACAGAGGTGGCTGGCAAAGAACAAAGAACACAGATGGAGAATAACAACTAATGCATGAGAATTTTACCACATACAGAAAAAATTACAAATGTTTTTAGCAAATGCTGGAATGAAAGATTTTCCAATAAGTATGCCATTTAACAGCAAATTATTTTCTCCTGAATATGGGAAAAAAGGCAACAGCTTCGAGTTAACTGTTTTAACACTGCATGCAAAGCTAACTTGCAAATATTCACATTTGCTAACACCTAAATTAGATGTTGTAACTGTCAACGCAATTCAGTCTTTTCACTTGAATATACAGGAAAGGTCAAAAACTGTAAACTTATGGTTTTATATTCAAAAGTGAATTTGTTCCAGAACTCCTAGCCCAGCTAAGGAACCATTCAGATGTAGTTTTAAAAGCTGATGAATTTGTTTACTTTCCTGTACAGACAATCAACAATTAGAGACTAATTTTCCCATAACAAGCATTAAGACATTTCTTTCTAGACAGGACATTAACCTAAGGTCATGGTCTACCAAACAGGTACACTTATGAGGTATTTTAAGTAATGTTTCCTTTAACATTAATTCAGCAAAGCAATGCTTTTGAAAAAGTATTTTCCTTGCTCTTCGGACTTTGTTATTTGGACTCCCAAGCTTCTTACCAAGGCCCAGAGAAGCTCTTTTTTTTAGCAGGAAACTCCACGTCTGCAGGCACAGAACAGGTCCGGCCGCACTGAGAACACGGCAAGGTACAGATTTACACAGCAAGGCACAGATTTGGACCTGCAGCATCCCGCTGTGGAAAGCGGCACCCTTTCTGGTCAGCCCTGGAAGCCCGTTTCACAGCCCCAACGAACACAACTCCTGCAGACTTCAGCGAAGTCTAGAGTGCCAGCGAAGACTGGAGAGCAGATGCCATCAGGCCATGCTCTCACAGGATAAGAGCTGTTCCACACCACAAATGAAGCGTGAAGTCTTTGTAAGGTTCCGTAATCGGCATCTCTGAGCCCATCCTACAGCTGCTCATCCTGCCCTCGCACTAGCGCGGTACGAGAACTGGGGCACAGAGCAGCCAACCAGCATCCACGCTGCGAGGGTCGCCTCAGAGCAGGCTCCTCCTAAACATCTACTCAACGCAAGAGCTTGCCGTAAGTGCACCATTATCAACCCGAGTTTACTTCAAGACAGCAGACGTGGCGGACGGGCACCTTTTAGGGCGATGACGGGCACCTTTTAGGGCGATTACTGTCACCCGCAGCCCTGCGCCTTGCGTCTTCGCGCTGCCCAAGGAGCTGCGGCAGGAAGTTGCCACCACACCCAACGAAGCACGGTGAGGGAACCAGCCCGCGGCCTTACCGCCCCTTACCTGCCGCCGCCTCCCGGCGGGCCTCCCTCGG
>NW_008824053.1:7530098-7544602 GCF_000699105.1 Pygoscelis adeliae | reverse complement strand
CAGCCGCGGGCTGTCGTTCGCCTGGGAACACGGAGCGCCTGACGTTAGAGCGACGGCGCGTCGTACTTCTGTACCGGGGGGGGCCTTTCCACGTTACTAAGATTACCGCACACCGTTACAAACCGCATTGCCTTATTTTATCCGTGTCTTAAATGGGTAAAGATCGACCTACGGTAAAGAAATTACATGTGCTCTTTTCCTTCTAATGACAACGCTCCTACAGCTTGGAAATACGCTCGAGATCCTCTCGTACCATGAAAGGCGTTTAGGAGGTTGGTCTCACCTCCACGGTTGATTATTTAGTTGCTTCCCAAGCAAAAGTGGGATGGTGGGGGCAAGAGGAGGGGTCAGCAGATGGGCTGGCATCAGGCTGAAGGTTCAGCCGCAGCGGCGCTCGCAGGAGCCCAAGGCCGCTATTTAAAGGCTGATTTACTAGGACCACCTATCTGATCACGAAGGAAATGCTGCTGTTTTGCAGAAGGAAAGGAGCAAACGCTTCCACCTGCGGCACTATCTGGAGTCGGGCTGTAGGTGCAGCCCATAATTCACCCGTAGACCACACGCGCTTGCTCTGAGGAGCTGGCAGGAAAGTGTAGCATTACATTTATTGAAAGTATTGATTCACACATTATTAGGAACACAGTACCACTTTAGGAAAGGTTATCAGAAATACAAACATATTAAGTAACGTCAGATGTAAACCAACCATCTGGTCCACTTTCCTACATGCTAAATGTATTTTTTTTCTAGATCTGTCCATACCGCACAGGTATGGTTAGTAGCCCTCGTTCTGCTGGCAGAGTATTCTATGCAGATTGACCTGTCCCAGCACTGGCTTCCGAGAACAGAGATCATAACGTAGTTTAAAAGAAGAAAAAAAGGAAAAAAAAAAAAAAAAGGCACGTGAACCTACTATCCTAAGGCTCTGTTTGAGCCTGGCAAGCTAAGCTGGAAGCTGGTTTTATCCTTATGGCCAAAAGCAGAATACAATGGAAGCCTCCCCCAAGAAGAGAGAATTTACAGATTTTATTAAGCCTTACAGATAACGATAGTATGCTTTATCAGTAGTCACTGTATGGACCAAAAGAGATACACAATTAACGTGAACATACTATATTACTAAACTAGTATTACCACAAAAATGAAAAAGACTTTTCCAGACTAGAAGACTGCTTATCTCTGGCTAATCTCAAGAGGTGTTTTTAATTGTTTAAAAATAGTCTCATTATCACATATCCTGCAGTTCTAGAGGTGAGGCACTACAGCACAGGCATCAAAAATCTCACCCAAATTCCCAGTTTTATATATGCTATGACTAAAATTTAAAAAAATCATTTCCAGACAACTTCAGTCTCAAATCTCTTAAGTCTCTCAAATTTGTCTTAAATCTCTGGATATCAAAAACCTCTCACGTACTTGCTCCTGAGGATAACTAGCCCCCAAATTATTTTTTTTAAGTATACCTGAAATATATTGATAATTTACAAACACGTTTCAGGGTTACATGATTGGTAAGTAAACAAGTCTTTGGTAAATAATAACTACTCTGTTCTTTACTCAGTTAAAAAACTTAATTCATTTTTAAATCTAGCTTAAATGATTTTTTTAATAATTATTTCTATAATGAATAAGGCTCATATGGCACAGTGCTGAGTGGGATGAATGGGTGGATGTAGCAAAACCTGAATGATGTTTCCAGGTTACAAGTCCTGTTAACGGTAGGTTCCTGCTCTGGCTCATTTTCTTTTTGTGCCCTCCAGCCAGGCCCAGGAAGCTGAATCTGAATGAACGCTCTCTAATGAATTAGATTTCCAACATTTAAAGGTGTCAGCAATCTAGAAAATACTGTCCATTGCAAGGATACATTCTACAGTAGGTACTGGATTGTATGCTAAAAACTACCACAAACCAATTAGTTTAAGGTTGCAGTAATACATTATAGGTGCAGTATTTCCTAAAAATGTCTGCTTTACCGCTTGGGCAGTAAAACAGAAAAACTATGCGCTATGCATGCTTGTGCAAGTTGGAGATGACTGCTTGCTCCCAAAGGAAACCTAAAGGCACAGGACATCGGTAATGTGAATGAAAATCTGGTACCAAACATTGGCTTCGGTTTTATTACAAGAATCCAATTAGAAACTGAATGCCTAAACTGATATTTTCACTGTTTGTGTACTAGATGCCTTCACTTTGGCTAAAAGATACTACACCATGTCCTTTAAGAAAAATAGCAGCATTAAATAGATCTTGTCATTTCAGAGGAGAAATAAAAAGATGTCTGCTTTAGGTTTGGTTTACAGAGTTCTGGGGATTATTTTAAACATGTCCAAGAAATGATCAGATTATTTTCGATGACTGTTGCAGTTTTACTGTTCTAGTACAGTTTTTTAATCATCTTCCTGTTAAAGTATCAGTTACATTTGAGACAATAAATAGTATACTTTACAATAAATAATATTCAAGTCAAAGTATTGTACTTACAAAATAATGTAATGCTGTAATAGGATCTTCAAGATCAATTCCATTTTATATATTCTGCAGCAAAAATAACATTTCTAGTAGGAAGGAATTACTTATAAACCTAGCAAGATCTACACATTCACATGTGTGTGTAAACAACTTAACAAGGTTTATTATGTTTCCAGAAAAGCTATGCTTTTACAGTAGGTTTTCAGCTAAATGTTATCATAATATGGTGGTAAATATATAACAGTGCTTATATTTAGCTCCATCACAAATTGTTATTTGAAAAAAAATGGAGTGCCATTATTTACAAAGAACAGCAACTTTCCTTTTGCTTCACAAGTGACTGTATCTGTGTGTGAACAAAATGTTAGGGCGAGGCATTCCAGAAGAACTGCAGCTAAGGTTGGACGAGGATGATTTCATGATGAACAGTGAAGGTCCTGGCAATAAATACCTAGAAAGGATATGAAAAATATAGCAGAGTTTACAGGCAAAGTGACATTCAAGAGCAAAAGAATTAGTTGTTCATGTGCCATACCTTAAAATCATTGTATGCAAGAAATTATGTACAATAAATACTATTTGTAAAACATACAGGGCATTAGGCACTAGCTAACTCGGGAAACGGGTCTGAACTCAGAGAAACTCTTAGCAACATTTCAAGATGTTGTATGAGGATCAAACATCTTTCCAGTCCTTTATGTTTAAAGCAAGCGGATAAATAACACAATGGCATCCTGTGTAACACTACTCCCAAAAATTAATACTTCACCCATTGTTCTCTGTTATTATAGTACTATTCATTCAATTTAAACTGGGTAAAAATTGCAATCAATGTTAACCAGCTTATAAAAAGTTAAGCTGTAAAAAAAGTTGATTAGGGAAAAAACAGAAATGTTCAGCTTTGGTTTCCAGCTCTAAATCTCTAAAACTAGACATGCTATCATCACTACTCTAGTAAAGCAAGAAACAATGATGCTACAACCTAGTAAGTCACGTCAGTGACTATTTACCTTTTAAATTCAGGCAACTATATAGCCTGTATTTTATGTAATACTACAAACAATAATTTATCAAATGCCTAATATTCATTCTTAAATCTTTTCATGTTATCATTTCCTAATAGTTAATTGCAGAAGTCATTAGATGAGCGCAGTAAGTGTGCAAAAATAACATCCACACTAAATCAGAATTTCGTAATGAATTACGTCAATGTTAGGATGGATTAACACAACACATTGTATAAATTATTGCTTAAAAATTGTTGCATCGTTTTAGTGAATCATATTGATTAGTGATGAATGAGTTGAAAGACTGATCCTACTGACCACATGGATCGAAACAGCATCACACGCTGTCAATGGGAGACTACATAAGAAAGTGTACACGTTTGGTTTGTTTAAGCTTTGAGAAAAGCTGTTATTATAAAAATATTATCACCAATATATTTTTTAAAACCATTTACAAAAAAATAATGTCTGATTTGGTATGGGCTGGTGGTGAGCTTGACAGTTCACTATGTCACTAGACTGAGTCCTACCTTTGCTTGACGATACAGTAAAAAACTCTGATGCTTCCCAGAGAATATGCCATGCAATAGATAAGATTATTTAGCAAGCTGTAAGGATCTAGCAGTAGATGGTATTTTTTTTAATTTAGTAACACAGGTGACTTTAACAAAATATGAAAAGCCTGACTTTTTACACAGTCTGATTTTAGCTATTATTTTAAAGAGACTTTGGTATAGTTTTTGAGCTTTCCTATTGTTTTCTTTACACTTGTAATTTTGCAAGGAGAAAAAGACATTAATACACATTCATATTAATACTCCTATTCATTCCGTTCATGACATAAAGTGGATTTACAGTTAGGAGATGGGATTGAGAAGAAATTTGAAGAGTGACAAAAGAACTCTGTGGCTGCTTTCATTATCATCTTCTCTCTCCCTGTACAAATAAATTTTCCCAGCTAAAGAGGTATCTATTTGTAATCTTTGAAAGCTTTAGTTTCACAAACATTTGTTTCATAAACACAAACCAAAAAAAAATTGGTTTGTGCTCAGAAAAAACAAAGTTCTTCAAATTAGATTTTATAAAGTCTCGAAAAAATTGACTTCTTGTACATTTATTAAATTATACGGATCTCTTCTTGCACTTCACACAGTTTTACAGAGAGTCAAGAAAACTATTATTAATAGTGCAGATTCTTATCTCATTTAAAAACAGAAACTTAGATGAAAAGTGAAATAGTACTGTAGTTTTCCCATTTCTATAAAAATAGTTCATTACCTTACAATTGTGGGGCATAATGGGCAAGAGCATTTATTTCCACACGTATCTTTCATTTCACAAATTCAGAGTATCATGGTTAACTAGCATATTGCTGTATCCACAGTATAAATGTAACATTTGTGGAGATTAATATAGAAACTGTAATTTTAATCAGAGTTGTCCATATTTAGGACATAGAGGGCTTAGATTCCTCTAGCCTGTGAAATTTATGAATAAACTTCCATTCAACGTCCAAAGAAACACAGAAACTGGAGATGGGAAAGTTCTATTGGATCATCCCTTTCACTGCTTTCCAAATGCAAGCCTGTTAGCTGCAGTACATTAGAGTAATCCAATCAGTTTGAATACTTTGTGGTTGGTCATGATGAAAAATTTTCTGCAGTATTAACAGTAAAAGCAATAAAAACTTCAAGGTTGAAGATCTTCTAGTCTTAGCTAATCCAGATGACTTTACCATACTCCTGCTACAGGTCAGTAGATGTTAATATTGAATATGATTTGTTTTGTGGCTAACATACTTCTGCTTTTGCTGTGACCAAACAAATTCAGTTTCTAGTTGGTTTTAAATTATGTTAGAGTGCCTTAAGATCCATATACAATAACAAATGGGTTCAGTGAATCAAATAACTAGTCTGAGATACAGCAGGTAAGCAATTAAGTCATAAAATAAGTTTAACAGATAATATATCAAAGGTCGCTTTTCACGTAATATTTAACTCATAAAGCCCTGCTACGAAATAATGTCTGTAAGATGTTTTATACAAACAAAGCATTTGTAAGTTTATATACATAATAATTCAAATTGCCATTATAGATAGAATTTGGAACCTAAGTAATTTGAAACTTACATTTAATTCTCCACCTACGACTGTTAAATTGCAGATCGTTGACTCCCACAGTTGGAGCATTTTCAGTAATCCCTATACTGAGGATATTATAATCCCTATTGTGTCCGGTTGGAGAACTAAACCAGCCAATGGAGAATCGGGTAAGTGCCAAATAATTTTTTTACTATATGATGCTGTTTTGCAAGGTTTGAAAATATATTTATGCTCTGTAAGATGAAATAACAAAACTTTCGATCTGTAGGTTTTGGAAATCAACTTTGCAAAACTGTGCAATACAGTAAATCAGATGGCACTTACCTGACCCTTGGCTGGAGCTGTGCCCCTATAGCATCCCACTGCGAATGTGAAGCCAGAAGTATCATACATGTTAGGATACCTCTAGGAATGCAAATCTGGAATCAGTGACTTTGAGGGATCTGAGAAGGGGAAGAAAGGAAATTTTCAGTTCACTTTATGGAAAGCCTTTGCTGCAGCCACTTGGGCCGTAGGCAACCAAGACTTCACTAAGTGTAGTTTCACACAAAATGTGCATATCTAGTCATCTTTTAGCAGCACTTCATGAGTGGGCTAGAGAGACTAGAACAATAGAAACTCAGGATCAAGGGAAATGTTGGGAGTTTTGCCTTTTTTATTTTTAAACACATAGTGAACTAGGCTTAAAGAGAAGTGTAGTGGTAGCAACATAGACTGAAACCTGTTCAATATTATCCTTTATACTTATAATTTAGGAAGAGAATATTGAAATGTATACCTTGTGTCACCCCAGTGGGGGCTAATCCCAGTTGGGGATCCTCTTGAATCTGATGAATATTTGTAAACCACCAGCAGGCAGTGTTTACAAAGCTGTACTATTCGTTGGCAACACTGGAGTTGCTCAGGAGTCACCACCTCTGTGCTTTTACTGAATATGGTTTCCCAAGAGCTCCTGTTATGGAAAAAGACACGACTTCATGTTTTCTGTCACAAATTACAATCTGAGCGCTTTACTGCTTTATATCAGATTTAACAGTAGAGGAACAAGAGAAAAAGTATGACCTTGCCTGTTTACAGGAAAGGTCTATACTGTTTAACACAAATGCTGGCAGATGCTGAGTCCAAAACACAAATTAATCTTCATTTGTGAAATGTCCACAGCCATTTTTCACTTGGTTTGCTCCCTAAAGCGTTTATAGGGCCATTACTTAGGTTTAGCACATAAAGATTTACTGTCACATAATTGTATATGTGTCTTACAACAGGAATAACAAAAAACACTTATTATTTTTAACAGGCTACCACCTGAGTGCAAATGTGATGTGATATTAAAGGAATTAATAAAAATAATAAATTCTTTCTAAATGTCTCCGCAGCATAATAATACTCTTCTTCTAATTTAAGTACATGATACCAAGAAACAAATATGAAATTAATCTACAGGAGATTAGTATGTGCTCTGCTTCCTTAACCAAATAATCACATGAGGAGAGTTTCTCAGTTTAGTCATTCATACACTACTTATTATTCCATCTGGTCATACGGGGGTGGTCTTCTACAATTAAGTGCAACTTGCAAAGTGTATCTATAGAAGCATTCCTTCTTGAAATGCAGACCACCATGCTTTTGTTTGCTTAAAAAGCAATCAAAAAAACCCCAAACCTTACCATACCAATGTAAACCACAGAAGATGACAATAGTTCTTTGCATACACCTCAACACTTCTGTTTGTGCAAAATTCTGACCAGATTACAGCTCATTACATCTGTTTTAAATGCAACATGGTCCCTGTGAAGACTTTTTTTGGTCAAAACATTATCCAGTAGCACAGATGGTTTGTAAGCTTGAGGTTTTTTGTTTGTTTATGAAAGAAGCACTTCATAGAGTGAGGAAAATTTGCTGCATCTGCCTTCAACATAACATCCAGGATGATTTAGCCTTGTCCACTGAGATCAGCAGTAATTTCACATGCCTGGTATAGGAAGTTCGTCCTTAAAACAACATCAAAGAACCAGCAAGCTTACTTCTGCCTAGTAAGATTTTTAAAATTACGCTGTACTAGGATGGAATTGTGAACATTAATGACTAAAAGATAAGCTGTATGTATAGCTAACTGATTTTTCAGCCTGGCTCCTCAGTCTAGATAATATGTTCCAGCTGAAAATGTTCAGTCCTACAGAATTTCCACTGCACACATAATTTTCAAGTGATGCACGCATTTCTTGTTAATTATTATCCATATAATGAATTAAGAACTATTGTTTATAAGGCATCAAAACTGTTTCATTTCACAATCAGAATAATTCTACTACTTGAAGAGCTACTATTTTCTTTAATGTATTTTTCTCAATATTGTTTCCTGTCTGGGAACTTTCCACATGTATTTTTACATGGAAATTAATCTATTGTCTTCATTCTTTCCTCATGAAGTCATGTGATGGTTGGTAGAAAGCAGCAAGATGAAGTTCTCAGTATTACATTCATTCAACAGATTCACAGTTCTATACATAATTATACTCTAATGCAATCCATAAATCCCAAAAATCTTGTGGAAGAAACTCTCCTGATAAATTCCTTAAGTTCTGGGCTGTGATCACTTTCCTACAGTTATAAGGGATTTTATCAGTCAAGAATAATATGTGGGCTGCTATAACTGTGGCCGATTCTGAACACAGTGGTATGCAGTTACCCTAATAACAAAGATTGATATTTGGAAATATATACGTGAATTTTAATGAGCTTTCATATAAATGTGCCTGTGCAACCTCCTCCACGTGCTACACAAATTCAGTTCATACTCCATTATACTGCAGTCAACAGGGATCAGAGTACCGTTACCTAAGGAAGCTTAATTTGTTATGCTGTAACTTTAGTTTCCATACATTAGTAGGAAATCACGGACTCCTCACCAGATCCAGAAAAGAGTATTATGCTCGATTGTGCAATATTGTCAATAATGTGTTGTTCTGTTCATAACCTTCTGAAAACTGGTTCTACCAGTTTTCTCTTATTAATTTTAATTGTTTATTATACAGTAAAACAAATGTAGCTTTATGAAACCATCCACATTGCGGTTATTTCACTGAGGTTTTCTTTGTTTCTTTGCTCATTCTTAAAATAGCATATGCCTAGCAGAGATCTAACCAGCAAGAGGAAACCTTAAGGCTATTAGCTGTTCTTCTCCCAAGACATGTTTCTTATGAATAGTCAAAGTACTACACTCAGTATCTTTTTATATACTCATGTTGTTTCTGAATTAGCACATTAATACCCCTCCCCAACACGTTTCCCCAAATTCTACACATGCCCTATGTTTATTCCAATCTGTTCTTTAAAACGGCACAATGAACTCTAAGGAAGAGTGATGAGAAGTTGGCCTCTCTGCTGCAGAGGTGCTGTCGTGAGTTGTCTGTTGCGTATTACATGGCAAGAAGGATGCTTGTAGCTGAATAAACACCATACTGGGAAGGTACAAACAGCCTTTCTGTTTTCTGCTGTGAATTCTGTATTAAGTATCTTACATGCAGAGCGATCTCTACACATACTGGATATTTGTATATTGCTTTTACAGTATTTTTAGAATCTTTTACATAGCAACTCCTCTTACAAGGAATTGGATCTTTGTCAAAGAATTTAGCTCCACTTTGGAGTCAGCGGAGTCTTGTTCTGCATGAATGAAATTATTGCTAGATGAGAAATCCTACTCTTCATTGAACACTTCTGCTGGCTCAAAGACTCTTCTCCTGAGCCAAGTGAGCAGCAGAGTTGTTCAAAGGTTTTGAACAAAAAACATTTTTTTTTAGAGAAAAAAAATCCAAAATGAAAATTTCCATGCATATTAGAAGATTTGCACACTAAAAGTAAAATTCAAAATAATAACAGCATTATTAAAAGGGAAGGTAATTCTTATATTTCATAACAAAAATTGAGCTTGGACTCAAGACTTCACACACCTCTGCTGGCATGAAGAGGGGTCCCTGCAGCTGCTGAGGATTACACAAAAAATGTTTCAGAATGGAAACACAGAAACTTTTTCTCACCCTACTTTAACTTTTGGAGTGCGCTGCATTCCCAATACCTACCTCTAGCAAATCTTAAGGCTGACATCTGCATGTTCCCACGGCCTGTCTCAGTGAAAAAAATGTAAAGACTCCTAACAGCTTGCACAACAACAACAAGCCTTCATCAATGAGAAGACAATGGTAAAAAAGCCCAAAAAACTGATGAGCTTTTGGATACTCTCAGATCCCTCTTCTTCTTGTCATCCATTTTGTTGGGAAACAATTAACAAGTGCATTACATGCATTCTGTACATATGACAAATATGTGAAGAACATATTGACCCGATTCCTTTGTACATACAATATCCATCAGCATACTATGTGTGTTTGTTGTAGTTCCATTTCAATAAATCTCTTAGAACAGCTTATGCAAGCTAATCAAAACCCCTCCCGTTCTTTACACATTGTATATACTTACAGAGAAAATGTGGTTTTGTATGCAATATATTTCATATTTACACATTTGTGTTCTTATTTTATGAAGAAATTTGGTGGGTGGGAGCGGGGGAGGGGGAGATTATTTTATACTTATGATCTGATCCTCCAAACCTATCCTTACATGAATGCCTTTGCTTTCAGGAATGCAGATTTTGAAGTGTAGGATGTTGAACTTTTAATATAAGGCCTGATCTTTTTTCCCACCATAGAAAACTTGTATTTGCTACCCAAAGCAAAAACCTCTGCTTACCTCAGTGTGGACATCTCCTATTCTGCATATACTTAACTTCTCACCAGTGTGGGAAACAGTGAATGTAATCAAGCACAGAAATTCGAACTCATTATTTGTAAATCAGCATTGTATGCCAGCATTGGCTGTAATTGTGAAGTTATGAAGAAGACTAAGATAAGAAAAATAGGCTTACCCTGAATTACAGAAACAGTTCCATAGACCTTGACCATGGCTCCAAAGCAAGCGATTAAATACGCGGTTAAAGAGACGGTACAGATGTAAATTTTCAATGTCTGGAGCCTTCCAGACACGCTGTAGAACTGCACGAACGCTTGTCTTGACTATATCCAAAACCTAGGAAAGAGTATTCCAAGCAAATAAAAGCAAAGGCATATTGCAAAACCTAAAACCAACTGTTCACTGATTCACTGCACACACACAAACACACGCACACACACAGATGACTGCATAGCTATAAATTCCCACAGATGTCTGTTTCATTTCTGCGAATTCATCAGCAAACTTTTATGATACACTTTTTCTGTCAATAACATGTTGCAAAACCAAATCAAAATATTTTATTTTTATTACAGAAGTTCATTTCTACTTTTGTCAGCCTGTTCAATACTAGCTCATTTAAATGACAAAAAGAGTTTCAAAAGAAACAAAATGGACACAATTACAGGCTAGAAGCAACATAATTAACAACCCAAATATTATATACTTGAAGATTAGCTCTTCTTTTCCCCCTCCCTTTTAAAATAACATCTATTTTATAAAGAACTAAAATGTCGTGAAAAAGCTACAAGCTGCTTTTGGTTTAATGTCTGTCTGAATCTCAGTGTTACCCTAGATCAAACCATTTTAGTTTACCTTTCATGCAGGAAACTGCAGTGAAATCAGTAAGTGAGAAAATAACCAGCAAGATATTTAAAATAGCAATGTTTATAGAAATGCAATGGAATTATTATATACGGACTACATTTAAATGCAAGTGTGTAAAGATGTGGGTGAACAAAACGCTAAGCTGCATTCAGTACAGCACTGAGAGGTTTACCCAGTAAGTCTTAGCTACTCCGTGCACACACACACTTACAGGCAGTCGGGCATCCAACTCATCAGAGTCTTCTTTGATGCGCCTTTGCACATCCCACTGAACTGGGACATGGAAGGTGGGATTCACCTTGCCTGCTTTTAAACATCTGTACGTTCTCTTAAGTCAGGGCTCCAGGTTCCCTCCATAACCACTGGAGAGAAACAGATTCCAGAGTGTCTTGGCTTCTATCTATTTAGATACTATCAGTACAACTGTGAATAGTTTTGTGACCGAAGTAGTATTTAGGCCCCACACTGGCACTCTGAGCAGTGTAAAATCTGTCCTAAAAAAAATCTATGGTGCATGCAACCTATTAACAAAAAAGTGAACATGATTTCCTGTAAAGGAGACGCCCTTACTGTCTCTTTCGCCAAACAACATCTTCCAAAAAACCAGTCAGACTCCAGTGGGTGGTGAACCGATGGAGGTATTCACTTATTTGGTATAAGATGTTGCAAATTCTAAGATTTACAAGGTACAATACTTGCCCAGGAAACTTTCAGATGTGCATGACAAGCTGATTCACATGGTTAAACATCTGACTCTCAAAAAGTGAAGAGGATTTAGTAAAACAGTAAAGTATGGAAGCATGGTGTAGAACTTCAATTTTTTGGTCCTGCATAATAAACTGTTGCTTGTAAATAGTCTGATTAGACATGATGAAAGAAACAAAGCATAAATAAACAAAATGCTTGCAACAGCACAATGGAGCTGTGTAGTAAAGAGTAATGTTTAGTGGGCAGAAAATCTATAGACGCCCAATAGTGACAACCTCAATGAAATATGTCAATTACATGTTATTTAAGCTCTTTTTTGAAGACCTAGGATTAGTCTGCATCCATAGGTCTTGCGCTAATTCCATGCACACATGCACCCAATGTGAACACAATGCTGTCCTCTCTGTTGGGCATCTTTACGAATGCAGGTGTCCAACACGCTAAAACCACACCTGTGGCCTCTTCCTCCCAAAGAGTGAGATAAAAAGAGTAGTAAATTATAACCTAAGGATGGTGATCTTCTTTAGTGACTACAGGAGCTAAACCCAGGTTTTGGATATTCCCTTAGCAGCGTTAGCCTACTGTCTTAATGCTTCTCAAGCAGCCTTTTCCTTGTGTCTCGATTGATTAAGGCTTTCCCACACAAATGGCCAGTAGCTGTGATTGTATACATCCATTTGAACCAACTAAGTTCCTAAATTACATAAAGGATCAACCATACATTTCTTTGCAATGTTACACTGACTAATAGCAATTTATCCCCCTGTGTAAAACAGAACAATTCCACCCCGTATAGATTCTCTCACTAGTCCAAAAGACAGGTACTAAGAACTATGATGCCAATGTGCAGCATTTTCTTTTACTTTAGCACCCGGAGTTAAAGAAAACTAAGGGCTGAACCCTGCATCTCAGAGCAAGCTGCAGACTGCCAGGTACTCTGGAAAAAAACTTCCTTGCTGTTTTTACTGTGTTGATGTTGCCGGTACACCAGAGGGGAAAACGTTCCAGTTAATTGTTCTTCATTTGCAAACATGGCCTCAATCATCCATTTAAGAAAAGTGACAAGGCATTACACAAGAGCTGGAACTTCATGAAACCTACATCCCCGTTTTTCAAAGTTAATTTCCCCAGTTTGCTTTCATCTTTCTGTTTACTTTAATTTACATCATTTTCTTCAACATAACCAATTATCTAGGTGTAACAGAACAAGATGTTATGAAAAAGCATATTCAAAACAAGATGTTCAGACCCTCTGGTAACCATCAAAACACTTTTAAAGAAATTGTGTAAAGTGATGTAACACAAAGCAGTCACAACTCCTCCCATAGAAAAGTCTCCTTTTCCTAAAAGTCTTGGGAGACTAAATTTCATTTTAGCATGTATCGATTTCATCAGTTTACTCTCAACTTGCTTATACATGCCTCCTGTACCTCTGCTGTAATGCCAGAATATTAGACACTAAGAATATGAGCAGGAGTTTAATTTTTCTACATCATATTGAATAATTCTTAAGAAAATATACCTGTCAGAGGTGAACATTGTGAAATCTACTACATTGCCCAGGTATTTTCTTCTCATGTTTTAGAATTTCCCAGTAAGTATAGCGAAGGGGACTGAGTTTCTGGTTTGTATTTCACAAAGTTGCAGAAGGTACCTTTGAGACAGATTCCTTACTTGCATAAATATTCTCCACCTTGAGCTCGCTTCTCCTTTACCCACCTCATTGGAATATAAAACATACTTCTTTCAAATCAACAAGAGCTTACGCATTTGGCAGTCCTCAGCTGCAATGTCATTGTCAAAGTTAATCCGTTTTTATAAACTACCCTTCTAAGAATAACCATCTGATTGCTTGAAGGGATTGAGGTTAAAAGCAGTTTAAAAAAAAAAAAAAAAAAAGCAAATCACTTCCAGTGCAAGCAAAGATGAAGGGCCCACTAGTGCTTCAGGAATTATAAGTCTCCTAAGTTGTAAAAGATGTCCTCACAACAAGAGCAAAGAAATCCACATTTCTGACTGTGCAGTTTTTGCTAATAATGACCTGGCATATCAACCTGTATCATCCTGACTTTGTACATGTGCCCTTGGTTTTACATGATTGCCAGTCAAATAAAGGACAGAACCACCCTTTATTGTAGGCTTTCTGAAATAACGCTTAAAGGAGAAAATTCTGACTAGACTGGAAAGAAAGTAAAGAAAAAACCCAGACGGACACAGGTAAATTAAGCCAGATGGCCAAAAGGAGCTTACGAAGAGCAACTGAAGAATGTATAGTAAACAGCCTCAGTCCCTCAAAGAGCAGATTTATCACTCTCCCTGTGGCAATTCCTTCCCATAGTTTTGAGGAACAACCTATGGGGAATGGTTGAAAGGGACACCTTAACCAGTCCTGTGTGAAAGCCCTGTATCTTAGTTGCAACGATGGGCCCAATCTGGTGACTTCTTCCCACACTTGTAGCATCACAGATCAAAGAAAGTAATTCTAGCAACTTGTCCCCCACCAGTTCCAACTGTCGCAAAGATTCCCGCTGAGAAAATGAGATCTCCATTGCAGCAGCAGTGTGAATTTTGGGCCCTGTTATTTATGTATGTATGTGTGTGT
>NW_008824053.1:7496211-7529978 GCF_000699105.1 Pygoscelis adeliae | reverse complement strand
CTGTAATTCAAAAGAAATAAGAGATCATTTTAAGCAAAGGACTATTCAGCAGAACAGCTGTAGATATCAAACAAAAAATGACACAATTTCAGCCAATGAAGTTGGTTGCTCTACTGATTCCTGTCAATGGCACAAGAAATAATTCTGCTAAATTATAGATCTGTGCTGCCATTTGACATGGTTTGAGTACAATTTTGATTAAATTATAGCATCCTACATTTCCAAGTTCTTCTTCAGTTTGTCATGTCTAATTTAGTTTTAGAAAGCCGTGTGGACACATATTCCATTTAATATCTGAAATTAACTTGAATAGACTAATATATTTCTATCATATGACATCACATTAAATGGACATGCTTTCTCTGTCCAGTATGAAAATACAAGCATTTAATGCAATATTCAATAAAATACAACTTGAAAGACTGAGGATCATACTGCTGATTTTATAAAAAGTCATTTGAAAGGAGGATCTGAAATAGTTCTTCTATAACCATCTACCAAGCTTTTCCAATTATAATATTTATCATGTATGCAGCATTTTGATTAAGTTACTTTCTTTTATGGTCTATAAAAATAGATTGTGAAACTGAGACACACAGAGATTAAATGCCTGGAACTGATATGCTAATCCACATAATGTGTCAGTGACTGAGGCAGAGAAAGACCCAAAATACTGCTTTAGGGGCACCGAAGTATTAATAATAGATATAATTTCTGCTACATTAAGGAAAATATTACACTGGGAAGATTATTTTGACTGACATATGACATACAGATATGACTGACATACTACCGTATGTCAGGTTTTAAACAGATTAAGAACTCTTTAGATGCTATGCACAACAGTAGCTCCTAGATAGCAGGTGAGTGAAGACAGAATGATAAACAAATATAATTGTCCTTTGCAAGACTAAACAAGCTAGTTGAACATGATAACAATGTCAATAGTCTTTGCTTGGCAGGTCTCTTTTTTATTCAACATGATCTGTTGTAATACTGTGGGTCAAAGAGTCAAATAACCAAGTGCAGTATCACTAACTCTAATGGAGTTTTAATAGGCCTGGTCTGAAACTACTGACTGGTTTATCCCTTATCACTCAAATCTGCTGAATCAATACACCTCTAAGAATGTTTGCTAAAAATTAGGTACGTAAGCACTAATCATTTATTTGTTTGCTTTTCTTTCAGAAGACTAATTTTTAAGAAATTCTTTTTAAAGTTATATTCCAGGATAATTATACTTGTCTAAATATGGAGCAACATAATTTCTTGCAATGGAATTAATTCATATATATGAGTATTAATAGTCAGTTTTTTAGCATCTCAAGTCACTCCCAGCTACTGCTAAACACCAGTAGAAACACTGCTATGTGTCTACTTCAGATGATCTTCAGAAAATGAAATATGTCACTTACTTTTCGTTGCTTTACAGAATCCAATTTCACCAGCCAATAGGATGCCACTTTTGTTTTATGATACTTCCAATTATCCATAATCTGTAGTCATTGCAAAACACAAGATAAAAAAACATAAAGATACACAAGGTGTATCTTTCTAAAACACAAGATAACACACATAAAACCAACTGAAATCTGGCATTTCATTCATGAGCATTCCTAATGCTAAAAAGTGTAAGCATCTAAAAGACCTCTGTGAAAAGAACTTTTCTCTAAAAGAAATAGGAAAACATTTGCAAATTTATGTGGGGGAACATTTGCAAAGACATGCAATCTTTCAGTTTAATCCTACCCTCTTTTCCAGCTGATTCTGACCGTCATACACTACAAAGCAGGTAGAAACTTATGTTGACTGACTCAGCTCGGATTCCTTGAACACAGCAATAAGTTCAATAACACATAACTGTTAATCTATTTAAATAGTGAGGTTTTTTGCTGCACAAAGGATATTAGACATACCTTGAAAACATCTTTTTTTATAAATGACCGTATACGAACTGCAATACTCTCCTTTTATGATGTCTAGGTACTACCAAAATAGCTCGAGCTGTGATTATACTTTTTTATTTTAATTTTGTTATTTTATCCTTCTATTCTATTCCAGACCTACAACAAGTTATGCTTCACTGACAACTAATATACCATTACTTGTTTCCTTCCATGATGAAATATTGTTTCCCATCAGAAACTGCTTAAGGCCAGACAAATTTATAAAAGAATTCTGCAATAAGAAAGTGCATTTATAGCCATGCTAACTAACGTTGTATGAGAAAGCACCACTAGATGGAGTGCATACACACACACACTCCCATGCGTACATAAATGCACACACACTCTCACATGGCAGAAGGAGAAAATTTAGTGAAGCATTTTATTTCTGATTCTAAGATGAGAAACTAAATACGCTAGTTATGAATGCGATCTTCCAGAATTGCCCAAATCAACCATCATTACAGGAGAATTCCTTTCCACTGTGACGTAGTTGCACAGACGACTAAAGATATAAACAACATTTTGAAAGCTCACAGAGCAAAGGACATTTCAGACTGGATAATGAATCAGATGAATTTTAACACACCGTGGGCTGTGCTTACTACATCAGAATACAGGTGTTAATTTTAATTACTAGATCCCTCCATATCTCTACTAGACTGAGAAAAGATCATCTATCTTCATTTTTTGTCTTTTCCAAGCTGATGTTAGTTTCTTTGCACTAGATATTTAAAAGGGATTTAGATACCATGTATTTTCTGCTTATATATCTGAATATTAGGTATTGCTTTTTAATTGCCCTTTAGATCGGGCATTGTTTCACAAGCCTTTGATACCAAATGATGAGGCTCAGGACAATGTTGGATGTAAGAAAGGGTAAGCTGGCAAACTAAAAGAGCCAAAAAGAGTGTGACTGGTGTTCTTTATGACTAGCAAACTTCCAGTTTGCCTTGCAGCATACCATTCTGAGTTCTCTAGTATGCCTATTCAAGAGCAAGTTAAACATGTCAGGATCTGTACTAACAATATCAGATGAAATATAAACTGTTAATGAATTGTAACATTCTTCTTAGCTTACTTAAAAGTTTGAACTTTCTCCACAATGAAAAACTGAATTTTCCTAACCTTCCTGATTGTTTCTCATATATTTTATAAAGCCATAGGAATGTTTTCAGTGCTGCTCTTTTAAGGTCAGAAAGTATGCAAAGCTCCAAACTTTTGAAGTCTTTTGAATTATCCCGAGCTATGGAAGTTTTAAGGCCACAGGAGCTCATGAATCATAAATTGAGCTTTCTACTTTCCTTCATTTTAGTGGCCTAAACAGCATTTAGCCTGTAAGTCTTCTTTCTTATTTATAGATACTTACATCTTCTATAATTAATTCTGATTCTTCATCTGTTTTACCTGGGAACTTCATTCTCATGTCATTGATAATGAGAAGAGTCTCTTTTGTCAAAGCAACTTCTTGCTCTTTTGTTTTCTGTTGCAGCAAAGACTCACTCTAAAAACCAATATGAAGCAGAGGAAAAATTTCAGGCATGTCATTAGATCACATTACAAAGATGCTTCCTTGACAAAAATAAATTTGAAATAGGGTGACATAAAATATATTATTAAAGTGGATAGACATAATAACTAATACATAACTAATATACACACATATGCCTCGTACACTAATGCATCACTGTAACTTATAGTTGTCAAGAAATTCAAGAAAAACAGTTCAAATATAAGTTTGTTGGAAACAGAATAAACAAGTATATATTCGATATTTACGATACCCACCATTTAAAATATATATTTGAAATACAGATAACAGACTTCAAATTTAAATTCAATGTAATGAAAAGAAATTATTAGTCATAAAAACCTTCCTTTCAGTTCTACACTGCAACAATGTAACAGAAACTGCCAATTATATGTCTTTGTGCCAAGAATTCAGGAAGCGCTAAAAAGTAAGGACACTTTGCTCCTCCTCTGGTCAGTGGGGGTTCTGACAGTGGCTTCAATTGTCCAGGATTTTGTTTAAAATATCAGTGCTTTTTATACCAACACCAACTTGAACCCCTACAGTTCCTGTGTAAGACCATCTCTGGAGGGGTTTGGGGTTTTCTTTAAATCTTAGACACTATTTAGAAGTATTTCTGATCCTCTTTCTTTACCTTTGCATACTTTTGCGTTTGCAAGATTAAGCGGGCTTAATTTTATTTTTTTTCAAGAGTGAAATGCAAAATTTTTAGGCATTTCTAAATCTTTGTAATTTGTAGGAACTACAATACCTACTTAAGGATATTTTTGCTTAAGTAAGTGATAAATATTTTCAAGCGTAACAAAATATTTTGCTATATGATATATAATAATGTGGCTGAAATAAGATAGCAAATATTTCCAAATCCACTTTTGTTTTTAACTGCCATAATAATGTGTCTGTAATTCCCAACTGTAAATGGCTTATTCTAAACTGAGTTTCCATACCTTTAGTACATTTGGATCTCAGCAGCCTCCAAAACTGGCAATATACTGCTCTTTTCTTGCCCAAAGGATAGATAAACTAATACTTTATCACGCATAAATGGTTTCTTCTTAGTAAGTTACAGTTTATCAATTTTAATTTTATTCTAGCAGTAATATATAGTATATTATTCTTAGTTGCAAAAATAATTATGAACAGAGTTCCATTCACAATACAGTACTAAATTATGTAGTTCTTATCCATTCTGTAAGTAATTTTATTCACATTATTTTAAGAAGCATGACCTAAGCTCTATCACCCAACATAATTGTTCTGCGTATCAAGATCATTTCTGTGGTGGAGCTTTCTCAATGAAAAAGAGAGTATGGCTTCTTACTAATGTTAATTTAAGTGAGTAGCCCATTTTTAATGTCAGATGGGAAGAGACTGTTTTTAATCTTTCAGTGATTTGTATTTGATATAGAGTTAATGTGAATAGAAAAATCTATATTAGCCCTGTCTCATTAAACTCTCAGAGTACATCTTGATGATAAAAGGGTACTTTTTAAACTTGAGATAGCTAATGTGATAAAAAAATACCTTTAACACGTTGTGGTGAAGACACAATCTTAATGTCTTTCCAATTCTATTAGCTGACTTTAAAGATGGAAAACCATGTTAAGGAGTATTTCACAAGATATCAGCACACAATTTTAAAAGGATCCTTTTTCATCACTTAGACAAAGCCTCACAGGCAAACCAGACAATGAGCATTCTACCGGATAAAAATGATGATTAGAAATAGTACATACTATGAAGCAAGTTAATTAGCATTACAAAAGGATTTCTCACAATCAAAGCTCACCACAATAGAGAAAGGCTGCAAATATGGGTTAAAAATGCCAATTTGTTTTGCCCCATCTCCAGATGAATTATTTGAGCGATGAAATATACAGGTCAGGCACAAAAGCATGAATAGAAATGCACTGGCACCGACACCCAGTACAATATTGAATGAGGTTGGGGACCGATCCCAGCAAATACTGCCTAGGGATAAGCGGGTACATGGTCCACCATGCAAACACAAAGGAAGAAATGCCTGGGTTGTGAAGGAGATACCAAAGAGGATGACAGTCTCGTCACAAAAGGAAAAAGTGTGTGGTTCAGAAGTACACTGTGAAATTACAACTAACCACACAAATTCTAAACAGCTAAAAGTGCTTAATCTATTTATTCTATTAATTATTTAGTTAGACCACCTCAGTCTAAATGCTTGTGTGTCTCAGGAACAGGCTTCAAAATGAAAGAAGTTTTACTTTCACTTTAAAAAAAAAAAAGATGGCTTCCGAGACAGTTATTGCAGTGGCAAATCCTAAAGATGACAAGAACTATCTATAAATTTTAAATCGTTCACTTTGGAAGTAGAGCTCTACTGCAGTGGTATAACATATGTGAATATAGGTAACTAGGTTGAAAATTAATTACACCACCTTCTACAATGGACACCCATACAAAGTCTTACTAATGTTTTATTCTGGTACAATGTATTTACCCTTGGAGTATACACTGGTTTTTAAATATTGATGTATTTTTGTTACTGCAAAGATTTTGAAGGCAGGTACATCCTTATTTCAGAACGAGCAGTCCGCAAACAAATCACAGAAACTTTTTGGGAGAGGTAAAAATTCTTTCTATCTTCAAAAAACTATTTAGGAGAGCAGGTTCCCCAGTCACAAAACCCTAAGTTTTCCATTCTCACAAAATGTGACATTTGTATTGCTGCACCAGAAACACTGAAACATCACAGCTAGCGCTCACTGTAAGTCATAGGCCGGTCTAGAGATCTTATATTCGGGAGCTTCTGTCAAAATAGCATTGACTATAGTACCTCAGGTTTTCTGACATTGTAAAAATTAGTAATGTATTTATTGAGTTTTAGAGAAACGGAACGCATTTTGAATGCAACTGCTGTGCTAACTCACCCCTGAAGAGTTCATAGCTCCCAAGCTGGGTGTCTGAGAGACTCTGGCCGAAGATGGGCTGCGATTTAAAGAATGAGACCTATTCACTGAGGATGCACGCTGGATTTGCAGAGATGCTTTGGCTGAAAAGGGACGTTGCTCAGCTGCTTGTGACTGCATAGTCGATATTGAACGAGGGCAGCTTACAGAACGCCTTATTGGACCTGTGGATGATGTGGGGGATGAATATGATGGAGATTTTATATTTTTAATCGAAGGTTTCCAGTTCATTCTACCTGCAGACAAATTAAATGAATGATGCAATTACTTATTATTCTTCTAACACCCATTTTTCAGTCTTTGTAACTAACAACATATATTGACCAACATGTGTGCACACGTGTTGTACTATAAAGTATGTTGACTAACAACTATATATGTAGCAGTCAGTCAAGTCGGATCCTCTAAGAATACATACTTTACATACTCTATAAGAACATTTATTTCTTCCTCATAGTCAGCTTTAATCAGGTAGACTCCAGTCCTCTATAACATGCATCAGATTTATGACAGAGTGCGTATGCCCTATAGGTCAAAAAGTACGTGGCTACTATGTGTGGCTTCCTAACTGTAAGAATATGGAAGCAGGAGAGAAAATTTGGTTGATGGATCCCATATTTGCAGATCCGGTCTCCCTCATCTGCTCCTGCATAGCTGTACAGTTTTTTAACTCAGTCTTCTGCTAAATAAAGGATGCTGCTATGAAAAATAAAATTTTAGAAGCAGCATTATATGTGTGCAATTACATGATGAAATTCTTTGAGACAATACACCGCTAAAACAAAAAATAACATGCTATATCTACCGTGTTCAACAGAACACGCTCACACTAATGCTCTGCAGCAAGCAAGAAAACAATCACAAAAAAAATCTGTGCAGGGATCTCATCTGGAATATATTACCTTCTGTATGTCTCCAGATACATTTCTTTATCCTTTCTATATTCCAGCAAATTCAAGCTTAATAAGACTACCTTTTACAGGGAAAAAAATAACAATCTGCTAAAAAAAAAATCTAAAAGCAAAGAGGAACATTCACACCGTTTCCAAGTGTAGCCCAGGTGTATTTTTCTCTTTAGCATTCTTGGCAAAAGAATATTCAATTTTTCCTTTTTTTAAAATGCATTTTTGTTACTTTAGAAAAAATCTTAAAGAAGATGAAACAAGCAAACCAGTGTTTAACCTGGAGTTACAAATGTTGATACATTCTAAAATACTGAAGCATTTTATATAACTCATCGCAAATGCCAGATTTACTTGGAAAAGTGATCATTTAACTTACCCGATCGTTCCAAAGATTTGTATTTGTTTTCTTCAAGATCATATGAAACTTTTTTCTCTTTTTTTTCATTGTGATCTTCCTTTTCAGTTTCTTCTGCCGATTCTGACACACTGCTACCGCTATCACAGCTACTATCACTACTGTAGTTCTTAAGTTTTCTTAAGGGCTGTGCACTTTCTGGCATTGAACACAAGGGCTAGAGAGGAAAAAAAAAAAAACAAAACACCAAAGAAAAAACACCCAAGAAATTAAATTCCTTCATAATCCCAAAAGAACACTTTACTATCCCACTAGGTCCCTGATTCAGGCAGATTCATTTGTACGTATTTAAACCCTCCTAAATTAGATTGGAAGTTTGTCTTTAATATAAATAAATGTTTAAATATTTCATTAAGTTCACTACACAGTAATCCTAATCTTGCTCACATGAAAAGCAGCATAACATAGTAAGGGGAAGAAAAAATCATTTTATTTCAAGTATGACTTACACTACCAGACATATTGAATTAGAGTTTGAAATCATAAATCAAGTGATACAGAATACCATTTACAATCAGTTTCAATCCCTCACCGATATTTGCAATAACTGAAGCTATAGTTTAACAATGATCAATGAGAAGTAAAGAAATACATCAGGGAGCTTTGGCTGGTATGCTTCTGAAAGAGAAAGTGATTAATCCACATCCTGCAGAAAGCAGAAACTGGAAGAATATAGCAAGCTATGCTAGGTGTATTTGGTGTCCCATACGCACATGGGATGCAGTGTCATTAGGTGATCAATCTTGTGCTATAACCAAGGATACTGCAAGACAAAAAGCAAAAAGTAGGAGACAGAGAAACTGATGCAAAAACATAAACTACAATTGAAAATTTTTCTTCTTCCATCTACCATCAGGCAGACAAGAAAAATGCAATATCCTCCATTATATCTATCATCCTAAGAAGGCTCATGTGGTCATTTTTTTTTTCCTACACATTTTCATTCTTTCCAGTAACTATCTATAAGAAGCTATGGTGATGGCCTCATCTTCCTAGCCATCTAATGGACTGCAATTAAAACTCAGATTTAAAAAAATTAGTATCATAATTTCTGAACATATTTTGGGTCAGAGTGAAATAGAAGAACTCTCAGGATGAACTTAAATTGCCCTATTATCTTAGCAGAATGTAATGCACCAAGATTTATTGTGAAGAGCAACAGAACAAAGCCCCAAAGATACTGTTCCTGCAAGATACACTTTATAACTAAACATATTCTACCTAAACTTATATTCCAGCCAAGGAAGGAAAGAGATTTCTGCCACTAACTTAAAAGCGACAGTATGTTTATGCAAGCCCACGCTGTTAGACCAGATGAGTTGAACAAGTGTATTCCATTGAGAAGAGCCCTGGCAATTGTTCAGATTACAGAAAGAATATTTTGATATCTATCTACCTGCCAAAAGGACAAATTAAGGTGCCTCAACACTTACTGCTTTCTCAGAAATAGCTGTC
Organism: Pygoscelis adeliae; assembly: GCF_000699105.1. Classification (NCBI taxonomy): domain Eukaryota; kingdom Metazoa; phylum Chordata; class Aves; order Sphenisciformes; family Spheniscidae; genus Pygoscelis; species Pygoscelis adeliae. The sequence goes on along the minus strand of NW_008824053.1, from coordinate 7,520,781 downwards.
CCAATCATTAAATGCTGTGTATCATGGAGATATATTGATCAGACATTCCTGATGAGTTATACAAGGTATAATAAACATTTTCAATCAAAACTCACAGGGGCTTTAAGGTAAATCTCATTCCCACTTATCATATGCATGTTCCTCACACATTCCACACTAAGAACATCCCGACCAAGACTTCACATCAATTAACGAAGAGGAATAAAAAGAAAGGTCAAAGAAATTACAAAAAGCAGTAATGACAAATAATAGCTAGATCTGGGTTTAAACTGACCTCTTAAAGTAAGAGATATCTGATTGCTTAGCAATTCTAATCACCTTGATTTTCTCCTTATGCTAACCTCATTTTTCATTGATTAAACTCATCTGATTTTACATCAGAAAAATAAAAATAAAATTGCTCATTTCCTCTAAAATATCTGGTTTTATTTCCTTAGTTCTTTTTCCTGCACAAACAGGTGCAATGTAATAAACATGAGTAAACCTTACAGTGTGTAAGGATAAGGTGCCCTCTAGAGGCTACAAATAAACCAGACATTTCCAGAATGTATTTTTCAATCTAAGTAGAATTCAGTAATATTTTAATTGCAGGCAAAAATGCCTTTGTTCTGGGAAATTCTTGACTTGTTTTCTACACTGAACTCCTAATCACGTTCAAATAAAAATAAGGCTAGCAAATATGAAATAGTTGTTACACGCAAAGCTTCTTTATATACACACACCCCTTTCCCCCTCAGATATACGTAGGTACGTATATGTGTATATATATGTTTCTATGTATAGAGGAGGATGAGGAGAAAAACACCTCTCCTTCCTAACTATTCCAGCTGTTCTGTATAGAGTTTTCTGAGTCCTGATTGCTCCTTTTTCTAAGGAAGAGTGTGCCTGAGGCAGAGCATCTGACTTCCTAAGGGTAGCTTCTGTCAGCAGGCCAGCCACTGAGTTTTAAGGGAGGACAGGACTTTATGACCTTCTGAAAGAACCTTTCATGTTGGGTAACATGACATGAAAAGTACTGTTCCTTCAGGTTTGTTTTGTCTATCAGATCTTGCATGTGTAACTTTTTTGATACGCTAATGGATCTTTATTTGTAGGATTTTATGATTACAAGAAAATGAGTTTTACAGCCTTCCCTTTTGATTTCATCAATTTTATGGCAAAAAAAAGTGGGAATTTTGGTGATAGGCAATTTTTTTCTTTCTCCTGAAAGTGTAAACAATATTGTATTGGTAGAGCAGCTTGGAAGCTACGGAATCCATTTGCCTGCTATAAAAGAAGACCATGTCATATAGCGTCACTCATAAATACATCAAACTTCATCTTAAAACTAATTAAGAGACATTTCTCAATTTGGGCGCAATACCCTATTAAATGTTTATGGCCTCCAGCTTGGGAATGGCTTGTGTGCAACCAGTGCAGAGATAGTATAGATCAAGTCCATGTGCATACAGTCAACTAGACAGATGCTCTCTGAGGGCTTCTGGAAAAGGAAAAAACGTGACTGAGATGTTGAACTGGAATTCAGCTGGACCCTATGTTAAAGAACTGAAAACAAAACCTCAAGGAAAAGAATCCCTGAAGACTGTGGGTTGAGTGTGTTGCCAGGGTGGACAGGGTGGACTGGATTTCCGCCCCCCCCCCCCCCCCTTCTTCTTTAAATGAATCCACCACTGTTAAATCACTAGCTCACAAAATCCCCGTACTTGTAATGAGGTTCCTGCAAATCTATCTTAATACCAGATTGGGTATGCAGATCCTCTTTTCCAGTATGCACGCCTGTAATAAGATGTAGCTCTTTGGATTCTTGCACATATATAAAGTACCCCTGCAAGCTCAGGACAACTGTCAGCATTCATTTTGTACAGAAATTCCCAGATTTGTTCACCATGTTCTCAGAAACATAAAATGCTGTAAAAAAATTTACGTGCATTCATAAACAAATCCATCAGAGCTCAGGAACATAAATGTAGGCTCTTCTAAGCAGACTTGACCTAAAATGTTTGCAGGATATAAGAAAAGTACTTATTTTAGCCAAGCCCAAACTATTTATCTTTACTGGCTTACAGAGATATGTAGTGTATTTAAAGCAAAGACTTGCATGAACTATGCACACAACCAGAAAGCATTAAACTAAAAATAATATACATTCACTTTAAAAGCGGATTTGGGATACGAAACAGGCTCCAAGATATACTGTACAACCCTTTCAGCAAGTAAGCAAGCTACAGATACATCACAATCATAATTAATCCTTTGAGCTTCCATAGTGCCTCTTATCCCATGATCTCAAAATTCCTTAGTGGCACTAATCAATTAAAGATGAAAGCATTCTTTTGAGATAGGCTATGGATATAAAAATCATTTCACACACTGAAATCAAGCAATCTCATACAACAGTTGTTGCCATGCACAACAATTCTTCAAAATAGCTTAGAGAAGAAAAGAAGGATCTCGTATCCAGTTAAAATTTCAATGGGATTTAGTTGGATAAATGTCCAACCAAGTTTTTCATACTTCAAAAAAAAAAACAGGCTAATGGCAGTCTGAGGAAGAAATCTTCCACTAGGGTCAGCTAACTAAATTCCCCACTTAAAATTCTCAGATTACTTCTCTACAGAGTGAAATAAAAAAACTGGCATCTAAAAGTCAAATACCTTAGGTCCTCGCTGCCTGGTGCATTTTCCCATTAGTTTTTCATCATCTATTTCACACTGCTCCAGAAGATCCAAAATGTCCTCCTCCTAGAAACGGGAATTTCACTACAATTAATTCAAAGCAGGACATATTCTATTCTTCAAAAGTTCAAGCACCAACTGGTAGGAATTTGCAATTACTTTGATTACTAATTCCTGACATAAGACTATGAATCCCTCCACAGGAGGATATGAAAGTATTTCTTCTGATGCATGCACCTCTGCTTGCAATCAACATGAAATTGAAAGTTAAAATCAAGTCTTAACATTTATTAAAGATAAAAGTCTGAAGAAAGGGTTAAACAAAGATTCCTGTAAAACTGCTGGATGATGCCAACTACAAAGATGGGAAACTATTTCTCAGCTTTCAAATTAAATCACATTAGTTGGTTATTTTAAACGTAGCCATTCTCCTACTGTTTATCTCTGACTACAAAAGTAGGCAATCAGGCAGAGTTTTTGGATGCCTTAAACTAGTGGAGCTGGTTTTATGATATCTCTCATTCCAGTCCACACAAGTGGATGAATAGGCTGGGGTCATTACTGGAGGAAGAAGGAGGCAATTACCAGCTCAAAAGCAGTTTCTGCCAACCTCTGGTTTGGCCAGGGGTAAGGCTGAGGATCAGGGAAATGGTAAAGTAGCTTAAAGCCATCTAGCCTGTCTCCACCCTGGGTCCACTGCAGTTCATCCAGATTCAAGGATCTGGCCCACAAGCTGCACAAAGAATAATAATAAAATGATGGAAACATTATCAAATGCTATTTATTAGCCATTACACATGATTATCGTGAAACTAATCCACAAGGTCATGAATTCCGAGATAAATAACTCCTAAAGCCAATACTTCTTGTGCTTCAATACCTTCATTCTTTTTAAAGGGTTATTCATTTCCCGCTGAAGTGAAGCTGCTCTTCCAGCAAGAAACGTCTGAAAAGCAGTGGCTAACAAACTCTCATACTTTTCAAGTAATGTCTTATCATCAGGAGGGTAAATTCGCCTAAAACAGGGGGGAAAAAAAAAAGAGTTTAAGATAGAAGCTGAGCTACTTACCACACTAGGAACAAAAGTAATGCAGCTAATTCACAGTCTCTTCTATAATGCATATGCATCCCATCTATAATAATTATATAATATAATATCATAAAACATATACTCTGAACATTGTTCTCTAAATCTAATTTTAACTCAGCGAACACATTCATGTCTAAACCAGCAATTAGCCAGTCAAAAGAAATACCATGCAGGTCATTCCAGAGATATACCAAAATTCAGTTTTGCAGTACTCTGAAATTTCAGTGGGTGTGAATGATGCACACAGGTGTGAATGAGTCATGAAATATTAACAAAATATTGCATGTAAAATTCAGAGCCACAAAATAACTTGTATTAGCAGTAAAAGGACACAAAACAGTGAAAATCTGAACAACTGCTTTGAGTTGGGCACGATGTAAATTGAAGATTGAATATGTACTGCACTTGAATGCTAAATCCTCCAAAATAATGAACAGGAAGAAATAGATACTACAAGAAAAAAAAAATTTCTGGTACACGGATGTACAGGGTGGCTCTGATTTTCCATTAGAGCAGCCATGGCATTATTCTCTAAAACCACGGGTAAGGAGATTACGACAACATGAGAAGCAGGACTTGGTGATTTACTCATGCTCATCAAGCAACAACGGGCTTTGAAGAAAACCACTCCAATCCATTTGTCATGAATGCCTGAAACACAGCCAGAAATTATGAAGGTGGAAGACTAATTTCTAATGTATTGTAAGGAGTAATCCATAAGTTAATTCTGCCTGCACTGTGCAAAGCATAGGTACCATTTATATATTGACTGGCATTATGTGACTTTTATGTTTTTGTGGATCTTTTGTGAACTTTTTACGAGGTTCTTTCTCCTTCCTTTTCAGTCTCTTCCTCCTTGAAAAGGTATCTTTCACGATGATTTTGTTGCAATGAAAAAAGGATGGTTGTGATCCCATTAGACTCAGGGCATTTCTACAGCAAACTGAAGATGGTTCCAGTTTGCATAAAATACCTGTAGGAGCTCTAATCTAGTTGCAGTCAACACTTTTTAATGGTGTTGATTCTACTGCTGAAAAAGTGCCATAGAACAATACTTTTAAAGAAAGGATATTCATTTTAACATATGTAGCAATACACTGCAGCTAAAGGCCATTTCAAAGTCATATACACCCTTTTCAGTTCCTCATGAATTCACAAATGCTTGAAAGCATGGCTCCTACTTTGACCACCCCAGGACTCCTACTGGAATCAGCGGGCTAGTTGTGCCTGCAGACAGACACTTGACTAAGCCAGTTGCTGAACCTGACATTCATAGATTAAATCAAAGCCTGCTGAGGATGATTGAGGTTTCTCTGGATTTTTGTTCAGAAAGCAGTATTAATCCATGCAGCAATACTAGCACCCAAAATTTCCGTGACTCTATGGCAATGCCTGACAGAAGCTAGTCCTGCTCTGCAGGAGAACATCACAAGGAGAAAATACTGCATAACGCTCAGACGAAATTTCTCTGCATCTCTAGCCAAGATTTCTTTACTTCTCAGGCTCTGCTGATTCTTCTGCCTTTTGCAAACACATGGTAGTAAGAAAACACAAAGCTGTTCTGCCCTTTTACATGTGCACATTCCTCATGAAGTGACACTTCATTTTTTCCTGAGGAAAAAAAAATTTGTATTTTTATTGATTTACATTAACCGAAAAGCTAAATAAAGAGAACATTTGGCTCATTTTCAGTCAAGAACTGAATAAGCAACCTAAAATGCGATCAGTCAAAAAGTTAGACTTTAAAGTTATCAAAAAAGCAAAATGTACTAAAGCCTCATGATGTTTCTCTTTCTTATAGTCTAAGTAGCATAAAAATAACTGCTTCATTGTGGGGTTTTTTGATGTACTAGTTCAGCTCCACATATGTCAAGAAAGGATGTAATTAAAACTAGGAATGTTACAAAGAAAGACTATTCGTAAGCAAAATGTTAATTCATCAAAAATGAAAATTTCACAGAAACATGTGTCTGTTTAAATGAGAACTTTACTGGGAATTATAGAACATCTGCTCAAAAAAGCAGAGATGAAGAACAGCAGTAAAGGCATTCTGACTAATTCAGAATAAAAGATGTGAATCCAGACCTCCCACGTCCTGGATGAATGTTACAAAGAGTGGGCAAATGCTCCCATCATCTCTTCCTAGCCATACTCCGCTCCCTTTCGCCAAATATTCATAGGCCTTGCTTTCACTTCTCATTGAAGCAAATACCAAGAAATAATAATAATAATAATAATAATAATAATAACATCATAAAACAAAATTCTTGTTTTCTGGCCAATGCCTATTATAACCAACAAATTAAAACTTCCTTTTGAACGTATTTTACCAAGGAATCTGAAGATACTTACGTTTAAGTAAGCCTACTAAGATCCAAAATCAAAGTGCAGAGATCTGAATATAGTATTTCAAGTGCCATTCTATCAAAAATGATGGAAGCACCAATAGTTTCTGAACTTTTGGTAAGCCTCGTAGATAACATTCAGATTTTATTTTTTATAGGGGAATACTCAGACTTTGTTTTTTTTTATAGGGGAATACTCACACCCCTACATTGCCCCACCCCCACCCCCACCCCCCCCAGAGATAAGAATCATATGTGATTGTAGAACAGGTCCATAATGACAGTCTTGGTTCTTGGTACACTGAATGTGAGCAATCATGTCTTTCAAGCAAATGTCTTGCACAAACACTAGAGTGATTGATGTCATATAAATTCCTAAGTGCATGCAAAAAGAACTATCTGAAAAAACAACTTTACTACCTGGTGTACATGCATACATTTTCTATAAATGCCTACACATTTTTGGCAGGAACATCATCTACCATAAATACTTGTTTCCATTATTCCTAAAGAATGCATTGATACTTCCTACTAATACAGTCAAAAATAGTTACCTGTAGTTCCCCATGTGTCTATTTTCATGCTCCTCTTTGGAAATCTGTTTACGTACTTGTGCAAGTCTTTCCTTCTATAAATCAAGAAAATAAGACAATTAAAACAAAGAGAGCATAAGCCACGGGCAAGAAACAGCACATTTTTTCCTTCCTACCAGTTCTTCTTTTCTCCTTTCCAGTGTGTGGCGCTGCTTCTCCCAGTCTGAGGAACCGGGCAACAGTTTTTTCATTGAACCTTGACCATACAGTCTTTTTTGAGCCTCAGCCTTCTGTTGAGCTAAATTTCTCCTTTTATCACTTGTCCTGAAACACAGATGATATTAAGATATGTCAATCCAATGCAGCTGAGATGAGATGTACTTTCATCTCAAGTATATCATCTGTATTTTTCAGTCAGTCATGTGCAGTTTATGGTATAAAATTAGAACTGAAACACTCATTAAGAATTTTTTTAAAATATTAACTTTTATGGCTGCAATATTTTCACACTTTAAGGTGTGAAACATGGTTGTATCTATTTTCCTGAAGTACAGATTTTCTCCAACATATCCCAACTACAAAATTTTCCTGTAGAGGGGTATGGCTTTTGACTGGATGTGAAACTATCGCCAAAACAAAATTTCCTGTATGGCCACATGCACTCATATCCCCACTTTGAGACCTGTTTGAAAAATCATTTAAAAAATTTTTAAAAAGTACAAAAGTTACTGTTACCACTCATTTTTTGCAAGCACATGAGCAAGAAGAAAAATTAAATTTGGGTTAATTTCAATAGCAAAACTGACAGCAAGGGAAACATTTACATTTTGAAAATATGAAGGTGGAAAAAAAAGGTCTTCATTTTCTCCTAGTCCAGTTCAAATTTAAAAAAAAAATAAAATCAAAGCAACAGCAAGAGAGCCAGACTGAAGAAAAGAGGACAAGTTTACCGTATGTTGAGAAGCTTTAATGCATTTAGCAGAACACCTTTTTTTACATCATAGTCTATTTTTTGATCAGTTCCAAAGCTTGGGGCACGATTAATCTGAAAAAACGAGATACAGAAGACTCAGGAATGTTCACCTTCACTGGGAACACATCTATTGTAAGAGGCTTTGGAGAAACCATTCTTTCAAATGTAGCAGAGATTAAGAGAATACATGTTGAGAAGCTCATTTTCATTTGTATTTTTAAAAAAATAGAGCACTGAGTATCACAGATACTGGGAGCCAGGAGATGTACCTTTCAGCCACCGAGTTATCCAGACACTTACAATGAACACCATTCAAGTACTGGCACTGTAAATCCAGTCTAATCTATTCTTGGTTGCTGCAACCAGAAAATTTACCATGCAAAGTGCTGTTAAACACGTTATAACAGACTGTGCCGTGCTACGGTAGCCCAGCACAGGAAGAGTTAAACTCTTTCCTATTTCTGAATCTGAAAGCAACTTCAAATACTTCTCTAAAAAGTAACAACTATATAAGGACGGAAAGAGGCTCTAATTCAAGGACTTCTCAAGTATATTTAAATAACTATTCAGATACACGTTACAGCAACACCTAGAGATCTAAGTTATTAAATCAGTACACAGCGTGAAAACATAAAATAATTAACAGTCTCAGTAACAAAAAGCTTATAAGCTAAGTACAAGATAAGAGATTAAAAACGTTACCATAAATATAGAGGAACAAGGGAAATGCAACTGGGAATCAGTGAGACTAAATCACACACTTAACAGCCAGGAGTCTCAACCAACCACCATATAACCACCGCCAAGCTTTGGAGCCCCTGCAGAAGAACGTCAGCTTTTGGAAAGCTTGGAGGAGGGATAATGAAGTAGCTCCATCAACGTTTCTAGGAACACCTTCCAGGCTGGTATAAAACTTTATACGTGAGCAATGGGTGCTAATGAGAGGCAGAAATCTCACCTTGACAGTGAATGAGCAATGCTGGTTACAGAAGGGACAGACACTAAAGAGCTTCAGAAGTGAAAACTAATACCTTGTGCCCCAGGCAAATAAGAAGTGGGATACAGAGACAGTTAGTATGTTCAAATCAGAGGGCAAAAGCGGTTCATTAAAATTGTGTTTTAGCACTTTTGATACATTAGAGCATCGTAGAGCCTCTACAGTTGTGGGACAAAGAACTATTCTGGCTGGTGAGCCACCAGCTGTCCTGCTGCTGAGTCCCAGCTGCCCCATCGCTTATGCTTATAGCCAAAGGGTACCTTTTGGCTTTGAGAATCAGCTTGTTTGCTGGTTTTGCAGACAGGCTGGCGAAGTGAGCAATGAGATCTGACGTTGAAAGAAAAATGATGAAAATTCAGCAGAAAGAGTGAAAAAGTGCATACATATTCTTTTTTGGAAGACTTTCATCCAAATATTTAATCGACCAACCTCCTTAGACTGACCTGTTCGTCTCCTATCACATCACAAAGGGTAATTTTTTTTTTCTAAACTGTGATAGTACAAATATTTATTGACATTCTTTTTTTTTTTAATGTGAATGTTCCACTTTCAGCTAAGCAAACATGTAAACATTCAGAGAAACGAACACAAGGATTAAAACCCAGTTCTCCAACATTTCATTAGAGAATACTGGCAGTTGACAAGACCACAGACACACTGCATCTCATTTTCAACATGACGTTTAAACAAAACACTTTAACTAGAGCTGCATTGATTAAATACAGCTGATAACTGAAATGAGTTGGAAATACTCTGATTTTCAGATATCATATTATCTAATCCAGGAAGGATTTGTGTATGTTTACATACATATGCATGAAGATCCAATATGGAGCCTTATGCTTCAGTCCAGCAAATACCTAAGTACACAAAAAGCTTACTGGACTGAAAACAGAGACATAAAATCAAGCCCCAACTCCTTATTCAGGAGAAATGTGAGGTATAGAACAAAATGATATTCTGTACCATGTATTGAATTTTTTTACTCCATATGAACAGGTAGCAACTAACAATATTCTGCTTCGAAATGATGGTTTTGCATGCATTAAAAACAGGTGAACAGACAGAAATATATTTATTAAAACTTCCAACAAATTAATTTCTGATTTTTTATGTACACCGAATCCTTAAATCCAGTGAGACTGCAGTTATATACGAGGGCTTATTTGGAACATGTAAAATATTATGTTGGTCCAATACTGAATTCCTAGAAATGCACAGACACATGCTTACACAGCATTGAAGCATCCAACTTGAGAGCATACAAAAGTGCACACTGTTGTATTTATATTTGGTTTAGGTACTTCCTAGATTTACAACAATTTGAAGTATAATATTGGGCATAAATTCTGCATTAATAAAAATGCTATAACTATGTGTTGCTTATATGAGCACCAGTGAGAATTAACACTATGGAAAGTGTAATATAATTTAAATAACAGTTTCTCTCCTACAGGATGAATTTTGCCAAAAATCTACATCTCGCTCTTCTGAACAAACAAAAACATACCGACTCTGTTTATTAAGCAGAAAATTAAAGTGGGGGTAGGAAAGATGTAAGAAGGCATTTGAAATGCTATTATGAAGCAAAATGCTATTATGAGACATTACACAATCACTCCACACTAAGGTTTCTGTCACTTTAATGCAGCGATTTAAGAGGCTGAAAAGCTATGGCATTCATAGTTAAAACTGGAGCACTGCTTTATCACCTGCATCCTCAATTTTTCTGACATACCATTCACGACTAATGTTTGAGATCCCAATCCTCCTGTGACCTCAATCCGAAAGAGTAACCAGCGGGGCAGTAAAAACAGTGATCCAGTTCTGGATAGCTATTGCAAACTTGGCTTGGTGCAATACGTTTCAGGTAGCAGCAGATGCAGGTCCAGTACAAATAAAATCCGAGCAACTGGGTACATCAGAAAGTTAATCATAGAAAGCAGGTGTGAATTTAAAGTTCATTAGCTATTCCATACTAACTGTTTATGTGTATACTTCAGCTGCCTCTTGATTTAGGATGACTATGTGCAAGGATGCTTCACTAACAAACTTTTCTCTTTAACCCTCTTCATCTGTTCCATGCATCTCCCTTCTCACAACAGAAACTTCAGGAGGCAGTCTTGACAGCTGACCTTAAATGTCAGCTAAAAAGTTTACTTATCACTGAGTGTAGATGGAGTTATGGGAGGTATAAAAATGTGGAATATCTTCATCCAGCATTGCTACCCAAAGCTTCATAACCTGAACCCACAGCGTAAGTCTCTGATGTGCAAAACCACCCATACTCTTGACGTAAATCTGCAAGAAATCATAATTAAGTCACAAAAAAGGGTTTAATCCACAAATAACATTTTTAGAGCAGAAAAACCCTCTTCAATACCAGAAAAAAACCCAAGCAGCAGATAATCTAATCTCCAGAGCATACAGATAATATGCTCCCTGCAAAGAGCACAACTAACTAAACTGGCTACCACAACATTTTACAGTCTCACCACACAATACCTTTTCAAGGCTCCACTCACTTGTTCTCAGAGGTAACTAATGCCTTTTTCCTCAACAGTGACTTCATATTATACACTACCTGGGACCTCACTTGAAGCAAAAAAATACCTACATGCTTGATCTAGCTGACTACCTTCCATGATCAGCACTACTCTTAAACTAGCAGCTATCTGGTTGAATCTACTCATGACAGATTTTATAACACTAATTCTGGAGCTATGGCAGTGGCGTGCATTAGGTTTCTTTGATTAAGTTATCTTCAAAACTTCAAATTTTCTAATGTGTTGTATACAGCAACGCATCAAAAAGAAAAATTACTTAATAAACAGATACAGTAATCCTCTATATAGACTCCTGGACATAATGTTTCTCACATCTATTATTTTTACAATATCACAATTTTATCTCCCAAATATCTGCTTTACTGGTGATGATACTTTAGGTTCTTTACTTTCTATGACTTTTCAATAGCTATAGAACTGAATTGTCCACATAAGTTTTTAACTCCTCCAACTGAAATCTTCAACGTTGGTTTCACAATTAAAATTTCACTGAATATAGCACATACAATTAATCAAACTGCTTGTAAGCACAGCAGTTGTGTAGCTCAGTGTATTTCATAATTACATACTTGTCACCAGAGGACCTCATATCTGTAATGCTTAAATTAAGCAGCAAAAGTTGAAGTACCTCCTGTGAAGGCTCCCATCCACAGTTACATTTGCAAAGGATTCCGATTTTACAAAAAATTAAACGCTGTAAATTTGTAAGATAAACCATTTTCTTCTTCACCAAGACATGGGATAAATTTCAGCCTGGCATTTCACCTCTTTACCAAAACAGTCAAAGAGCATACTCTCACCTCCCACTGCTGCAGCCTATTAGCATGGAGTAGGAAAAGAAATTTTCCACTATCTGTCACACATACCTATTGAAAAGACCTTTCAAATATGAAGAGAGATTACATGAATGACTTTATAAAGCTATAATCAATTGAATAAAATATTACACCCTTTCAATAACAGGGATTTAATCTCTGTTCAATCTGTAGGACAGTGTGAATGTTTTGGAAGGGATCTCATTCTTTATTAAAGTGATTGAGATTACTAACAATAGAATTCAGAAAGCAAAAGAAATTTACAAGCCATAAAAATCCTATTACACAGAAAGCTGTTAGTGGCTATCATTGAGCAGATATTTGATTAGCAACAATCATGAAGTTCATTGTAATCACTCATTCCTAATCTTCACAAATTGTGAGAGTGCTAACCCCCTTTTTCTTAGCTTAAGCAGAAGGCTGTTCTTCCATGGCAGTTTAAATTGATACAAATCCAAGCTGTCATACTCTGCCTACTTCATTGTCTTTGCACTGGGGTCTACAGAGAGTGAGGAAGCTGATGCCAACGATCCACATGAAGATTAACCTCACCAAAAATTATTTTTCATTGGTCCTTGATCATCTCAGGAAGGAATCCTACAAGCACCAGTGCCATCACAGGGAAAGGGGCAGGGAGCATGCCTTCAACAAAGGACAGGAGGAAGGCAGAGATCTTGCAGCCGGTACATTGTTCAGTTTAAGCACCACAGAACTGCCTCATATGGGTGCTGTTTCACGTTTAACCTAGTCCAGTGCGACTGCAGGCTGCCAGAAAGGACTGGTGCTGCCCCTCTCTTAGTCCTGCCTTCATGTCACTTCCCTCTTCCCTGCACCAAACCAAACGTTGTGAAGTCCCTGCGTGAGGAAGTTCTGCAGGCTGATTTAGTGTAAAATTATGGTTTGCTTGGAATGGTAAATGAGACGTTCATCCAAACAGCACCAGAAACATCTCATCCAATAGACATGACCACCAGACAGAGGCAAGTTGCTAGCCCAGCTCTTTGGGCAACTGCCCATAGTAAGACGATATTATATGTTAAATCAAACTGCAGTCTTTTTCACTCTTGATTCATGGGAAAAGTGGAAAGAGTAGGAGTTACTACTGAAGGCAAATATTGAGCCAGTTAAAGCCATGTGTGCTTACTGGATTCAGTGCTACTGTTTGAAAGCAAAGAGAACCCATGTACGAGCGTCAGAGAGAGGAAAAAGACAACAGACAGCAGAAGAAAGAGCCCCAAAAATGGCTCTCCAAGGCAACAGAGGGAGAGGCTGCCTGGGCACAAAAATCACTGAAAGGAAGTCGTCTTTGTTACAAATAAATAAAATTAAAAAGAAGGAAAGGATTGAACCAAAGAGCTAGATGAGTAGTCTCATCAGTTGCTCCTCCTAACAGTAACCGGAAAGGTTCTAAATATTGCTAAACTCTTGGGTCAAGGGGCAACTGAGCTTCAGTTACACTAAATAATAAATTTGTGGATCTGTATATAAGGTGAGTTTCTCTCACCCACATAAAACCACAATCAAGTTGGGTACCCTGCACTTGAGGCAGTTAATAAAATGTGATCTTTCTCTCCAGGGATCCCAACTTTGTGATCCCAACTGGCTATAATGAGGCTGAACAAGGCTGGAGTCCATCCAAGAACTTCAACTGTATGATTTTCCTATGTACATAAAGTAACCTAGCTTGGAAATTCTGGTCCAAAAGAGTAAAACTGGATTTTCTGGGAACAGAGGGGAAATCTAGGTAGTTGTTACTACTCAGAAAGGACGGAGGCTGCTGGGACTGCACAGATGCTTGCCAGAAACATTTGGTGCCACGAGATGGCAATCATGCATTTCCCACAGCCCTCACTTCAGTAGAAGGTTCCGGAAGTTCAGTAGCATCAAGGAGCAGGAGAGCTACATTGCATCAGGGCAATCTAAACAAAAGTCATCTCAGGAAAGCAGAGTCATTATAACGTTGCACAATTTATTTCTTATAATAGTTTATTAAGCTATCTTTATAACAGAAAAGCTACATGACCTATGGAAACATGAAACTAGATTTACCATCCTAATCCTATTTTGGCAATTTTCCCATAACACTGGGAACATTCGGAACCTTGTGATTAGTACTTGTTACCACTGTTAGAAAGAATGATTCACTCCCCTAAGGGGGGTTTGGCAAGAGGGAAATGGTGGAAAAAAAAATAAGAGTGGAAAGCTGGGGAAGAAGCCAGAACTGGTTTAGGAAAAAAAAAAATTATATATGGATATACATATATACACACACACTCTGTATATATATTATGTAGTGTGTATATATATACACTGTATATTCAATCTTTACTACACTACATATAGTATACATACAGTGTGCATACATATACATACTGTGTGTTTGTTCTGAGAGTGCTGCAAAAAATATGAACAAGCACAGTAAAATTCAGTGGATGAGTATAGAAGCTGAATTACTAAGTTTCAAAGTTTGAAATTTCAGTTAGTTTAGTTCAATGTCTGGCAAAATAAGTTGAAGGATACCCGTATCACCAAAAGCAGATAAGGAAATAATTAGACTTCTGTATTTAAAAAAAATAATAACCAGGTACACAACTCCAAGTCCTGAAGTATTCTCCATCAACGCAAAATACCAGAGCAGCATTTACTACTTTGCAAGATCCCTCCCTCACAAACAAGGCGTCGGGGATAGTATGATTCTCCTCTGAGAAGCATTATCAGACATGGTGAATCAAATCCCTAAAATCTCCATTCTGCATGTAAACATCCATGGCAGATAGAGGGTTGTCCTTCAGAACGGATTCACCACACGGGTTGGTTCACCATCTCTCATAGAAGAGGTCTGTCACCATTTGCTACAAGGCTGGGTGAAATGCATACACAGACCAACTTCAGACTGCACTTAAACAACTACATACACTTATATGCAAGCTACAGGCAACCTACAGATGATAATCCGGAAGCGTAGAGCTAAATCAAAGGGGTAGCAGGCTTTGCTCAACAAAAAGAGAAGATGTCAATGCAGTACAGACTAAGTTCATGTCACGTGCTTCTTTTGGCTGGCACATCAAAGCCAGCAAATATGCCTATGTCTGCATTGCAACAGTGAAGGAATTTATGTTTTTCTAATTAAAATTATACTGACCCCCTGAGAGAAATAAGCACGACGAAACAACTGTTGACAGTATTAATGGCCTGAGAACAAGGTTATAATTCAGTAAATTAATTGTGTACATTTTGCGCATCAGTAGCCAAATCATATTCATGATTTATTGTCAATAGACAGATTTTTAATACATTTTGCTTTTTTCCTCCAGCTGTACAGCCTCCCAACCAGTTAACATAATGATATAAGACAATCTGAAAAAAGACAAGTGAACTCTATGTATATGTTATTAATCGTGTAATTAAAGAGACACAACAGACAAACCTCAAACATTCCTGGTTGAAAATGTGTTCAAGCACCACTTAAGCTTAACTGTACCAGTAACATGTCAGAGGAGAAATAGTTATCCCAGTCCATTCAGGCCAATTGTTTGACAGCATTTCATGTATACTTAATTAGTTTCCTCTGTTTATGTGGGTGCTTTTAAAAGCCACAGGAGAGGAAAAGAACACACATCCCAAAAAAGAGAAAATTAAGACCATACATTCACAAAAGTTGCCAGAGCCATATACAGAGCCATACTCATGAATGAAATCTATGTAGCACCCAATTGCTATAAAGAAGGTCCTTCAGCTACAATAACAACTGGATTAACATCACATTTCTCATTAAAACTTTCAAAAACATCTGAAATGCAACATTCCTCCAGGAAGACGATTACCTTTATCTGAGTCTCCAAAACCACTGCAAGGCAGTGTTTCCATATGGATGCTGCAGAAAAAGCACCATCTACGCACTCAACAACAGTACCTCCTGCAATGCAGAGATTTTCTTTGGAAGTTTTCTTACATAGATATGAATTCAGCTGGGGCTTTGTTAACTTTACTCTTAAAAATTTACTTTACATTTGTTTAAAGAGGTTTACCTCTAGGAGCCATGGTTTTAGTTTTCTGTCCAGCAGAATATCAAATCCCAGGACTTCAAAGCAGACACTGTCACTTCCTGGTGCTTGCCCTGGCCTGCACATGCGATAAGCATGAAGAACATGTGGCTCTGCAACTATGAGAGTCTTCACTACTAACTCCTGTAGGGATTTTTTTCAGAAAAATTCATCAAGAGAGAAGACACCAGTATATATTGAGCTAATGTGTTTCACACTTTAATCTTTTACATTTCATTAAAGTATCTACTAAAAAAAGATTTAAAATACCAAATAAATGGTCTATAATAAATAAACTATTTCTATGGAGTAACAGATATATTTTTTTTATATAGCTCTAGAGTATATTGTTATACTTTCCAGAGTAGATACGTACTTTTAGACACATAATAACTTAAACGCTAAAGGTATTTTGGGAACAAAGTATAATATTGCCAATCTTCACCCATTTCATTTTGCAATATAATTTTCAATATTCTCAGAATTATATGTACAGATGATGCTTAAGCTCTAACAGTCTTAGGCCTATTCCTCACCTAAAGACACCTGTAACATAACCACTGACTTCAATGGCGCATGTTCCAGTCCATAGATATATGCAACTCTGACTACAGTTTTCTAAATATTCACACATAAAATTCACTTTATACTCTAGAAAAGTCTCCAAGAATTTAAATGGGTTGGTTCCTTTGTATCATATTACTTACGTGAATAACTGTTTGAAAGGGCTTTTGTCCCTCAGAAAAAGTTTAACATTGAATTTATAATCAAACTCTGAATTTAGCCTTTTAAAAACCATAATCATCATTTATAGTATGTCCTTTGTGGCATGCATTGCTGAGAATTTGGATTAATAAAGTTTCAAAAATCATTCTGGATTCCAGTAAAGCAGATGGCAGAAGCAATTAATTTTCTAAGAATATACGTACACAAAATAAAGAAAAGCGTATTAGTTTTATCTTACTGAAATATCACTCCAGAATTTGGAGACATCAAGATTATTTGTTTCTAGAAACTCAGTAAACCATTTTATGGAGCGTTTGCTTCCTTTGTCTTCTGTTTCATCCCGTCCAAAGTGTTCATTATGTTTGTTGACAGAGTAGTTAGTCAGATGCATATACAATTGACTCTAAAAAAGGGAGAAAAGACATTAAAAAATCCTTAAACACAACTCTAGCATGGTCAATTCAAAAAAATTAAAAGAAAAAAACCATGTTAAATCAATAGTGACATAGTCAAACAGTTCATATTTGCAAATAACACTATATGCAGATTTAGTGTTTCTGATTCTTGGAGACTTCCTCTACTGAATGTTCTAGCCTTCTTATAACAAAACCTGTGCTCGTATTTAAGCCAGTTGCAGTCAACCGATCTACCACTCAACATCTGGTTAGGCAATATATCTGCCATTTTTACAGGTCTATATGTAAATAACTACCTAGAAATGTGAAGAGCAATTATCATAACTTACAGAATGATTACATTCCACAAGAAGCAAACAATAAAGATGGTATTTTGAAGCGCTACTTTAAAAGTGCTAAAAAACACTCTGGCATCTGTTTCATAGACAATCCCACATTTCAGTTTTCACTGTAGTTTATTTATGAGAAATGTTCTCATGATAGTGGTACTTTAAAATATCTGTTACGTATAAACTCATCTGCCATATTGATATCTGCCAAAATTGCTCATTTTTTATTGGCTGGTAGCCGTACATCAGCGGAAGGTAAATTTCAAGATATACATTACATAAATGAGTGAGAGCCAGAGTTCCTTTATGGAGCAAAATGTCACCAGCAATAGATTCATGTTATCAGTTGCATTTAAAAAAAAAAAAATTACCTTTCCAAGACCAATTTATAAGTCATGATTTATATGTTTACATTATCTGCCAGTACAGATACTAATTCAGCTTTCCACCTACACTACCACGATGACTGTCCTCGTCACAGTGACAGTTCTCTGTCATGTTTGATTCCTTACTGGAATGTAGTTGATGTTCTAAGCTGACCATAAGCCTTCTGTTTCAATTCCTTTTTGATAAGATAGCCAATAGATAACACAAGCCTTCTGCTGTAATTTATCTCACTGCACTTACTTATGTTTAAAACACCTTAATGAAATTAACAAACCCAATCGACTTAATTGCAGGCTAGTTAACAATATATTGTATTAGCACTACAAATAACGAATTTCTCCCATAGCTTCCAATTACTGCTTTGAGAATCATTCTGAAACCTCTTGGTTTTGAATCGTTATAAATGTCATCTTTCCATGAAATTCAAATTATTTCAGACAAAAGCAATTACTTTTCAGACTACAAAAATATTGACGTGGTTTTAGAACATTTATTAAGCATCTGAACTAATCTTTAGTCTGAAGTTATCTGGAACAATGTCACCGTGGAACAATGTCATCCAAAGAACAATGTCACTAGTGATAAGCTAGGCTATTTCATACAATAGACAAACTACAACATGAACAGTTGTGAGAACACAGAAACAACTGCCTGTTCTGTTTATCTGCTCAGATAATGAGTACAGACTGAGGTATAAAAAACTCAAATCTACTGATGCCTCCCAATGCTTCACATCTACTTCTTTCTTAACAGACATCTGCATTTTGGTCTGTGCCAGAAGAGAGGGGTTACACCTCTCAACAGGGGAAGATGCTGTACAGTGAACGGGAGGATTAAAGTGTCCAAAAACTTTAGCATGTCCCTTGCCATTTCTTGGTTCTCTGCAAGTTTACAGGCAGCCCTGCTGTACCACCCTGAAGTTGACAAGTACATACTCCTCTCCCCGCTGAAGCAGTCCCTGACAGACAGCACCGGCAGCAGATTCCCTCACGTTCAGGGACTGCAGTGACCACTCTCATGCACTGGTCTTTGTATCGCTGTTTTTCTGTTTTCTGCATAGGTTCCTAACACAATGGCTGAAACATTGCAGGATCCTCAGCAGAAGCTCTAAACTTCAGGGATGTTAAACAACGATCTAGCAGGAGATAAACCTTACCCTCCCCCCTACCCCACCCCACACTGAGTCTCAGATAAATATAAAAGCAATGTAACTGTTCCTGAAGTGATTTTCTTTACTTCATTTTTTCTGGGTTGAACGTCAATAATTGACATCTTTTGCTTTCTTTTAGGAAATATTTAAACTCTTTAGCATGCATACATGCAAAGTCATATAAAATTTTTATACATAAGCAATAATATTGCTATACTTGTGATTTTGATAGAAAAGCATGAGTTAAATATCTTTCATTTTAATTTTTTCTCTTCAATGGCAATACAAAAATTCAGCCAGATGAATACCGAATTAAATCTCATGTCACAATTTATTTTATTTTACCTCCTCCAAACACTACACAGGTAAAATTCTACATGCATAAGCAATAAATCAGAATGAACTGCAACTTACCAAATTTGAGTCACTGGGGGGATGATACTTTTCTGTGCCCATTCTCACCAGTCCATCATGATATAAAAATACTTTCAATGGATCACAGGAGGTTACAAGAATATACACACGTAAATCAAACTTGTAGCCTTCCATAAGAAATGGTTTGTCAAGATATTCCTGAACAATCAAGTGATCCTGAGCTTGTAACTTTTCTCCATTTCTTATTAAAGAGATCCTGGTAAAAACAAAGGTTATTTTAAAAACATGGAACTTTGACATTACTCTTCGAAATAGCTTCGCATGGTCACCCAGCCAAGTAGTCAGGCTAAGGTCTACCTGGAGAAAAAGACTTACGTATCTGATTTGTAGGGTAGAGAAAAAGTGCCATTCGCTTACATGGCTTTTGGTTTCGTGTCCTTTATGGTCTTTCACTGGATGAAAAAAGGCAATGAGCCATTTCAAAATAACTTTCTGCTTCCTTTGATTCAACAATTTATATAATGGGTTCCCTCTACCCTTTGAAATCCTTTGGCAGAACGACCAGTCTCCAGCTTTTGTGATTATTCTTCCCCAAGCAGCTGTAAAATAGGCTTCCAGTCTTTCTTTGTCACAACTTCTGCCCAAGGTACAGGTTGCAAAGAACTTTCAGGGCTAACCTGACTCAGTGATGATGTTTGCAAAGCAGGACACTGATCGGTACAACTAAGGATGGCAAAGATTAAGCTCAGTACTTCTGTATTCCAGTTTCCCCACATCAGAATGAAAAATGGTTTCTATACATACTATAAACTGGCAGTCCCTAACTACACAGACTTTTAAATAACTGTAATAGCTAATATTTTTCAGTGTATCATTATTAACCCTGAATTCCCATAGCTTTGTTGCCTTAATCTTACCCTCTACCATTTATAATACATTTCAGTGTTCTGGTGCTGAATACTCCTAGTATACTGAAGTACTTTCCAGGCATTTCTCTGAAACATGCTGCTACCTCTCCCTTCAGCTTATCTTTGCCCTTATGAAGAGGACTGAAAAATAAGGAAATGGAAAAGTTTGGATGCTTTACTTTTACAGTAATTCTGATATATTTTTATTAACTAAGAACTTTACTATACTCTATAATCCAAATTGGTAGTAAAAGCAATAAAAGCTAAAATTGAAATATCTAAAACTAAGAACAGAGTTAAGAATGAAATTGCAATAGTTATTTCATTGTTTTTCACTGTGCAGCCCTGCCACAGGCAAAGCCGTTTCAACTCAGCTGCAGGTTGCAGACTCTGCAGGAGTGTCCCTCCTCCAGCATGGGTGTCACCTCCTTCCAAGAGTGCACCTCCAGCCGCAGCCCCAACAGTCTCCTCTGTTTCTCCTACACCGTGTGGCTGCCACTCTTAAATAAGTTTGCGCTTCTCTGACTGGCTGCAGTTTTGGCACGCAATGGGGTGGTTGGGCGGGTTTCAGAGCTGTGGAAGATCCTGACCTTCTACCACACATGACACCCCTGCAGCCCCCCCAGCCACCAAAACCCTGCCATTTATGCCCAATTCAATCTCACCCCATAAGTCTAAGCACAGCAGATTAATAAACATATTCTTTAGATAAATTCACAATAAAAATAATCCTGATCTTAAGAATTATTTAAGCCTCATCAGAAAATGCATTCTCTAATTATGCCACATTCAAAACAACATTAAAATACCACTTCCATTTAGCTTTATATTTTAGCTGTTTCTGCTTGTTAAGCCTTTGTCCAATACATGAACTTCTTATACTGAACATACAACTTTAACTACAAACTTCTCACTGATACACAGCTTCTGTTAATGTTGTGAATAGCACTGGATTTCACCTTTAATGGATAAGACGACTGAAGTTGCATGTTAACTTACCCATGTCCCATTGCACCGTTAGCTGGTTTGACTATGAAAGTTTTCTGTCTACGTTTCTTCTTCAGTTCTTTTACATAGTTCTGAAACTGTGTGTATTCTGCAGGGAAGATCCATGTTCGAGGAATAAAACTATACTCCTGAGGCTGACTCTTGATCATTCTGCAAAAAAGCATAATTGAGTTAAAATCTTTTAACTACTTTGATGTATCAATCCTAGGGATTAAAAAGTGTTTACAATAATTTGACAAGGAAACTTTTTTAGCAAAATGCTGTAATATGAAACCAAACTTCTGCAGTTGTTTAAGGATAGTTAGAGCTCTATAACATATACACATACTTTAAGAACAACAAAAGCAGACTGTCTTGTGCGTTTTTGCTTATTATCATACTGTATTTGCTTATTATGTTACTGGCATCCATCTCATTTCTTCGCATCCATTGAACTCCTGTTACAGTTTTTGTTCAGTTACTCAGATGATTTAATGCTATTCCTATTCTTATAAGTATTAAACTTACAATAGACCATGTTATTATAGATCTTTTCCTACCTAATAGACTCCTGGTTTCCTGTATTCTTCTTTTTTTTTTTTTCCTTGGGAGGGGTAGGGATATTTGGCAAGTTTCATATTGGTATGTATTGGGGGATGTATGAGGACCAACACACACAAAAAAAGAGGACCTGGGATATTTGAAGTTTCTTCCTGGGTGCAAAAAATATTAGTAACAAGGACTGAATTTAAAATTAAAATGGAAGCAATTTTAAAAGAGGTTTTTGTTTCTTTCTAGTCTTTTGAAGGAATTTCAGAAGTAAGGAATTGCAGTAAATATACTTTGACATAGGCCAAGCAACTGCTCAGGCACCTCCAATATAGGGGAAAACACAGAAGCTTGGATTTGTGTTTGGTACCAGCATATTGTGATTGACATTCCCTGAGCACCTGATTTAGTCAAAAGAAAGCAACGAAACGCAAAGCAAGACAAGGGAGGGGAAAATAGAAGAACTGAAACAAAAATTAAGTTAAGACATCATAGGGAACAATCTCTGAAACTGAATCTGGTTAAAGGATGCAGCAAGGCCCTGATCTCCCTGCTTTAATAGCTGTGGCAGCTGAGGTAGTGAGCACCTCTCATTTTAGAGCTCTGTTGTCTGAATGCAGAAAAGACAAACAGAAGAGGAAAAATGGTAGAGAATTCAGTTAGCAGAAGTTTCCCTCGCCCAAAGCTATGTATCTGGCCGATAGGAAGCATATACCCACGCCAGACTGGCAGTATGGGCTAGATAGGTATGGGTCAGCTTTAAACAAAGTAGCTCTAATACTGGTTGACAGCCAAGTTATAGGAGCAGTGTGGACTTCGTGGTACTACGCAGACTAGTATACCATAGCTCCCAGCAGAATAAATTTAGTCTTTGCTGAGTTAAATACTGGTACAGCTAGTTTGTTTCAGGTACTCAGAATGCCTGAAACTTCATACATAACCTCATATGAAATTAGTACGGGTAACTCAAAACTACTCTGTAACATAGGGTGGACACATCTAAAATACAAACATCCATTGACCGACAGAAAGTGACTGGTTGTTTAGAAAGAAATTAACTGATATAGGAAGTTCCCCAACTGTGATTTAAAAAAAAAAAAGACACTATGATGAATTTTAATACTTCGTAATTAATTACAGATTTAGGTATACTTTTACTTTTGTAATGGAAACGAATAGTATCAGGATAACTTAAATGTAAAAGACACAATATCATCCCAATTTTTCATTTCTACTATGAGCCTACATAATACTCCTGATGTAGCATAAGACACTTTTTCTTTAAGTGGCTCAGATACTAATGGAAAAAAACCAGAGCTGCCAACCACATCTGTAAGGCCAGGACTGTAGCCAAGCCCTACTGGTATAATAGATACGCTGTCACCAAATGGTTCAGCCAACTACCCAACAAACACTCTGCAGAAACCACAATAGCTATAGTAGTCTTGAAGTACTGCATGAGATTCAGTGCTTCTGCAGCTTCATTGTTAACTATTATTTTTACAAATTTGGTTTGATGAAAGCCACCAAATATTCACAAAAAAAGTTTTAAAAAACATAAATAGATATTATAATTCGTGATTCATGCATATTTTTAAACTACTCTCCACCTGCTATACATTTACAAATGTTATTACCTTGCTAACTTAATAACTCATCTAGGCAGAAATTATCCTATTTTTAGGCAAAAAGCAATTTCTGTGTTAGTTTCCATCCCCCTCCAAATTATTTATCATATGCATCCTGAAGTGTTACATGATAGAGACTTGCCATTTAACTTACAGGTTTCAGTACACATGCTCCCTACTCAATGAATATAGCTTCATGGTATTCTAGATATATTAATGTTATTTTGTGACTGCAAGTACATCAGTTCTATATGGCTTTTGCTATCTTATGCACAACTAGTAGACTACAAACACTTAATAGTATGAAGCGGAATACTTAACCATTGTTTACAAGTTCTGGTCCTCACTAAAACTTTCAACAAAAGAATTCAGCTCTCTTCTTTCCCTGCTTGGCCCTATTCAGAAATGGCTTAGGAACATCATCAAGTAGCTTGCGGAATCAAGACCTATTCCATTACAATAGCCCTATTTTCCAGCACATCTGCTATCCACTACTGTGGGTAACCACTTCTTCACTGTGCTGCTCTATCCTTTAGCCTTCGCAGTCCTTACCAAGAGGTCTGAGAATCAAACAGCAAGTTATTGTTCTTCTGAGTGCTATTTTAGCTCACTGATGTGGTCAGACTGTGCTCTTGTTTCTCAGAGTGCTTTCTGTGCAAAAGAATCAAAGGTGTTGAACAAAACGTAGGTAAGTAAAGACATGACTTGTCAGTCTAATAACGCAGGTTCCACTGCCTACGTTTCAAGATCTGCTGACTTTTCAAGTAGGAAAGGAGGTCAGTGGGTAGGTATGGATGAGAACGATTCTTGGCCCATGATCAGTTCACAAACCTTTTAAATGTAAACAACAAAGGTGTTGCAAAAATGATCATCTCATACATGGGTCTGTTCCCCTTCCCATTCATCCTGTACACCTTCTCCCCCACTTACTGTATTCATTCTGTAACCACACTTATCCTTCACATGAGGAGATCTCATCTAAGAGACCATTTACAGAAATTAAATCTAGTTGGCCCTACAATGGCACCTCTATTTTTTTTTCTTTTCTGTGTTCTGACTATTCCCCTTGAAAACGAT
>NW_008824053.1:7473158-7496183 GCF_000699105.1 Pygoscelis adeliae | reverse complement strand
CTTCTATCTGTTCCATTACTCTGTGTCCCTACGCTTACTGTGCTGGGTTGTCTTCTTTCATATTACACACGCTACATACTACACCGCTCCCTTCCACCCTTCGACATGTGAAAACCACGTTGTCCTATGATCCAGAATGCCTGGATATTGGCTGTAAGAGGAATTCCTGAAGTGCAATTCCTCCTGAATAGCATTTGCCTCTCAGAGTCCGGTAAATTTGTTCTTTCACTCCACTCCCAACAGCTTGCATAAAATGCAAGGGTGAGATCAGTATAACAACAAAGGTAGAAGAAAAAGAAGTCTACTCTCCACAAATTCTCAGCAATCGTTTCATGAACTCTCAACAGTAAAAAACCCACAGCTATCTGTACAAGTCAGTATCAGGAATAGAAAAGACTGCATGCAGCAGAAAAGCAAGAGAACAGAATTAGTGTTTCTGCACTATCCTGTTCAAATAAATTTTAAGACAGAACAGCAGTTGTGTGGAACAAAATCCTCCACCCTACAGACAAGAGCCTGCCCAACCATGTATCGCAACTGACTTGTGATTTCACATACATACGTCTGTTTCACAAGCAGTCTCAAGGCATATCCTTTTGATTTTTATGAATTATGAATACTAAGTATTGAATTGTGAGGCGAGTATGCAAAAAACAGACTGATTAAAACCCTGCTATATCTACTGATATTAAGTGAAGTCACAACATAAATATGTTTGACCCAGAGTTATCGTACCAGAGAAAGTTTGACCCAGAGTTATCATACCAGAGAAATTATTCCCATCTTATCTATAATATGTGCAAACTCCACATTGAGTACCTTTAAACTGTGTCTCAAACTCAGAATTCAGTAGGTTGAATATACATATAATCAGACTATATTTGAAAACAATGTGTGCATGATAACAAGAGCCTTTTGTCCATTTTGCACATTTTTTTAAAATCACAGCACTGTAGCAATACACAGGGATACCACTGCCTACCAGACTGACCTATGTTGTTCCACTGTTTCCAGGACCTCTCCAAATAGCTGTTTGCCTCCCTGTGCTATCTCTACATTTTTACTTAGAGTTTAAGTCTGGAAGAGGCAGTAAAAAGTGCTTGCGTAGCAGGTATTGACACAAGGGAGTTCTGGCCCACACGCAGGACATGTAGACACCATAGCAATGCACGTAATATTTGCATCATAATAGTTGCATACATTCTACATGCTATGTGTCGTAGTCACAAAACAGAAAAGGAAATAGAGAAAGAGCGAGAGAGAGGAGATATCACATTAACAACATTAATATATGAAAACAAATTTTCTTCTGGTAACAGGAAATGCAGTGTAGGTAACGTTGGGGGCCAAAAGATTAACTCTATTAGTAATTGCTCTTTAAACTAATTTAGATTAGAAGAATCAAAATATTCACACACATTTATCCATAAACTTTTCCTTATTACCAGGCTGTTGAATCATTAGTATCGTTTTCTTACAGGTCTTACTCACAGATTCTTAGCTAGGATAATGCCTCAGAACCCAGTTATTCCACTAGAGTGAGGAGAATTTATAATTAGACAAATGAGCCTCTCTGACTTATTGCTTATATAAAGAGTAAGATACTTCACATTTTTTAAATTTGATATACACAAAATACAGTCATTGATTATTTTAAACAAACAATATCCATCCACATACTAGTTATTTTTTCTGTTCTACCATTACAGGATATATGCCTGGGTGTATTATGTATTAAGTGTATTATACAGTAATTTACGGCTCTCCTACATTCTGCAATGCGTAGACAGAGAACTGAACCCACATCATTTTCCGCTGAAGTCAACTGGAGAGATACAGTAGCCCACTCGGATGCTACAGATCCAAGACCAAAGCCAAAGTTATTAAGGAACTTCAGAAATTATTCTTGGTCCTCTCATAGCCTCTCAGTAAAAATAAACAAACCTTACAAGCAATAATTCAGTATTGTACTGCATTAAATACTACGGCTGAAAAACTTCTTAATATTAAAAGAAAGATTACTTAGTCATGTTTCTTGCCAGAAAATCCTTTCTGCAGATCTCTCCCATTCCTGGAAAATGGTTGATTCTCTGAGGAAGAAGAAAAAAAGAAAGTTAGTTGGTACTTTTTTAGTTTTCCTGGCATACCTAATACAATCATTTAAAACGTTCAACTGCATGCGCAGGTAAACATAATTAGTGTTACATATAAATAATTTAAAATAATATCTTACATTATACTATGTATTCTTAGCAATACTAAAGATACTGTAAGTTGTATTCTCCTCCACCAACATGAGTATGCCCAGTGATTTCATTTCAGACATGAAAGGAGACTATCATACTCTTATTCACAAAGCTATCTAGGAACAAAGAATGCTATCACAAAGTAATGGTAAAAAAGGGAATTATTTATCCACAGAAACTGTGGAGAGAGCTCTGCTTGTTAACTTACTGCTTAAAAGCTTATGAGCAACTTATAAATGAAGTTTTGCATCTTCTTTCAAACTCTGATCATTCACAACACCCAACTGGCAGACAAAAGCATGAAAGAACAGCCCCAAATATTTAAACACCAGATTCCAAGCGGTATGAACAAATAACTCTGGAGAAGAGAATAGGATTTTAAAATATGTAGTGGTATAGCCTTATTGCAGTCTGGTTGGTGGTGTTTTGTGGGGTTTTTTTTTTTCCTCTCCGTACAAATGTAACTGACCAAAAGTGACACATTACTGAATGCTTCAGAGTGAAACAGTTTACTGAAACATGTCAGAAATCCTAACTACCACTCTACCTGATAGTTCCGCAGTTCAGCAATCTTCTCTTGTTGCACAGCAGAATCACTCCATATAAGATTAGCTGTTTCATCTTCATCACGTGTTTTCACAAATCCCATTTCTCGTATTACTACACGTACTACGGAGAAATCACATACTTAAGGAACATTTTGAATCTCTAAAATAGATTCATTTTCAAAATTTTAAAAATTAAGATTTTAAACACTTCCAATAGTCAACCCTTTGTCTGAGAACAATGTTAGCATGCAAGCTATTATTTATCTTGCAATATTTCCATCAGTTTATTGCAAACCTGTCATTACAACATTATAGCACCTTGCACTGAGGCTGGAATCAGAGCACAACCACTGATGGGAACTGTGAAGAGCTTCAGGGCATTCCACAATCATCTAGTAAAAGTCCACTTGCATGGCTTTTAGACTTAATCTTAGCTATCACATACGTTAATTTTAAAACAGTGATGACTATAAGTGTCACTGCAGACAGGGGACAAGAATGCCTCCTTAGTCAAGATACAGTAGTTACAAAAGCAAATGCCTACTTTATTTTAACATAAAAAAAGAGAAAAGACTGATTATGTGTCAGGCATAACTCAGGTTCTAGGAGAAAAGATTTTTCTGTAGTAGTCCCAAGCATCAAAATACAAAACATTAGTAGATTTTATTGAGAAACTCTGTATAATAATTAGGGTATTTAACATTAAATTTATGCTGTTCCTGTTTCAAGGCTTTAAGTAAACTTCTAAACACATATGTAATTCATAATTAGAGGGTTTTTCCACAGCCTTCTTGATTACTTAAGTTTTTGCATTTCAAGGCCCTTCCCCGAGTAACAAATGGGGAGTAATAGATGCACAGTGTTCAAAGCTATCAACTCAATGTTACAAAAAAAGAACAAAGGTTTCTTACAAAAGAAAATCCTCTGGAAACGTCTCACTGTCAGCTTGATGCAAAGTCCATTAACTTAGTCCATTAGTTAGTAATTCACTCACGTCAATGGCTATTAGGATGAAAACGAAATATGTAGCTTCCTACCAATTTCATATTTTGTGCCAGCGACGTTTGCAGTGATGACTCCATTCTTCTTCTTTCTGACTTTTCTTTTAATCATGCTTTGATAGGGTAGTTCTGAACTCAAAGTCAGAGGAGCGGTTCCATGGTTATCTTTGAAAAATAACGTTGTAACTATCAACAACTTTATATCTCAAATAATGTATACAAATGAACTAAAAATACAAACATTTACGCTGTTGCAACTTAAGAGGTACAAGCATATTGAATAATTAACAGGCTACATTAAAAATCCAAGACTAGCATACCTCCCTCATTAGGCAAGGATGGCATTATAACCTAGGATAGTGCAGAAGCAGAGCCCAAATTCTGTTCCCAAGTTCTCAGAAAATGATGGAGCTGTCAAAGCCAAATTATTTAAAGCTCCAGTCATACCATTTCAGTCTCTGGTTGTAGCAAATATTAGTTCTGGAATGGATAGATATCTGTGTTAAAAAAAAATAGAAGAGAAACTTCGTTATAGAGAAATCCTGAAAAAATATAAACGGCAGAAAAATAAATATGGAAATGCTTTTAATAAGAAGTCAAAAGTAATGCTTATTTTAAAAGATTGATCAAGTTATTGTAAATACAAAACTTTGTTCATTACAATTCAATCGTTTTGTTTCTGGGAAAAATAGTTTTGCAGTATTAATTTTCGAAATGAGATTGTATTACCTCATTTTCTTATCTTCATTTGTGTATGGGAGATTTTGGGCATGAAAATAGGTAACACTGAATTCAATCAATACTGCAAACTTTTATCTCCACAAAGCTCACTGAATTTATAGCAATTTTAAACCATATTTTAATTAAAAATTTAAAATCAGACACACTGTATTATGTGTTTTCAGGTACCAAATGGGACATAACTGAAATCACCTTAATAATCTTTTTCCACTTTTTCATTTTTCAACATTTTTAAAGCAATTGTCCAATAATCACTTGGTAACACATGGCTGCAGTTTCACGACCACTTCACGACACAACAGACATAATTTCAAAAACACTTTGGCTTGGCAAATACCTAAATTGTCAGTTTCTAAAATGAGTAATTGTTTGCATAGAATGCTATTTTTCATGTCTACACTGATGCAAAATTTCAAATTTTTTCCTCTGTGAATATACTACCACATGTGAAAATCCCACATACTATAAAGTTTTTTAGGTCCAGCTTAAGCACATAAGAACAATGGGCTAAAATATGAGGAAAAAACCTCAGGAATAAGATGCTTCTAAACACACTGCTGCATGACTTCAGGCATGCAGCACTGTTATAACAAGGTCTGCAAGGAAACAAATGCTGTCTTTGGCAGGATGCCTCAAACAAATCTATGAGTTTTCAAAACATATAAAATATAAGTTACTGATTTTAAAATGCTTTCATTTCTTTTCTGCAATTATATGTGTGGCTAAAGTTCCTTACACTAGCTTTAGGTTAGTTTATATTGCCACTTGTGGTGATTGCAAAACTTATTTTAAATAGCTTTATATAGAGCATGAGGAATTTCTTCTGCTATAAATTACAGTACAGTCAAATTCAGCCATGACTTACAATGTGAAACATACTTGGTCATAAGATTGGACAAGATGTGCATTAGCAAAGTTACCAAAACATTACTTATAAATCCTCATTTTTTATTTGTGTGTGTGTACATGCATGTCAGAGAGAAAAAGAGAGAGATACAATTATATTCTGGACAAGTCACCCTCTTGGTAAGAAAATATAAAAGCAGATACCTTGAGCTGCAAGATCTTATTTCCTTTCAAGACAGAAATTTACCCTTAATTCCATTTTTTAATTTACGCTTAAATCCATTTCAAGACAAATGGATATTAAATCCATTAACACAAAAGGATAAAAAGAACAGATTATGGTTCTTTTATTACTGTCACCAATGTACTAGGGGCCAAATTCTGCTTTGCAATAAGATAACCAAGTCTCCCTCGTGTCCATTTAGTGGAGTGCCACAAATTAACACTAAAACGTGACCCTGTGTATTTATCCAGAAGTAAGAACAGGAGATGTTTTATACACAGATACAATGCTCGACAGCATAGCAGTAACTCCCAGCCATACCTTTGAACCAGAACTCACTAAGAAAATCCCCCCAAGTTGAACTAAAATTGGCAGGTCATTTTGAAGTTTCAATGTTTTGGATGCCATCATCTGAGAAGGTGGCCTGAAAGTCCTCCTGCCCGCTGGCGTACCAAAATTAGACACAGAGATGGGAAAGAAAAGCATTCATCCTCCTTAAAACCACTGTGAAGGAAAAGCGGTGCCGGGCACAATGACTCACTGAATATTGCATGTTATCTGTTTCTCAAGCTAAGAATACCACCAAAGTACACGACATGTTTAGTTCCTGGGAATAATACTGAAGTACGTCTGTTAGCCAATTAAGGACTTCTATGTACATCCACAAATGCCTAGCAGTTGTTCCTCCGCTGCACTGGCTAAAAACTTTTAACAAATTTGGAAGAATGTCAAGACGACTAATATTTCCCCATGAGAAATGCCAGCCCTTACTAATACAGCATGATTTACAAGCTATGATATGGTAATAAAAACCAAGCAGCTCATAGTGCTCTCATTCTGCTTATAATCACAGAAAAATATCTGCCCAAAGTTAACTATAACACATTGTATTCTGAAGATGGACCATAAAGCTCCAAACTGCACTACGTTGTTGAATTACCTTTTTTCTTTATATAGAAACTATTCTACTCTTTTGAGAATACTCTTTTGGGTTGAAATGGAAAGCGCCAACACTCGAGATCCATGACTTCCAACCAGTCAACTTTTTAGCACACATACATGAGTTGATGGCAAAGATTTATGGTCAACTTTGGAGTTTTCTATGGACAATTAGTAGTTTGACCATATGGAAAACAAAAGTAATTGGACTGACTAACTCCCACAAAAATCTCTGCAAACTGATCATTGAAGTAACTGTTTTCTTGACAAGATTATGGATGACATAATTTTCATCATCACAGCTGAAGCGTGCACTCCTCTAATGATGTCAAATCTTGTTACAGACACATGCAGTCTATTTGTCAAATCCTGATTTAAACTGAATTCTTCGAAGACAAAAGGGATCATTACTGTACTCTGTATTCAAACTTTCTCTAGGATTTTGACTTTTCACAAGCATTGTCCTATGCCAATAAACTGTAGTCTGCCTTAAGCTTGTATATAATAATTCAAAATTGTTTTACAATTGCTTCACTTCTTTTAAGTTGCCCATCTCCAAACAACCATTTCACTGAATACCAAAACACCAGCAGTTCTAAATCAGAAGCAGTTTTCCAAAATATTTTACATAGGATGCAGTCCTTTCCTTTGTTCCTACTGGAACCATCTCCTTTCCAAAGGGCAAATACAGGTCCAATGAAATTGGACAGTCTCAGCTTTTCTTCCCACCATGTCAAGTGACAGATGAGAGGTACAGCATCTCATCTGGGGGAATACATTACCCAGAGCACTAGCTGTGAGCTGTAGGCTAAGCCATGGGAGCAGTAGACTTCCTCCTGCTTAGACCTCCATGCTTTGTATGTCCCCAGTGCAGTACCACGAGAAGTTCCAATTCCGCAGCAGGAAAACTTAAGACCAGGCTACTGAGGAAGCTGCAATCCTCCCAAGTAAACGCAACTGTTCCTCAGACTACACTTTAGATGAGCAGTTCTCTAACTGGGGGAATGGGTCACTTGGGAGAGACAGGAATACATCTCTGAGAGCAATAAACGGAGGGCTGTTGCTGAGGGGAGGGAGCTGGAAGGAGAGGGGCGCACACTGACAGAGCACTGAGATGCAACACTGCAATGCCGCGGGCCCTGCAGCCACAAGCTCCCGCACGTCTTTCCTCTCTTTGACTTCTATACAGCAGAGATCACCCCAGAGTTACTTCATTCTCTGACCTGGGTCCTCCCCAGGCACATTTTTCTAGCTCACATCTCTTGATTTGTTATTATTGCCCAGCCCTACTCCCAGTCAGGGCACAGTCGTCTCAGGCATGCTGCAGGAAAAAGACTTGCAGCGCAGACCACTTTGCGGGCAGCCTCTGCTGCCCCGACAGAATCGCAAGGTACAGGGCAAAGCTTATTGCAGGGCCCACCGGATCGTGCAACAGTAATGGCAGCAGCATTGTCGGGTTATGAATACATCAAATTCCGAGTCAGTTCTTATAACTGTGACAAGTTTTTACTTATAAAATAAGCATAACCTATAACCTGCATTCAGCTACAATGATGTAGAGGCGTATCCCTCTAGCAACCTACCTGAAAGACCTCTTTCTAAGAGATTGCTTTTAATAACATGGAAGAAAGTATTCTATTTCCAAACTGGGACTGACGGAGCTTTCTTAACCTTGGCAAGTCAGCTATCGGGAATCTCTGAATTCACACTCAGACAGAAAAGGATCGCAGTTCCTGCTGTACATACCTTTTCCCTCCTGAAATAGTGATACACACAAATTGGTGAAAGTTTGTTGCTCACCCATACTGATTCAAGGGTGGCTGAACAAAAATGGTTAACCTATAAATGGAGAAAGACTTGTGAAGAAGAAATGAAGGCATCTTCATCAGGTTAGCACATTGTTATACAAACAAGCACTTTGAATAAAAGTGTTCTACGGCGAAAAAAAAGATGAGATGTTATCTTTACTGTTGCCTGGCAAAGGTGTGAGATGTGAGAGAGCCAGCAAGAGAGGTACACTGCATACAATCCTGTTCTAGAAAGAGACAGAAGAAAAAAAGAAAAAGAAAAAGGAAAAAAGAAAAAATAAAAAGGAGCTTTTTTCCTCCAGGGACAGCAGAGGTAAGGTACTCTTGCTGGAGATGGAAGTGTTGCACACAGACAGGGACCAAAGCAGATGCTTGAGTCCATCTAAAGGAACAGTCTAAGCAAGGTACGAGGGTGCCTGGGTGAAGAGCAGGGGACAGTGGAAAGAAGTGGTTTCATAGTTAATGTTTCCTTGATAACAAGTTGTAATATGTTGTAGAAAAGAAAAAATTGAAAGTATTTTTTGCTGTTACACAAATTAAGTGTATCATAAGAAGTTAGTAAATTGACCGAAAAATATTCTTTTGGCCTAGACTATATAGAAGTATTTTTGAACAAATCCCTCTCATTTCCTAAGTTATTTGCTCCATACTACTCACAGGTGACCTCTGCCTTTCACGATCCTTCACTTTACATCCTGATGCAGTGTGAGCTGAAAAGGTTATTTTTAATCTCTAAATAGGAATTGCATGCCATCAACCCCTTTTTTTCCCCAAAAAGTAAGCATGCCAGAAAAAGGTTGAATTCATCAGATCGAAATAGAGAAGGGGGAGTCAAATTCAAACTTAAAGTGGTGCAGCTTGAGAATCTATTCCAAAGAACACTCAAATCAATGAGATTCTTCAAGCTAACTTGGATCACACCAGTAAGTACGAAACCACTACTGTGTACCCTAACAAAAAGAGACAAGACTGCATATGCACATTTAAAATAGATTTAATCTAATAGATTTAGGCATTAAGAATGGTAGAATCATTTACTATCAAAACACTCCATGTTCCAAAGCAGAGACAACACTCTATCACTCAATGCACTGTTTTTAATGTGAACCTCTTCCTCCTTTCTAGCTATCGTGACACTACTGGTGACCAGTTTGAAAAGCTCCATGGCCTATGCACGTGCTTAACTTTCCATATACGAACTGAAAACATGACTTCAGAGCTTAAGCCATGGAACATATGACAAGACCTCTCAAAGACAACTAACATCTCTTAAGTGTCTTTGTATTTACCTAGGTGAAATGCTACAAACACTAGACTGTCAGTTTTATTTTCATTTCCTGCATTCTTTGTGTACAGACAAGTAATCACTCACCAACAGTGGAATATTTTAGAATAGATTTTAAAACTAGCAGACCGCTTTCCTCTGAGCCCATTAGTGCCATTTACTCAGTGCTGTCAAAAGTGTCTGGAAACGCACAATAGCTGGGAAGAAATCCATAAAGCTCCTGATATATGGAGCTTTCACTCTGAAATGGAGACACACTGAAGGTATAGTTACAGAACTTGGCAGATGACCATAGGGATGGAAGGACAACATCACAGCGCTGCAATCCCCACTCCCCAATTAGCTGGAAAATTAAAATAACAAAAATTTCACAGATACTTGAAAATGAAAGGAGTGGCAATAGTCTTCAGAGCATCGACCTAGCAAACATCTGAGTTCCGTTTTTTTTCAGTCTGACCTAAATAAGTTTTTTGCTCCCTTAGATCTTAGACTGTGAAAGTCTGGATACGCCATAGTGAGGGGTCTGCTATTTATTACAGTTATACAAAACTATAATCTACTGTTGATCTGGAATTAAGCTATAAAATGCAGATTCAAAATGAGATTAAGACATTAACAGAAATTACAATAGAGAAAAATGCCTTCTTCGCTACCACCCTCAAATAGCAAGGTAATAACAACTGCAGTAATTAAACTGCAGAATTAAAAGCATCATACCCTTTCATGATTTTTTTTAATATGTGTCTTGACAAAACGTATGTTGAAGTGTTCCAGCTACAACCAAGCATAGCTGAGCACTTTTATTGTAACATGCTAAAAAAACAATTTGGTGGCAAGTTCTCACTCCTACAGAGAAATTCTAGATGCAAAAAGCAATCCACATTTTGAGGCTCAATGTGTCAAAGTGATAAGCTTGTTTTTAAAAGGGTATCTGTCAGCTGGCTTAAAAATGCATACACATTAGGGTTTGGTTCAAAATACTCTGAAGTCAAAGGAAATCTATTAATTTCAACAGCCTTCGCTCTCATCATCAAATGAGACGAGATGTTTATTCAGCAGTTCTTTCAGATAAAGTGAATGTACAGAGTTCTCAGGTGTTTGATTTGCTAAATGGACAGCTACAAGGTACACAAGAATACAAACAGCATGATTTACACAACTAAAAACTTTTTTGAATCATGCAGTTCTGTAAAACAATTTTCTGAAGTAGTTTATCCAAACGGACAGCATTTCTAAAACTTCCAAAATTTCTCTGAACTACCAAAATGACCAAGCCAAGCTGTGGTAACAGCACTTTACCTCTGAATCCGTAAGTTACAGTTACTTTATCGTGAGTTTAACCTTACAACTGCCATTTCCCACTCAAGACCCCAATCAGTAAAGGCCCTAGAATCAGTCTTAGCCTTCTGCAACACAGCTTATATAATAAACATAATTTTACAACGCCTATTTAGTAATACTGAAAGCATAAACTATCCTGACCCTTCCAGTCTACCCTCAAAACACAATGCAAAACAGAGTCTGCATCACAGTTCTGAACCTGTATCTTTTGCTGGAGAACATAAAAGGTGTGTTATCTTAAAATGGTTGGAGTCTGGTCAGAAGACAACCCTTCAGTGCCAGCTCCGACGCTCAGCCACACGTGTTGGCACAGAGCCTCGGGAACTTTGCAGTCTTAGCTCATGGGAGATTTTCTTTTGGTCTTTCCTGACTTGGCACTTCACAGCTTTGGGTTGGGCTTTTTCATTGTTTATTATCACAAAACGTCTATGAAATGGAAAGTATATACCCCTGATTCAGAAAACAGGAAATGTATTAGAAGCTGTTAAGATGGTGGAAGTGTCACAACATGAGTGTTTCACAGGAATTAATCACTTCCTAATCACAATACACAGAGATCAGAATCGGGCACAGAAGCAGTTTTTTTCTTTTCAGTGTTGTCTTGAAGCAATATTGCTTCTTTTTGCGTTTATCCATTTTCCAAAAGGAAATTTCAAATCCTTGGCCAAATTTAAATCAATGTCAAAGCTTTCAAAGCTGAAGATTGATTTTCTCTTTAAAAAATGACCTCCAAAGTGTCTTTCATAGCAGAGCACACAATGTGACTATCTGTTGGCTCATTCTCACCCTTCAAAAGCCCTTTCTAATGTGATAACATATTTCAGACTGTTAGCAAATTGAGTATAGAGTTTCATAGTTATGTTCTGAATATCGAAAGAGGGACATCAAAAAAGCCAGACAGAATTAGAAGACTACAATAAAAAGGACAATGCTTGAACCTTTTTCTTGTTCAGTAAAACATAGGAAATCTATTAATTGACAAGGCAAGTGAAAAGAACCTGTATGACTTACAAATCAGTAATTCATAAATAAAATGCAGGGAACTTTTAATAAACATCATTTAGCATTCATAATGGCAAGGAAAAATACTGACAAAATAGCCCAAACAACCCAAAGTGCAACCGTGTTTTTATACAGTATAATCTTAGTTTCAGAAAATATATGTCTGCATGACTCACTGCTAAAAAAATAATCAGCTTTAATGTTCTACTCTCTGTCAGCAAAAAGCATAGACAATGCATAGGTCTCGTACTACTGTTCACCACTTCAGTAACTGTTGATAACACCATAAATCTGTCAGCAGGACAGCATTTCACTAACTGTAGAACAGAAAACATTCCTAGCCCTTAATCACAATAAGTTCCACCGAACACTGCTGAATGGAAACCCATCTCTATTTATTGTAACTACCTACCTCAGCAACACCATCATTACACCTTCCTTTAAAATAGCGTTGGAATGATCTAGGCATTTTCAGCCTAGAAACATACACTACATTAGAGTGCATTGGCCACATCAGCTCTGCAAGCGACAGCTGAGTGGCATGACACCTACCACCCATAGGAGGGCTGGACCCCTGCCACCTCAAATAAAGCATTCCCGTTAAAACAAACATTTGAAGGACTCTTGTTTGATTTGTCTTGGGGACCATGAGTGCAGGAAGCCGTGCTGAGTGCCAGACTGCCGCACACTAAGGGCCAATGCTCTTTGTGGTGAGACAGCCATGGCCGCTAATATGAGAAACAGAGATGATAATGTGCAATAATGACTTTGTGTAATGGTAGTATTGAAGTCTGACATTAACAGTGTGGTTTTGGTAGGGGAAAGGGTAAACAAGAGAGAATCAGGAGAGGAATTGAGTCGTGGCACCTGTGGGAACACCTCTGCTCTGCTTTTGACTTCGCAGTGTGCCATCCGTGCTCTTCATTACAGCACGTCAACATACACCAACATGTACCACAGGGTGTTTTAAATTGTGTACATCACACACTAATCGCTGCTGGAATTAAACTATTCCTTTCTTTTTCTATTATTCACTACTCAAAAGATTTATTTCTCTAGCAAGAGCTAGAGATCTTAGGGATCTACAAGATAGGACAATTTAACATTTTACATATATCAGCATAGTTGTCTTAGTAGAACAGAAAAAGTGCTAATCGTTTAATGAAGCTGATACATTTACAATGATTCCTTATATTATAAATAGCCCCTGGGGAGAAATTTACTAAGGATCTTGGGGAAGAAAGGAGGAAAAAAAAAGGATATCTTTAGCAGGTTCCCACTCACACATCTAATTCTCCCTCCCTTGCTTCAAGTTGATGTTATTGGCTTGGTGTGAAAACAGCCTCAAGTTCAGGGATACAAGAACACAAATGTGGTTAAAATAATTTCTGCAGACCTCTGTGTATTGCAAGAGCCACACCTTAGCCCCACATGAAGTATGCCCCATTACATCTCATATTTTACAGGCCTACCATTCATAGGCCTGTTTCAGCATCTCTAGATGCAGACTGCAGTCATCACACATGGCCCATGATGACTCTGATTGAGGGTTACATCATTCTAACTCACACGCTGCCACATAACAGTGTTTTCTAGTTTAGCAACAAGGATGACGCTCCCACAGCAGCCTGAAATATAAATTGGCAGACGTTAGCCTGCAGTTTCAGCACCTGATGTGAAAACGTTAAACAAAAATCAGGCCCTGAATAAACCACCAAGTGCACTCACAAGAAACATCTACTCAAAGTGTTCTTGACCATGAAAGTACAAGACAGGTGCTCATACATGATCACCGAATTATTTATATTATACTGACACTTCCAATCAATTTGCTCAGCTACACTGGGAATACTTGTATGCTTCTATGGGGGTTGGTAGACCTCTAACATTTTAATGACTGTGCCATATACTTCTACTCTGTAAAGAATAAACGACAGTCAGAAATACTCGCAGCTGGCCTACAGTATCACTAAGACTACTGCAACCAACACTCAGTGCTAGTAATACTTTACAAACAGCTGATAAAGCCAGCCAGAAACTCCAGCAGCTACAAAACATTTCAGCAAAAACATGCTTTCCTCCCCACAGCTTAGTATTTGGGGCTCAATGGGGTACCACTGATTTGAAAATATTTTTGCAAATGAAAACAGGAGAAAATCAGCAGTTTCAAAATGATGCGAGTCCTCAGAAGCTTCTCTAACTGGAATTGACCCAATTTATAAAAAATTCCTTTAAAAGGCTGGATTGGCTCCAAACCCTCTGTGTCACGCTATTTTTATCCATTGTAGGGGATCTAAATAGAGTCACTATCCTCACCAGTAATGAGATGAGACTCCAGTATCCTACTATAGGAATATTTTGTGGATGTACTGCTCACCTGTAGAGAAATACAGTGTGTAGTCAGAAAGCCTAGAAAAATAACATGCCTTAAATATCGACCCTAAATTGAATACTTCGAATACCCAAAACAAGAAAGGAAAATGAAGTGCATCACGTTTTATACACACTAGCTTTAATTTTTGCTTAAAAGAACAAAGCCTGAGAATAGCCTACCAAAAAGTAATTTTCCAGGATATGCTTGAACTCAGAGGATCAGAATAATGTACCTTCTGAATGCTAAGTACAGCATTACTGATGCAACCCTGTAGTATTGAACGGTTTATTTATTGTGTAATCATACATTGCCTCTGAGGTACAGAGACCATACTGACAATGGCACCATAGCTTTTAATGCAGTTTAAAATAACTCCAAAATCTGAGGAGATAACTGCCCTAAGCATGCCTGTTTGCCTTCATGACTTTAATCACAGCAGCAGCACAGTTCCAAGTTTGGAACAATATCACAGTTAGCCCTGTCCTCATCCATCTTGGTCAGCTCCCAAAAAGCAACACTTAAAAGCAATTGGCTCTGGAGTGTGTGTTTGTTTGGTGTTGGGTTTTTTTGTTTTTTTTTTTTTTAAAAAGTAATTCTGTGTTGGTTAAGAGCTATACTTGAGAAATGTACTGAAATAAAAGTCCTCAGCCAGTGGCTAGAGCAGTGGGATATTCAATTCATTTAGCAGGGCTCAATTTGATTTTTCATTGCTTTAATCTTACATTTTTTAAAGGTGCATTCTTAATGAAGCAGAAAGACATAAACTTATACAGTCAAATACATGCTGGCTGCAAAGTTAACTGGTTTTCAAATATTCAAAAGAAACAACTACATTAATTTCTTCTTATGTTATAGCAACATACACCACCACCACCCAAAATAAAACATGATTGAGAAGTGATCCACACACTCTTTTTTTTAATCATCATATTATCTTAGGCTGAAAAGTGTAATGTTTATTGTTTTGTGCTTCTGACTCTCTCAGACATATCACACCCTTCATATTATGGAAGGATTTTTTGTAGCCAGGGAGTATTATATTTACCTGATGACTACAGATAAGAAAAAAAGAAATGCACCAAACTGAGCCAAATCCATTTATAAATACAAAGGTACGGAAAAGTTACAGCACACCTATTAACCAGAAGAATAAATCTTCCAGTACGTTTAATACAAAGTGTTAGTACAAATGAGAATGATTTGATAATCCAAACAGAAAGAAATGGAGAATAAACTGGGATTCATAGTTGGTTATTGATCCAGGACTCTGAATATTATTTCACAAATATGAAACTTCTTCCCAATTTTTTATGCTCCTTTGATTGCTCAAAGGAAGAAAGAGCTTTTCTCTAGGAAATTCCCCAGTTCCATCATTCAGAAGAAATGTATACAAAGTGCAAAATTTGTCTGAAGTCTATCGTGTAAATGAGATCAAGCCATATGTAACAGGATCTTCTCTGTAGCCCAGTGAAGTAAATATAGACATTTCTATTGACTTTTGTGGACTTTATACATCATAGTGTTTCAGTTCCAGAACAGCCCTGCTGGTGGCACAATTCAGGAATCTAATTAAGACACAGACTTCTTTGGTAACAAGACCAACCCGTGTCTCATCCATGTCAAAACTACAGTCCATTTAAATCGAACCTTCAGTACAGTAGAAATTACAGCTAAAAATAACTGAGTTGACTCTGAATTTCTCTCTTTCTCAACAAAGATTATAAGCTTCAAGTATCACTTTCAGAACTGCTTGGCTGTCTAGAGGCAGTGCTTCATATTTCATAGCTCATGTAGGATGCACAGGGTCAGAAACAGGGATTACTGTGGAGGCAATATATAGATATATCACCACAGAAAAAGCTTCATGCTGTTCTCCAGAAGCATATTTTGTCTAGCTAATGGATCAAGACTTCAGAAGATGCTCCTGCATCTAGTTCTCTTTATTATAAGGAAAGATAAACTGCGAGCTCAAGGATGGAGAAAAGGCACAAGAATCCTGGAAAAAGAACTCATTCCAAAACATATGTGGTGGACAGAATGCATAAGCATTCAAACTGAAGGTAATGGATTTCAATTAACATAGTCTGCAATAGAGAGCAATGGTGAAAAAACAAAACAAAACGAAACAAAAACCACTTAGCAGCAGCATG
This sequence comes from Pygoscelis adeliae, assembly GCF_000699105.1. Classification (NCBI taxonomy): domain Eukaryota; kingdom Metazoa; phylum Chordata; class Aves; order Sphenisciformes; family Spheniscidae; genus Pygoscelis; species Pygoscelis adeliae. Next base: position 7,479,679 of record NW_008824053.1, on the reverse strand, counting down.
TGGCAGGATGATATACCAAATTCTTCTACATACAAATTACTGATAAGAGTGCAAAATGTTTATTTATCACGGATTTAACTGACAAGATTACATACTGCAGAATAAACAGTCATACCAGGACCTCCCACTGATGTGGTAACAGATTTAAAATAATTCTGCAGTAGAAGTAGCAAAATGAAATCACTTACCATTAGTGTTGCATTGCTGAAACTATCTGAAGAGTCAGCCCTCCGGAAACAGATTTTTCTATCAATAATTGACAGCTGATACAGTTTCAGGCAGCACTGTACACCAGGGAAAGACATGCTGCAGCAGCAGCTCCTTCCCATTTAGCCTATCCCTAGCACTTTTTAGATCTCTTTCTTAACCCTTTCTAGGTACTTTCTCCCTGTGGTTTGGGCGAAGAGAAAGGCGTGATACATGTTATAAGAAAAGAATGCATTATTTCCCACTTCACTTAGAGTGTGACAAGAGCCGTGGGAAGAAAGTCAGTAGGATTTAGTCATAACAATAAGCTAAAGAGAAGTAAAACCTAAAACCAGAAAAAAATGACTCAGTGACTGGGAAATAGTTATACCAGACACATGAGGTACTGTAACCAGAACAATGATTTCTCCAAATGTAGAATTAAGAGGTGAAGACCACAATAACATAAAATAGTAGCAGAGAAGTAAGCTAAAGAAGATGAATAGTTCATTAATTGCTATAAGAAAAATGGTTATGATTCTCTTCCAGCCTTAGACCAATGACATTCAGGTTTTTAAATCAAACCTATTTGGTTTCTGTGAGGCCAGGATTACAACCTTATAGAGCAATTTTTAAACCAAATGAAATCTTACGTGAAGTGATGGAAAGAGAAACATTACTTCCTTTCTGGGATAACTTTTTTCTGTAGTATTCTGAAATCATTCACATTTCTTAAATTTGGTTGTTTTCTTTTACAATGTCAATTTATATCAATAAGAAATTGTTTTCTGACATCGTTTCACAAGATGACTTTTCTTTGTCATATTATTTTTCTTTTTCATCAAGAAAATATTGGTCTGATCAGACAGCTCAGTACATTTTAATAAGGGTGGACTGTGGACCACGGAGGCCATCTGACAATAAAACGTTTGCAAATTTCTTTTGTTCAAATGGGTTATTTCTCCCCACAGAAAAAAAACTGGAGAAAACTCTGGGAAATCAACTGCACTCCATTCTTTTGTGTCAGTTTTACAGCAGTCAGGCCCATTGCATGGGCCAGACAAGACCGACTGCACTGCTGCTGTCACACCTGTCCGACAAAGACGAAGTATTGTGGAGAGCCAGATTCTAGTGAGATGGAGAAGGATATATTCACATAAGGTGGTTGTAGACCTACTAGCTGTAATGCCATCCTTCAGGAATCATATACAGGTAGAATGAAGCTGGGAGCAGAATGTGCAAAGGCTACAATATACGTAAAAGACATTTCCTCTTAATTCGTCTCCTCTTAGTTTACAAATTGTAAGAGCAGATGTTCTCTCTGAGCCACAGAGAATGTCTCTCTTGCTTGCCCATTCAAGTGAAGTAGAAAATCAAACAAATGTGCATATTTGCACCATGAGTACAAAGAAATAAGGCTCTGAAAATTCGACAGCTCTACCACAGTTTGTTGCCATTTTCCCCGGTTCATAAGAAGTATGGTTCTCCCTTTCATACAAATCAGTAGGGAAACACACTGCAATGAAATCCCACAGATGACATTGCAAGCACATTTATTCCTCAGATATAAAGACACAACAGTGGATTCATCTGTATAAATGTAGACCCCTACAATGTAGATTTTGAGCTGGTTTCTCTGGGGTGCCTTCACAGACAGCCTACATATAGTCAGCGTAGGCAGCTGCAGGTATCTGGATTGTGGATGTATAACCATTGGCGAGATGAATCCTGTCCAAGTTGCTCAGCATGAAAATCTCACTCCACATAAATGAAACAAAAAACAACCAAACAAAAAAAACAACCCACCAAGGATTAAGGCCTCTACTTGGGCCATGATCGGACAGGTACATCTTCCAAAACTGAAGAAGAGATGAATTCAAGGACTTTGAAACAGTGGGAAATTATAGGAGGAAACTCAGTGCAACTGAGACACAATTTCCTGTGGAAGCACAGAATTGGTAGTGAAACCTGGACATCTCTCCTGAAGTCTCCTCCCACAGATGACTTTTCCCCGTGCCTCCTCACACTGTCTTGATTGTCTTACTGTTCCAATTTTCTTACATCCAGCTGTTGCAGAGAATCAGCCTCAACTGGACCATTAATCTGTTATCCTCAAACAGCTGGAACAGCGTTATGCATGCATGTCCCACGATTAGCTGCGAGATATTTCTTCTTTATCAATGAAACTAAATGGTGTGCTGACTGTCTGCATCAGACATTCCCAAACACCTACTCACAAGAATATATCTTCTTTTTTTCTTTTCAGTTCTCATAAATTTTATTTCATTTTCTCAGAAAATATCAAATACTTGCTTCCTATATGTTTGTATTCCTGAGTGTTGCTTTTGGCAGAAAGGCCACAATGTCCTTTCATTTTCTCTTCATACCCAGAGGCAACAGAGGAAAGTAATATATAGGCTTTTTTAACCCACTGCTTGGGGTCATTAACTGCATCATTTCTCAACTGGTGTCCAGAATTTCATATCTAACTCTATATAGTACCCTCACTTTTCTTCTATTTCTTCACTTGTGGATGCTGCTCTGCGTCAATATCCTACAAGATTCCCAACTCTACTAAAGATCTTGCAACAGTCCAAAACAGCACTGATTCCTGTCTCGTCATGCAGTAACGCTTTATTTTACTTGCTGAATATATCCTCTCCATCCTCAGAAGCATTCTTTACAGAAAATGCTTCCATTTTTAAAATGGTACAAAATGTACCAAAGTCATGTTCTCACATCGCTCTTGTTCATTTTTAAGCAAAAAAATCTTTTATTCAAATTAATGCCTAATTGTTAATGCTCACTAGTAATTTATAGTTTTTCAAAGACTTCAGGTTGACATAAAGATAAAAAGTTAGGATAATATTCTATCCCTCCAAAAAGCCACATGAAATGAAACGTAATAAAAAAGGGTGGTTTTTCCTGGGTGAATAAATTGCACATCTTTCAGATCTCTTCCATCAATAATTCATACAAAGTGGTTTAGCACATTTCTCCCAACCCCCCACCCCACCAAGATGAGCTTAGAAAGATAAAACAATATAACAAATTCACAGAAATTTAATGTTCAATGAACACTGAACACATGACAACCGCCCACAAAAGCAAAGAAAATGCAGACTTCCATCACATAGCTCTATTCTATACTTTTCAAGAAAAGTCCATTCTGAGCAAGCAAATAAGAGTAATTTCCCTATCAAATCTCACAATCTTCTGCCCTGTCAGTCCACTCTTTTCTGTGTTCATAAACAGTATCTAGATCTTTGCCTCTTTGCCTGCATGAATTCAGTATTAAGAATCTGATTTCATTTTCTCATGCTATACTCCAATGCTTCCACTGCACCCTATAGGGATATTACTGTGCTGGTTTTCAAGCGCTAAAAATAAAACAAACACATGTCAACCCAAGGACAAAGTTGGAAGGAAACATACTTTAATGTAACCAAAGAAGAATATATTTAGCATTTTGCTACTAAGCAAGGATGAAAATAAACTTGTCAACACATCGCTGTGTCTAACTGTGAAGCCCACGCCCCACTCAATTCTTTCTGTAGCATTTATTATATTTGAAAAGTGGATTTAGTCTTTCTTTCTTCTTAAGAGTGACTGTTAGTACTCTGTTACTACTGCTGGCCAGAAGGGGCTTCTGAACTGCAGCATAAAGCACTTCCATCCTTTTAGGCAGTCAGTTTTTCTATCAATTAACAGTCATGCAGCCATCTAAGCTGCATTTGAGCAGAGATGCATATTAGACTTCAATCTGATATCCTTCCAAAACCAAATACAAGCGCAAGTGGGAACCGGCATGCCGCTTACTCCACAGAAAGGAAAGTGAAAAGTGAGTCCTAAATCAGAATGTTGTTTTCTTTTGTATTTCTTTCATTATTGTTGTTAACGTGGGCTCTCCATAAAGCAGTACTGTTTCTGTGTCCCCAGAGATGAATACTCATCAGAGAAACGTGATTATATTCTTAAATATTACCTTTGAAGCAAAGATATTTTTTAAATGAATACCTATATTTTTAACATTTTTAACTATTGGAGCTTATATTTTTAACATTGGGAAAAGAAATAATACAACTGTATGCATTGGTCTTCATTTTGAAGACCCTGTATTTGGATTAAGACTGATGCTGAAGGCAAGAACCATTATGTCTGCTTTGTGTAGTCCTTTAAAACACAAAACAAAAAATTTATTCTATTATGTTAGAGCTTGTTTCCTGGTGTATGGAATTCAAGGCAAGAGCAAAAATGTCAATAAATGAGTATAAATCAATGTGGTATCATTTTAAAACTATTTTGTACTGCTGTATGAACATTTAAGAGAGAAGGCAAGGAAGAACATTGGGAGCAAGCAAAAAGCTAAGACGTTAACCCCTACAGAACCTGTAGGTTCCTGCATCCACCACCACGAAGAAGAGCATCCAGTAGATTGAGGCACTACGGAACCTCCTGATCTGAAAAAGCTTCTGGCTCCAAGAGGGGTGCTACTGTGGAACAGGAAGGTTTGCTCTAATACCCAACAGATTCAAAGGTTGACCACTTCAGTATGTCACAATGTTTTTTCTCCCGTATCCATACTCAATTACAGATGATTCTCCTACCCATCAGTGTAGCAGACATCAGCGAATTCCATTCTAAATTTAAAATACATTAGTATTTTAAATATTAATGTTAAAAAGGCTCATTGGTTCCAGTAAACTTTGAAGGAAGCTTGTAATGTCTGCAAAAGGAGTAGCTGCAAAGTACCATTCTGGCAGGGTTTTAAGTAAGCATTCATGGAGCTCTAAAGAGCTTCCTCATGCTTAATAAGGGCCATTTGAATCCTACTGCGGGAAGTGAAATGGCCCCAATTAACTTCCTAGGTGTGCAGAAAATAAAAGCGAATCTGAGGCTAAATATTCTGAAGTTCACAAGGGAAAACCAAAATCCAGCTAATATCCCCCAATACGTATGCTGTGGTACCGGCAATGAATTTTCTTAACTGACAGTTTGTACGCATCTTTCCAAATAAAATGAATTCCACTGTCTTCATAGATAGTCTAGCCTTCTTTTAGGAAAGTACGACCATTCCCTCCCTCCTCAGATCATTATAAAGTCACTGTGTCAACTCTGGATGATGGAAATACCTCATCAAAAAGGTAGAAGACTGACAAGCATTCATCTTTTTCTTCAGGGACTGATACAAAGCCTATCGATACAATTCGGTGTCTTTATGATTTAGGATTAGCCCAAAAGTCACAACATTTCAAGGCAGTAATAACACTCAAAATTTTCTGAAGGTTTGCAGACACTTACAGATATGAGAAATAAGTATTGTTGATTTCAATAAGCTGCCTTTACACTGATAAAATTATAGCACAAAACCAAAAAACATTAGTGACTCACATATTAAAAAAGTATCTTGCAACATGTTGTCATTCTCATTTTTTAAGACATAACAGAAGCTTTATAAAAGTAGATGCAAGGTAGCTTGGGAAATGTTAGCAATTTCTCTATTTCAGACATTAAGATTTCATTTCAATTTTCTGGTTTTCTAAGGATTTCCATCCTTAAATTAATAATGTGTTCTCAATTTGTACGAGACATCTGCAAGTATCTATTAAATGCAAAAATACTCCTTAATACAACATTAAAACATAGGGAAGAAAAAAATAAAAAAAACACAGAACACGCGGAAGTTCAAAAAATTACTCATTTGCCATATGCATCCTACAGAGATTTTTAGAACTTATAATAACTATCCACAGATGGAGATTCAAATCAAGAAATCGTATTTCAGTCTTTCTTGATTCTGACAATTCAGAGCAAGCACATTTGGCAGTCAGAATTAGTCTGCCACATTTCACCTTCAAAAATATATTTATGGCTTTCATTATCAACATACAGTATTACAAAGATCTTGGAAAAAATCCTAACTATACAAAAGATTGCAAGATGGTTCAGTGTCTAACTGCTTGTTGACCAATTCATCTCCTAGTCCTTCAGACTTGTCCAAAACTTAATCTACACTGCCAATTTAACACTGTCAGCTTTGGAAGAGCATGGGAACAAACCCTTATTTGATCGCAAACCTGAGCCTCAGATTACTAAAATGATTGCTAGATTACTGGAATAATTACCTAATAACTGCTGACAGGCTTGATCTCCTGGCCTCTTTTAACACTCCCAAATTGGTGGGCAGATCCCTTTGGAAGTATGTGGAATGTATCCAAACCATCAGAAATATAGAAAGGGGGCGTTTTTCTAAAAAAAATACAATAAAATAAAATAAAAAATTGACAACCATTGTTCTAGACTTTCTTGCATAATACTGCCAATACCTACAGGTA
>NW_008824053.1:7472126-7473134 GCF_000699105.1 Pygoscelis adeliae | reverse complement strand
CACGCGCTTTCCTTATGAAAGAAATTCCGTATTCTGTATGAAATAGCTCGTGTAATTTTCTGTTTTCAGAGAATCTGGCTTCAAAAATAATACTTCCATATGTCAGTGTAGACATTATACTTTACTCACCATGTAGGAAAACCCCTGGCATAATAACTGCTTCTGTCATTTTTTGTTCAAAGCAGCATTGACACATATCCTATTTATATTAAAAACCACATCCTAGTACTTAAAACAGGGGCAAAAGCTTCTACTGATGCCAAGTCACTGTATATTTTGAGATACTCTGTAGAATTTGGGGGACAACCAATTCCCACACAGAAAAGTGCTTCTAGTCTTTCAACTGTGAAAACAACCAGCAGGATTTCTCTGAGTATTATGTAGATAGGTACTAACACCCCGGTACATAAAATTAATACAGGATTCAAGTAGAAAAGTATACTGAACTGGGGGGGGGGGGGGGGGGGGGGGGGGACTGGGTTTAGGGTTTTTTTGAGATGGAATAATATCTAATTTTGGTACTCAAACTGCAAATACATAAGAAAGGCACAAAAGCCTTAAGTCGGTTTCACAGAGTTCAGCAGTACGTTCAAATTCCAGCACCGACTGCTTTCCCCTTTCGCTTACAATTATGTGTGGTTTCAATAGCAGAAATTCAAAAAGATCCCCCAGATTACGGGCTTTCAGCTAGGCGCAGAAAGCACGGGAAGATATTTGACTTGCATCTCCGGAGATTTAACTTGTTCTACGTTTCAGCCTCCACTGGGTACCGCTGCCAACAGACGATCCCATTTTAACCTTAACTGGCTCCGAAGAGACCTGGCCGTACGTGCGATGCGACCTGCACAGATGATGGACTTGGCATGCAAAACCGGGGGGGGAGAAACTTAGTACCCTTAATCCCGAAACGCCTCCTCGTCCCCTACTCCTCACGCTGCGCCACGCACGCAGTGACCCTCCCCTCCCGACACGAGGGCTGCCCGCCGCGTTCAGGAAACTTCCCGAGGG
>NW_008824053.1:7451537-7470709 GCF_000699105.1 Pygoscelis adeliae | reverse complement strand
TGCGGCGCTGCGGGAGCGCGGCCCCTGGAGCTGCCAGCGGTTATTTGCGGACAGACTGCCGCTTTGGTGGGTGCCGTGGTCACCTGCTCAAATCCGTGGGTCTGTGCTGATTTATACGCGTTTTCAAACCATTTTTTCCCCTTCCCGTTTGGTCTTATAACCAATGTTTTTCCTCCTGTGTGCATAACTGCTGTTTGCCACTCTGAAAGAGGCGTCTCAGTCTTTTGCTAAAATACTTTGCATCCTAGCGTAAGGCACGTGACCTAATCAGATAAATGCATTAAAGATTAAAAAAATGGAAAAACATTTGTCAAATGAAGATTTTAAAGGATGTTATCAAAAGAATAAAGAACTTTCAAAGCCACCCCCCCATCTTTTTTGAAAAGAATAAATAAAAGCTTAGCTGAAATTTAATCCATTATCTCAATAGATTACGTAGTATCCTCTTTGTTTATCAAGGTTAGGAGCCAGATTCACAGGCAGTGGCAATCACCATGGCATTGGATTTAGGCTGATGTGTTTGCCGTGGAACTAGTCATAATCTTATATTGACTTACTCTGGTTGCTAATGTTCGGGTTCTGTTTTCTCAATTAATTAACTTACTTTATCCATACTATTACATTCTTACATCACACATTCCTCACTACTGCATACCTTCAAAATCAATTTCAGTCTAACCTTTTCTGCACAATCTCTTGGCTAAAATAGGCCTTCCATGAGAATCTCTACAACTAAAGTAGTTATAAATATGTTCAGTAGGCTTAAATTTTTCTTTTTCTTGGTCAGAAAGAACTCGAACAGAGAAAGTTGACAATGTTAAATGATGTGAAGCAAGTTGGTTGAAAATTTAAATGCAACTTGATTAGCATTATGGTTTTTGTTCTACTTTAACATCTTGCAAGGTAAGCTGCTCTTTTAATAGGAACAGATTGTGGGCTTCTTGCAAATACTAGAATGATTGTTAAGGACAAAAAGCCACATAAAAAATGCTTTAGGGAATCCTAGAGAGATGTCAGGCTGTTTTCTCATGTGTGGTATGGATTTGTCGCTTGTGAAGTTGAAGAATTTCTTACTTCTTACAGACATGGTATTTTTCATTGGGTTTGATTACAGTTTACATTGTGGTTTTTACTGATACGCAGAAATTATCATTTATTTACCGCTCAAACCTTTGTTAGGCTTGTCAAAAAAGAAGCAGAGGTATAATTTCTGCCCACAAACATGTAAACTCATGGAAATTCACATGCTTGTTTGTGTAGGTAAGTGTTTGTAGGAACAGATCTAAATTTTAATTAAAGAAATCCCATGCTAAAGCAGAGGCAGTGGGATCTAAGCTTGTCCCCATGTGAGCATGCTTCTTTTTTTTTTTTTCCTCACAGCTGTGAGAAAGCTGTGTTACAGGATGCTTATAGGGAAAGGTTTGATTTTCTTTCCGTTAGTCATTTGGAATGCTGCCACTGACTGCAGATGAAACCCTTCACAAGGTTTACATGCATTGCATGTTATCTCCGGGTCAAAGCTTGCTTCGGGCCTGCAGCGGATCCTGCCTGCTTTGTTTGAGCTGTATGTCCGCATTCTGTACCCTAAATCAGGTCTCTACACCCCAAAGTCTGAGATGCACCTCTCTGCTGAGCAAATTAGTGGGAGGAGCAGCAAACCACAAATGAGAGTTTATGATGAGAGGTTGTGCCCAGCTGTTGCTTTATACTTCGCAGGCAAACCCGGAGCTTGGCCATACGACTGTGCCCTGCTCTGCTCCTGGGAGGCTTTTTCTAACAGCCTCACTTCCACAGGCAGCTAAGGCTTCCCCTTTCCTGAGGAGGGCTGGTGCAAACGGATGCCGGTCTCAACTGGGAAATCACAACCTATGACACAGCCTCCCAGCACAGACCAGAGCCTGACAGCTCAAATGCTTGTTCTCATCTCCATTCCTGGGAGGCGGGAGGCATTAATCTCTTTGAGAAATGTGCTTTTAGTTGTTGTTTCCCAGAAGCAGATCAGATTTACTTTTTTTTGTAATGTGGTCTGCATTCTGAATCACTCTGAAAGTAGATGGTACTCGCTACCTCCATGTTGAAATGTTAGAGCTAACAAAATTTAGTAAGAAACCAAAACAGGGTATTAAATACACAGATGATTGATTAGGAGCATTAAATAGAGTTTTATTTTTAATATTGAGCAAGTTTAAATATTGAACATGGATGCACTTGAGACAACCGATGTGCCTAGATAATTATTGTAAATAGAACTAGCAATGAAAATACCTTTTATGGCATGAAGATAATCTTATGAATTTCACAAATAAACAAACGTAGCCAAACCAGAAAACTAGAGATCAGGAAGAATGTGCTTGCTCAGAAATCTACATATTTCTATGAATTTTCTTAGTTTTTTCCTGTTTTTCTATCCAGGAATCCTGGGTACCTTTATGACTTTTAATTGTTATAGTAGAAGAACAATGGGGGCAATCAGATCAATCCTAGCTTTCAGAGAAAGGTTGATTATTTATTTGAGCACAGTTCCTGTTTCACCTTTCCTGTGATTAGTAACATGCTCCCTGAATAATTATGAGCACTGTAATGCTGCATATATGTAATCCATCTCAAAGTCAGTAAATATAATTTCTTCAAATTACAAAGAGGATAATTAAATTCTCTAAAGAATATTGGTCTTTGAACAAAGTCACAAAATAGGCTTTGAAATGCAAACCTATTTCTCCTGTCCACTCAACCATCAGCTTAGAGTCATGCGCAGTGTGATTATGGTCCAGAAAGCTCAAAGTTGCATTTTGCCTCTGCTTTTGAAACAGGTCGTATCTCCATGCAACTGCTAGTGCTGGGGAATGCCAAAAAGACAGAGTTTCAAAACATTAAAAGTAACAATCATTAAAAGTAACAAAAGCTTTGAAACAGGGCCAGCCTGTAGCTGTATGACATGAAATTTAGCTATTCCAAGTGTGTTTTCTTCTGTTTGCACGGCATTCATCTTGGAATATATTTATGAAGTAGTTAATTATGTTTTTCTGAACAGGTGTATTTTCCCACTTGCTATAAAACTATGTCCAAACATAGTCTGTGCAGTCAGAAATCGCCTATTTCCTAGCAACTGACTAGAAAACACTACCAATGAAGAAAAAAAGTTCAGCTCAAGTTCCCTCCCTATACTTTATATTCCCTCAGGGTTCTTGCTACAAGACTTCTCAGCCCAACCATATTTATTATTTCAAAGAGCAACACCCGTTCCTTGCAATAAGCCATCTGCTCAGTGCATTAGCAAAATCCATGCAACAACTTCCCAGCAGCACCAACACCTGCTAATAGGGGATGGTGTTTCAGGCAGATACTGCCAGCCTGTCATAGCTTCTTATCTCCTATCTCTCTAATCTTCAGAGTACCGTCCGGGATTATCTCCTGGAAATCAAATGCCCAGCAAGATGGCTTGTTATTTTTTTTATGTATCAGCCAACATGTGCTTGATTGAGTTCATTGCTGCTGTAAACATCTTTTATTATACAGATCAATGTGGATTTACAAACTGTAGCAGTATATTGACACAACGTAGCATTTCATATACAATAACTTTTTATAGTCTTCATCACTCCAAACACGCTCTGGGTGAAATTCGGTACTGATGTAAGCAGATACCGTTAACACCAAGGGTATCCATAGACTACAGTCAGTTACACTCAAGCTTAATGGGGCCCCTTTGGTTCAGGCATGTTTTTGAACAGCTTTAAGACATGGGCACTTCTATTTTTAACTCCACAAAAATATCATTTCAGAGTGTCCTTATCTGTTTAGTAATCAAAGCTTCGAGGTTCTTTTTCAAATAATCTCTTCAAGTTCCCATCTGTTGTCTGCCCCTGTTTAAGAAAAAGGGAGTCCCAGAACTTCAGCGGTTTGGAGAAGCGTTCCTTTTTGTTGAGTAGCGATCAAGCCAGAAAAAAAAAAAATTATTTTCACTGTATGAAGGCTGTAAGATCAAGTGAGGCATAAGTTGAAGGAAAGTGGAAATTTGTATCTGCTGGTCAACTAAGTTAATATGGTCATCCAGGAAATAAAAACAGTTTTCATAAATATTCACAAATTGGGGTAAGATCATACAGTGTTACTAAAGGCTACCTATGCTATTGCTGGCCTGCAGGCCCAAGTAGCAGGGTGTGAGCACCTCCTCCTTTGCCGTTAGACATAGGAATTAAACCATTATTTAAGCAATAAGCTCAGGAATCACTGAGAAGAAAAATGGGAATGAGAGAGATTTCTGCCCCGGCAAGGTTGCACTGTTTCTCATGTAATTAATGTGTTCTTTCCTAGTATAAAAGTTCTCAGCGTCTGTTCAGTCCACACCTTACCAGGTGTAACTGAAAATTGTTTCATACAGGTTTATTGAAATAAGTCTGAAGCGATCAGTTCATTAGTTTGATGTATTGCAATGTGACAACTATTGTGTGTTATATTGTATTACTATCACCATAACCATTTTTAAGGAAGATAATTGGTATCCAAGCTTTATGACCTAAAGAAGCTCTAAGTCTTTTGAAGATGTTGATTCAATTGACAGAGAAAAGGCTGCACTTATTTTCATTACTAGGGTCTCTTGATGCTTTGTTAGTTTAAATTTGGGCTGGGAGAAAAAGAATTAAAATTCTAATATTATATGCAAAAGGATTGTTTGGATAGATTAGTATACCTTTGTCATAAGCAAAACTTATTCACTTGACAATACGTACAAGAACTACTCTCACAACATCATGTCAGGTAACTATTATGCATCTCCATTAAGGAAATGGATAGATTCAAATTTATTCCAATGCTGTTGGTTCAATGTCACGTCAGCAATTAATTTGTGCCTATCAGATAAGTACATTGTCAAAAGACACACAGGAGATAATGATCTGAAATAGGTACAAGGTTAAGAAAATCTATTTTCAGCATTCATCTCATTTACTTCACGCTTTGTACACTGCTTGGAACATGACCTCTGGAGTCCCTGGCAGAGCAAAGTGCACAAGTCCTCCCACATCCCATTCCTGTGCTCAATAGATTAGATGTCATAGACCGTCTTACAAAAGTTAACATACTTGAGATGTATTAACTTAGTCTTGTGATGTTTCTTAATAAATATAGTTTAAAATAATTTTTTTTTTCATACAATATCTTCAGAACCTGTGTTCTGCGGAGTATTCCTACAGTAGAGTTAACTAGCAAATCTGTTTCTGAAATCGTAGTTTGAGATACAAGTCTTTACATTAGCTAAGCTATGGAGAACTTCATACTACAGAAATAATACAATATTTTTCATATGAAAAGAACTACTGAAGAGTTGATCTTTACGTAAATAGAATAAAACTGTGTGCAGAATATTAATCTTAAGTTTGGATTTCATTAATATGCACCATTAAAATACTGAAATATGTTAGTCCCTCGCTGTTTCTACACACAAGTTTCTCAAAAAATCCTAGGTGATACGAGAACCTCTTTATTTGGGCCTACCATTGTACCTCAAAGCAGTTTCCAGCTGCATGGATAACAGTTTTTGAGCTGTTGGGGAAAGCATTTTTCTTTTATACAACTGTAAATTGATTTTGCAATGGTGACAAACACTTTTTAATGACAATGACAGAACTATAGAATCCTTTTAGATTTTTTTTTCTAGTATACATGCTTCATTTTTTTCACCTATAAAATAGAAGTAATACTTATAGCCTTCTTTACGAACATGTTAGATGTATCTGTACCATGTGGTACACTGCTAAAATATTTCCGTATTCAGAGTCATTTCATTACCAGGTAGGTATTTGAGAGAAACCAATATAGCGAAAGACAATAGAATCAATACAGCCTTCTCCAGGGCAGAGAGAAGTTTCATTAACAGCGGAAGAATCTTCCTAATACCAGTACTGGGCTGCAAAATGCAAAAACATCTAACTACATATACTGAATTCTGATCTATCAGGGCTGACTTGCTTATAGAGTCAGATGCTCAGGTTCCTCCACACTGCAGTTCAGTTTCCTGGAGTGCCTGTTAGCCTGGCAAGGTGGGCAGCACGAAGTCAGCACACATCACTTCTCACCCACTCAAATTGGGATGTCACAGCAGGGGACATAAGAGTGATAGAAGTGGCAAGATATTTCTGCAGAGAGAAAGTGGAAGTTACTGTAGCGGGGACAAGGACTAGCCATTTGCATTTATAGGAACACTTAAGTCTAGAATTATAGCAGCCTCTTGTGCAACATGAAGTAAATCCTACCAAATCTGAGTTTGTGCCGTACAGCAATAAGTAATGCAGGATCAGTATCTATTTAGATGGGACAGCGCTGCATGCAAGAAATGCAGAACACAGGAAGGCACTGAATGGAAGTACTCACTGGATCTGGGCTATGGGCAGCAGTCCGAGTCTTCTGCAAATTAAATGAAGCTTTCAGAGTTCAGCTTTATATTACAGAAGTGCAACATGTCAGGAGGCAGCAAGAGCAGGGCTGCTTGCTAAGAGAACATGAGTCAAGAGCGATCCCGCAGCCACAGGGACCAGGCCCACAGTACCCAAGCAAGGTAAGCAAGACAGACCTGGAGATGGTGGACAGACCCAACCAAGAGCCCGTATCATAAGGCAGTATCATGGTGATGAGGCAGGTCCAAGGTCAGGCCAGGAAGTCAGCCCATGGGCAAGGTTAAGGTCCAGCAATTGCCAGGCAGATCCGTAGTGATGAGGCAGGGCTGACACCAAGCTAGGAAGCCATCCCATGGGCTGGGGGTGAGGACCAACAGGGGCCAGGGCCAGGGCCAGGGCCAGGCTGTGACTGTGCAGGAGATCAGCACTCCTCCAGCATAGCTCCAATAAAAACTGAGGGCTCAGGGCTGAACTTAAAATAGAGCTCCTGAGCCCACGGGTGTGGGGGAGGCTCCAAGTGAGGCTGGTCAGGACCATTAAGGCATTAGTGCCCTCAGTGCCCTGATACGACAGGAGTGAGAGGAACTTGGAGTTTGAGTATCCTTCCTTTGAAATTCTGTGGTACAGATTGTAGGATTTTTTTGTTTTGTGTTATCTTTCACAAGGAACTTTTTTACTGTATATCTCATATGGCCTCAAGTTGCGCCAGGGGAGGTTTAGATTGGATGTGAGGAAAAATTTCTTTACTGAAAGAGTGGTTAAACATGGGAACAGGCTGCCCAGGGAAGTGGTTGAGTCACCATCCCTGGAAGTATTTAAAAGACGGGTAGATGAGGCGCTTAGGGACATGGCTTAGTGGGCATGGTGGTGTTGGGTTGACGGTTGGACTCGATGATCTTAGAGGTCTCTTCCAACCTTAATGATTCTATGATTCTATGATTCTATATGAACTTAATCAATATTTGTCTGGATAGGTATGTGAGATTTAATTCAGACTGTAGAAGGAACTTCCCTGTTCAATAATAGAGTTTTGTTTACCTAATCCTTTCAATCAAAACTTGCTATTTACAACAGGAATTTCTGGTTCTAGAAAAGATAAACTCTATAGGGGTTAACTCACAGGACAACTAAGAATACCCCAACATAGGTAATATTTTCTACAGGCTGAATGTCTATTCTCTCTTGTCCTATTATTTTTAGGGATTGCAAATTTGTCTTTATTGTGTAGCATTCACCAACAGGAACTATTAACAAAGATGATAAAATAAACCAAAACGTGTGGAGTGAGGACTTGTGGAATAGCACACTATGGAATGATCTCACTGAGCTTATGTGGGTTTCCAATGCAAAAAATAGCTCATGTCTTGAAAGCTGTTTTATCCCTCTTTAAGGTAATGAGTAGGATGCAAATGTAGAAAGGATAGCCTGATAATAACCCTCATTTCTTTAAAGCACCGTGCTTCTGTTTAAAAATAAGAGTTTTTCAGCTGATGATCCAGAGCAGACAGTGGCAGATTATGGGTTTGCTACTTTCCAAGTCCCATCCCACCCCTATGTTGGACTAAAAGTCTATTGCAACGAAGTTGGTAGAAGAGAAATTACTCAGAACAGCTTCACATTTATAAAAAGTGCACCGGAATCAGCAGGTCCATGAAGACTTGACGAGATTTTACCCTTCAAAGTTCCATGCACAATTACACAAGATTTAAATTCACATTCAATTTAATTGTTCCGCATTTTTCCCTGTTTTGACTCAGTTATATATTCTAGTTACTTTGCTCTCATTTGAGAGACTATATAAGACTTAAGATGGTATGAATTTGGATTACATAAACAAGAATTACTTCAAATTCCTTTTTCTCTCAGAAAAATGAATGGAAGTGTGACATTCACAGGATTCAAACAAAAGTTCCAAATAACTTAATATTCATTTGTGAGATTCAGTTAGTCTAATAAAGTTACTCCTTCAGACTTTTTTCATTGTTTAGTCACAAAACCACAGGTTTTATATATGAAATAATATGACATTGTGCCATGAGTTTTTCATAGCTAAAGTCTAAGGGGTGCATTTTTATATCGAGTACAAGTTATAGAGCTACAATGATAACAAGAACTAAATGGAGATTTTAATCTTAAATATTACAGACATAAAATGGAGGTCAAAGTTAACTTGTTCATGTATGACCAAGTTCACCTGTCTCTATATCTCCCACAGATAGCAATTATTTTATAGACAGCAATGAAAGGGAGGGATATATAGGAAGAATATCACATTTTTAATTCAGAAAAGTAGTAGTGTAATAACATATGTAGCAGTACTAGTAATAATTTTCTGAAGCAACTTATTGTAATGAAACACTGCCAGGAGAGAGACAAACTAGATAAACTTTTAATCTCATTTCTAAAACATTATCTGAAAAAAAAAAAGGAGTTCTGAAATATCAGGGACACAGATTGTTGTTTTTTTAATTCAGAATTGTGTATAAGAAAGAACCTGCTGTTTAATATCAGTAAGAACAAGCTTTGAAATATTTATCAGCTAGCTAATACTTACCCCCTCTATTTATCATGTCTAACTGGCAACTCATAAAGTAAAGGGTAACATTTTCACTCTTATTTGAATTTCCCCAGTATTTTTAATTAGTTTTCTAATAGGCTTTTCACCTTTCTAAAGCTATTGCCTCAAAAGGCACAATAAAAACACACTGTCAAAATAAAATTATAAGCAGTTGTCACTTTTGTATAGTCAGTCTTCTTTCTCATATTCTTCTTTCATTATATATAAATATTTAATCAGTAAATATTTATGTCACAACAGAAAGCAATGTAGAAAACCAGAAAAAAAGCTGCTGCCAGAAAACATGTTTATTTTTGCCATATATCACAAACTAAAACAGACCATAAAAGCATGAAGCATTCCAAAAGAAATGTGCAAAATAAGTCTCTGCAAAAGCATACATCTCCTCACACAGGTACAGATACACAGGATCTGTCCCTTCCAAAACGACCTAGTTTTTCCTCAAGGTCCCCAGCTTTTTGAAGACCACATGTTGTTTCACTGATGTTTACAGGGGTTGTCCTAAGCAACCGGATAAACCAGAGAGATTTAAAGGGGCCTGTCCTGTCTGTGCTATAGTCTCCGAAATGACAAAAAGGAAAGGAACTTTGCAGCACGCCCTGCCTATGGAGGAACGCACAGCCTGGGGTAGGAGGATCCTTCAAATCCTTCACAACCACTTGCTGTAGCAAAGAAACCAAAGACTGCTACAATTATACTTCACATAGACATGATGATTTTTTGTTTTGGTTCAGACTATGGATTGTAATTTTTGGGAATGTAATAGTTAATATTAACATAATTTACATTCCTTATGATCTCGTGGGATTTTTACGTCCAAGAAGCAATAGTGACGAAGTTATTGAGTGATTATGATTTATTATTTCAATTACAGTAGAAAACAGAGACATCATTCAAAATTAGGACCCCATTGTGATGCAGCTGTCCAAACAGACATTAAAAGACTGTGTCCAGACCAGAGGTCTGCGAATTATTCGACTGGGAGCCATCAGGGAGCGAGTAGAGAGCTCCACACACAGAGCAGACACAGGCAGGGATGAACCGGGACCACACGTGCATTGCTGAGATTGTAATAAAATCACCAGTTCTCCTAGTCATAAGCAGCACTTTTTCTCTCCAAATGAAATAGGTTACCTCCCCTACCATTTTCTGTCTTAAAAGACCATATTACATGTTTTTCTGCTGAATGAGGCAAGTTCTACAAGTTCTTTTCCATAATGACTTTATCTGTTTTCCTTTCTCTGCACATGTATGTGCTCCAATTCTTCTGGCTTTGTTTTCCTCTCCCTTTGCCATTTTCAAACCCTCTTCTCTTCTGTCCTGCACTGTTTCATTCCTTTACCAGTTACCGTGCTCTCCTGTCCGCAGCAGGGTGAAGCTGCCCTCTCCGAGGGGTTTTGCTGCTCACCCCACGCCTCCTCCAGCCTTTCTCCTCTCTCCTCCCTTGAAATCCCAGCTGCCATGGGACTGACGCTCTCCAACACCACTGAAACCTTCAGAAGCCTCTGTCTTCATTTGTCTGTCTCACCCTGAGACATACGAATGAAAAAGCACTGCATAAATGAGGCATTGATTGTATTATTAATAGTTGCATTGTCATTATTTATTAAAATTTGTATTGGCATTGTATTATTAATATTTGCATGTTAAAGGATCATTATACAAAACACTTAGCTGCCCCTTCAAACAGGTAGCGGATAGAAAGGAAATATTCCTCCCCTGCCCTCCATAGGGAAAGTGCTTTTAGCTGAAGGAGAACAACGTAATCTGCATTTATCATTCCTAAGAAATTATAGGAATAAATTATTTACCCAGGAGAACCATTTCTAACATGTCTTTTGTGCCCATTCAGTACACTGTCCTATGCTAACCTTGAGGGAATGGATATGGCTAATTATACTCTTGTCACTGCAATAAATTGATGGAATGTTATGGCAGAAATGAAAGCGAGCATGTAAGCAAAGTATTTTCTGTAAGATAGTTTATGAGAAGTAACAGCTGCAAAAATAGAAAACCAACCCAGGCCCAGTGTTGCAGATAACATCCTGATGTCACTGATGGCAAAACTTTGATTATGAAGAAGGCAGGATTTCATTCAAAACTTCACAAAAATACTTTTCTCTTCAGCAGTGGCTTTTATGGCATTTGCCTCTGCGTGTGTGTGCTCAGGGAATTGGAAATCTCAGCGGTGGTTTGTCTTTTCAGTAATGACCAGGTAGGGCCCCAGCTGATTTAGACATGCCTGCATCTTTGTGTTCAACCTATTAATGAAAATAAGATCTAATGTCCCAATTATTTGGATGAACCAAGGGATGCTAAACACCACCACTGTGTGCTGCTGAATTTCATTAACTTTGTGAACTCTTTTTTTTTTTATTTTAGCAACATAAAGAAGTAAAACTAGGGGGAACAAAAGAAAATTATGTTTAAATCAGAGGGTAATTTTTATTGTGATAAAAATAAAGTAGACAGAAGGGAATATTTCTGAGGAGAGATATCAAAGGGCAAAAAAGCAGCTGTCTCAAGCGATCTACACATAAAATCCCATCACCTCCGAGTTAAAATGTTGCACCTGTACATAACATAAATAAGTGCAGACATTATCCCTAACACGGTCAGACTGCTATACATCCTCTATTAGAGACCTTGATTGATTGTCTTTACCAGAAATTACTTGAAAGGAACTGCAGCACTGAAAATGAGAAATGCTTGAGGGTGATTTTCATATGTAGACATTTATTGGTTAATATATTACTTGGGAATGGATCTGCCCTTTGCATAAAATTGAATGAATGGAGTTCTTTCATGTGAATGTGCTGATTTAAATGGTAATACCTAACACCAATTAAAAAGCCCTGTCTTCCACATTCCTGTGAAAAAACTGTATTTCACATGGTTACCATCTTTTAACATGGATTAAAAAAAATAAAAGTTTCACTGGAAGCACTATATTTATTTCAACTATTATTAGAAAATGAGCTCAACATTTCGGATGTGAAACTGAGTTTAAAGAAAATCTGACTTGGACTAAATGCAAGTAGAAGTCAAACATCTCTGTTTCATGAGATAAAAAAATGCTTGAAAACATTCAATTTCTCTCTCTTGGTGGATCAGTCGTGCATCTATCAAATATACCAAACATCTACTAATATCAAAGCACATTCTGCCAACGGCTTCTCAGATTCTGGAGTTGAGAGGAAAAAGCTTTTATATTGACATTTGCATTACAACCACTTGAAATAGCCACTTCTTCTTTGTGTTGCTGAGGATTAGTATGTCCTTCTTGGCTAGCACCATAGATATTTCTCCTTCTAGCTTTGTCAGTCAAACACAAACCAAAAATAGATCTACAAATATTAAATAAACTTTCTAAGTTGGTTTCTTGGCTGCTTTTTTTCAGAGGCAAAGTGGCTTTTACTGTTTGTTTCTTGCATGTTTGGTTTTTTTTTCCAACAGATTCGTATCTATTAATATGATACTATAATTTTCTTTGCTTATTATTTCTCATAATGAAACATTACTGGTGTAAATGTTCCTTTAGAGGTTTAGCTGTCTGGCTTGTAAGTGTAAGGAAAAGGCACTGCAGACACACACGATTAAAGAACGTCTACTGTAATCCTCTGAGCCTGGAACGACTCCTCATTCGTGGCACTAGCAATAAAAAGAAATCAAAGAAAGACACCGAGAAGAAATTGGAGCATTTAAAGGCTCAAACTCTGGAAATACCAGAAACTACGGGAAAAGAAGGCAAGAACACTTCAATGTACATCTGGAAGCAGTAAGCGTTATTTAAAAGCAAGTCAACCAGAAGGAGGTTTTCCTTCTGAAAATAGCAAGTGCTGATGCATTTGGCGTATTTAACAGTTTTCAGCAATCCAAGCAAAGGAGGATATTCATGAAGCTGTTACCAAAAAATTGAGGACTATTGCATTCTAAATACAAATGAAGCATATGAAAGTTATATGCTTTGAACCTGAA
This sequence comes from Pygoscelis adeliae, assembly GCF_000699105.1. Taxonomy (NCBI): domain Eukaryota; kingdom Metazoa; phylum Chordata; class Aves; order Sphenisciformes; family Spheniscidae; genus Pygoscelis; species Pygoscelis adeliae. The sequence goes on along the minus strand of NW_008824053.1, from coordinate 7,457,761 downwards.
GGTTTTAAAGTATTTTGTAGTTTATAAGATTGGGGAGACAATTTTTATCTGTTACAGGTGTTACGATAAAGCATGGAATTAGCCTGCCCTAGGGTAAGATCTAACGAAGATTTGTAGATTAAAAAAAAAAACTTCCAATTTTAAAAAGCCGCTGGTTTTCAACAGAAAGGGGAGCAAATAATCCAGAAATAGACCCCTGGGAGAAACAGACTCCAGATGAGGCAATTCAGAATCTGCCAAGAAACCGGTACTTATTCAAGTGTTGGACTGGACAGTGCTCTGACACCTTAGATATGGCCAAGAGCTCAAAATAGCATAAGACAAAGACATTAGAGGCAGAAAAGCACGCAGAGCTTGAAATCAGAAGCAAGGAATAACAACACAAATAAAGCAGATGGGAGAAGCTGAACGCTAAGCGGAAGTTTGTATTAAGTTGACTGCAAGCGCCAGGGGTCTGAACCATGAACAAGCTGCATGTTGCTTGGATGACTGTTTTCTTAAGAACTAAGGATACTTGCAGAAAAAGATGGTGTGTGCAGAAGAAGTAACAACCATGAGAGCAAATGGGACCTGTATTACCTTCAATTAGTCATATGTGCACAACTCCTAGTATTTCTAGGAACTGTGCTGTAACCCTAAGAGAAAATCAACAGGTTGTAGAAAGATCAATGGGTAAAATTCCAGGTTTAGGAAAGTGATTTTGTTTCTGTTTAAAGAATATGCTTCTACATATGAATAATAAACCAGAAAAAACATCTTAGACTGTTTTTCTATCTTTAGATGGCACTACTAAATATGTTACAGTTGAAGAGCTGATTATGCATTAAAAAGCTTTTTAGCTAGACTCCTTTACCCAATACAGTGATATGTGACAGTGGGACACAATTTACAGGACATGCATCTGAGCAGAATACAGTGAAGCTTAGATTTACATATGCAACTACTAGTCCTCGTCATTCCTAATTTATTGGGTGCGGAGTATGTACAAAAGCCTGGGGAACTCTTTGTGTGAACCCTCTTAGTTAGAATTAAAGTGACCTTCAGTTAACGTAGCCTATTTCACCTCCAAAGTGAGTTAGGCTAAATTGAATTAAGGTCATTTTTAATTCTGAAGAAAAATACATACTGAGGCATTTAATATAGCTTAGTCTACTTTAAATTAACAGCTGTAATTAACTTGGAGATCTCTGTAGAAAAGCCCTAAAAAAAGACATTAAAAAACACCACTATTTTTGGTTTTAATCTTCTTTATTCTGTAAAAGGTAAGTGATTCAGAGTCTCAATATACAGTAAGAACAAACAAACATCAGTATAATATTGATCACCTCTCAATTATGGTAAGCATGCAGATAATGAAGTCAACTACCCTGAAAGTGTTTTACTATATAGTTTTTTAAACAGCTATGCATTTGAGTAACTTTGACTACACAAGTGGTATTTCCATTCCAATCTGTGACTAGACTAGAATCTGATGTCAGACAACTATACCATCAGTTTTGATTTAAGTTTCATTCCGTCTATAGTTCATGTGCAGCAATCCAAATACGTTGCTGAACTACTAAAAATACAAGAACAAAATGTGCAATTAAATTTTCTTTGTTTTTTTCTCGACTCGATTTTTGTACACAATCAACTATTCGGAAGTGCAGCAAATCAAGATAATATAAAATATCTTGCTTTTCTTAGGCTGAGCAATCTATCATGGATTCAAAAAATTTGGAAGACCCATGTAGAAAAGCAAAGGACTTCTCTTGATGTGGATAAGGAAACTTTTTAAATGAGCCTGATGGCAGCCAGATACCCACAAAAGGATCACAAAGTCAGTTACAGAGGCAGGTCAGTAAGAATTTTCCTTAACAGTAGTTAGCAATTTCTTCTGCATCACAAATTTGCAGGCCATATCTTCTACAAATATGGAATAACCTGCAGAACAATTATAAGCAACTGAAAAAAGTGCTGCTTGGCTGACAGCAAGAGACTACACTCCCTCTCCCAAATCATCACAGGGGATAAAGGCCAAGAACTGAGCAGCTGGACTTGGCCATTAAGGAAGTCTGCAGTTTATCTCTGCAAAAAACATGTCTACTCAGCAGGACACTGATCACAAGACAGCCCCTGCCACCTCCTATGAATGAATATAGCCACTATCCATAGAAAATTTGGCAAATGCTATCTTGTCCAGGGGCAATACCGACGGCAAAAGCAAAGCCCAAAAGTACCCGTTTCTTTAAATTCTGTCTAAAACATCAGGAAAAAACCCACCTTGCAACTTTATGGCTCTTGAGAGGTTTGTGGTGAAATAAGTGTAGTTAAAAATCAATAACGGAATATATAAACCCTTTGCTTCTATGTTTACATGTTTTTTGTGACCAGTGGCTATTTTGGGAAACATCTAATGCCAAGCAGGGAAGGGTGACAGTGGTGAAGCGTTGGCTGCTGATGTAAACTTCCTTTGGAGCTTCTTGCTTTAAGTGTACCTAGTCACGTTGAAGGAAGCCCAAGTTACCCTTAATTAAGGATCCCTCCTTCTTTGAACCAAAATGTCCCTCAAAATTGTAACAGTCACAGCGTGCAGAACACTTTCCTGAGGCTCCAGATTCCTCCTGGATTCACAGTCGGAGGGCATCAAAGAACATTCTCCAGCAGATCTGGCAGAGCAAGTTGTTGGCCAAGTTGCTCTAATTTCATTGTGGATTCAGGGGCTGGCAATCTCAGATATTGTGGAAACACAATGTAAGACCCTTCACTCCTCTCTGTGAGGATGGGTCCTCAACAGGAATGAATTGGGCATCAGTGGATTTGGTCTTACCGGCACAAGGATGTACCTCATCACTCTGTATAGCTAGTGCAGGGAGCAGGGGGAATTGCCGTACTCCAGCTTTCATCCTTTCCATTAGCACATCTACATCACATAATTGATAGATTCTTGACAGGTCTGAAATTATGCTGCAGTGATGAATATTCCTGTTTCTGGGTCAGAAGCTGTAAAATTTGGAAAACAACTTCCATATTCACCAAGAGATACATATGCTTCTTGGCACGTTAGCAACCTGCTAGAAAAACATCCCATGCTGGCAGAGCAGGGGGTTAGCTGAGAGCAGGGAATGTGCCAGTAGTCTGGAACAACCTGAAAGGAAAACAAAGAGTTAAATGCCAAATACATCAGTCTGTTTAGGAGTAGAGAAGGAGGCTGCCAGGGGTATTCAGATATGCAGGAAAGTGGGATTTGGGGAATAGCAGTCAAATCTGGTATTCAAACCCCGCAATTTACAGACACTGCTGCAATGGTACGGCAGGCTGGCCATATAAAGAGAATTACAACTAAGGCAGGTACATACGCATAACCTGAGCAGAGCCTACATCCTCAGGGTAAGAATTATCGGTACGGGTGGGCAGAACCATCCATCTATATCTGCCAATCCCTTGCAATGCAGGTACACCTTAAATGCGAGGGAAGAAAATTAAGATGCCTAATGATTTAAATTTAGTGACTTGTTTCAAATGTGTATTGAAAACAACTGCTGTAGTTGCTACAGAAATGCCGCTATCTCATCTAGAAATTGTAATGGTTATGGAGTGAAATGATATGTGGCTCTAGAAGTAATTACTGTATGAAAAAGTGATTTCCATTAAAAGCATGTGAGAGCCTTTGATCTAACAGACATTTATCTTTTCTGTCCTGAAATGACCCTCTCATTTTCAGTTCTGAGCCTATGGAGTGGAATATGCAAGTTTTATCAGGGAACTATACACCTGCTACAGAGCTTTAGGCTTTATCAGAAAAAAAGATTGGTCTTGCTAGGATATTCCTGATTGATAGTGCCCAACAAATATGTAGAAAAATGGATTAAAACCCGCTGTGAGTCACTGAAACGACATCATTAAATGCGTATAGTTCTAAAACTGCTGAGCTGACTTTACTAGAGTATAGCTAATGTTTTAAAATCTTATACAGATCAGCAAAACAAATGAAATTTGAATTTTTTAGATTGCACCATTACTGAAATATTCTAACATATCCAAACAGAACATTTTTCATATTTGCATGATTCGGGTTTTTAACCAATTGCGTTGAAAGAAAGAAGACAAACTACTTTTGCATGAGCAGTGATATGAGGCATTTCAGCATCAAAGGATTTTATATAAGAAAACCAAGGGATTTTATATAAGACAATTACGGCAAACTGAAGATTAGGGCTAGAATAAGAGTTCATGCTCTGAATGCTAAATAAATATATATACATAACATATATAATCTATACTACATTGGTATGTTCTGCAATTAATTAATGAATATTAACTTGTTAATATAGCATAAGTTGTATAAGTGGTGTGAACAAGAATGCAAATGTCCAGCCCTAAGTCCTTGTTTCTGTTAGCTTAGCTTAGACGTGTAATGCTAGGATCATGGAAGTGGCTCATTTAATGTTTCACAGCACTTGTTGACTTACATTTCTTATGTTTCTGATTATGAGAGTGTTTGGGTATAAGCATTTATGCAAATCCATCAGTGCTGCATGTGTATTCAGAGCATGTGCTTATCTGAGAACCAGTGTCATGCATTGCTGCCCATACATAGGCAGTGCTCTGTGTGTTTATATAGGATTTTGCTGGAGTACGTGCAACGACCAGCCGATCCCTGTCCAGCAAATCCCAAAGGGCAGTAATGGCTACTGGACCTTGGTGGATCCTCACATACGGAGCCTATGCAGCATAATTTGCTAGTGAAGGGATGAGCTGTAATGCCAAGAATATGCTAAAGATGCTGCAGCGTATCTCATTTGTTAGTGATGCTGCTGCTGTCTTCTCAAGGATATCATCAAAATGTCTGTCAGCACCTGGATGAAAATCAGCTGACTCAGATTCAATCTGGCCAAAATGAAAATGATGATGGCTGGAGCGGGGAAAATGTTTAAAACTGTGGTAACACCTTTACCACAGCATCTTCAGACATTTATTTAAATACTACAGCACCTCAGATTTCTATTTTTTGTCATTGTCTGAGTGATCAAGATGGTCAGTGGCAAAAGTACCTCTTCTCTTCCGAAGTTTAACTTCTCCTCCTGCTGCAGATCTGGCCATTGCAATCTACATGCCCTTGCCTGGCAGAGCGAGTTACCGGTAACTCACTGAACCTCTGGGTAAGCGCGTAAAGAATGCAGAGACTCCAGCTTCGGCAAAATGAGACAGCCCTCTTCAATAGTAGCAGCTTCACCGCCCCCAATGGTTTGCAGGTTATTTCCTATGTCTAAGTCTTGTTTCTGATCTTCAAAGCAATAAAGACCTGGCTTCCCCAGAGACTGCTTCTTTAATCATAGAAACACAGGTACTCCTCTGAAGCAAGCAGTATCACACAGATCAGGATAATGCAAGTGAAAAGGTGAAAATCAAGGAAGTCCGTCAACTGAGTGTTCGTTGGTAGAACTTCAACCTACAAAACGTCAAGATAATTCAGGTAAGCGTTCCCAAAAGTTTGCAGCTGGATAATCCACGCAGCTTGTGCCACTGTCAAGGTAGAGCCACACGCTGGCTAGATCCGCCCAGTGTTCACACGCAGCGCACTCCGCTGCGCAGTCTCAGGAGATTGGAAATTTCCCAGAGGTAGCTATCTGCTCTAGCGTGCATTAGCGTATATGTATAAAATCCTGTCTTACAGAGAGTAAGGTAATTCAGTGTTAGGCCGTGACAGCGTGTTCTGCACCGGCAGGCAGCCCGGGGTGTCAGGAGAGGATTTTGATAGCCCCTGTGAAAGGTAGTAGCCAGGACGGCTGCTGCTGGAACAACTCACGCAGCCTGCAGCCTTGGGGAAAGAATGCTGCCAGAAGAGGCTGGGTATCGCATACGTTGTCGTGGCAGGATATATACGGTTTGTGATCCGTAAGATTAGCACTTCGGCTCTCCAGTCTCACCACTTCAAGGCACATAAAATAGAGCCTTCTTTTTGATAAGCATTTCCTTCCAGAGCTAAAACACTCAAAGCATTTCACGTGGTAAATATATATAAAGAGAGCCATCGTCAACTTGAAAGTCACAATACCGCTTGAAAACGCGTAGCTGTAGCTATTTATGACATGAGTGGCAGCAAAAGGGGGGAGGGAGAAAAAGCCTTCCCTGGCAGCTCGCTCACTTGCTCTATTTTTTCCTGTAGTCTGTTGAGCCGCGTAAATACACTTTGCGAACAGGCGGCAAGTGCGGGTTTCCTCGTGTACGCTGCCGGGGCGCAG
>NW_008824053.1:7394723-7450135 GCF_000699105.1 Pygoscelis adeliae | reverse complement strand
TCGCCCTGCCGGTCCTGCCCGCGCCCCGTGGCACAGCCCCGGCCCCGCGGCGTGGTTGCATCGGCTGGGAGAGCGCTCGGTACAAGCGGTGCTCTCCTGATCCCTGGGTAAAATGGAAGACAAAAGCATGGATCTGAACTTGTCATCGCAGGGTGCTTTTTGCTGGTGTTTTGTGTTGGTTTTTTTTTTTTCTTTTTCCTCTCTAAGTATTTCAGCGTGATCTTTAAATAATATAGAGCCAATTCAGTTGTTGGGGGAAAAAAAAACCCAGACTTTATTTTTAGTAAGTTAACTTCCTTACTTTGCTTCTAGTGGAAAACTTTGGGTATGTTTGTGATGGGGAAGAGCAAAGACAAGACGTAGTGAGCAGCCAGTTGTGCAAGCTCAGTGTTCCTGCGACAATACCCTTGGTTACTGGAAATTCCATGGGCGTTATTAAAATGGAAAGAAGTTTAAACATCGAAGTTACTTTTTGGTTTTTTGGGGTTTTTTTCCGGTTTGTTTACTTTATGTGTGTTTACTACTGAGGTCTGGGGTAGGACTGGGTAAGTCGATTTGCAGAGGCCGGTGCCTGCCCACACAGCATTCCTCTGGCTTCCCCGGGATCTGCATGGGTGTCTCCAGCTGTGGGACCAGGGCCTCAGCTTGACCTGCCCAGTTCTGCTGTGTGGTTTTGCCTTTCGGTTCTTGTGTCTTATCTCAATATTATTATTACAGATTTCACATTCCAAATATTTTATGAGTATTTGACCATTATTGTTTAGTGGTTTTATTTTTTATTTATGTAGCCGAGTGCATTAATTTTTGATAGGAAGTATTTTAGCCTACCTATAAAGATATGTGTGAAGAGAGAGAGAGGGTGGGTAGTTTGAAGTACTACAGATGACAAAACACTGCATTTTGTACTTCATAGTAGCTGTATTGCTATTAGTCTGTGCAGTTAAATAACACTACACCACACGGTGTTTACTTCCATTTTAATTAATTCTTTTCTCATATTACCAAATACAGTGATTTTTAAGTTGCAGAGGGAGTTTGCTTCAGAACTCCTCTCTCTCCCTTTGTTAGAGTTTAAAAATGAAATGCTGCTAGAGGCATCAAGCTCAGGTGTTGAGTTAGTATCTTTAGCAGCAAAAAGCTCTGTAATGATACAACTTCTGTAACTAGGAGAAGAAATTGATCATCATTGACATACTGCTGGGAAAGGCCAGGATTCACTTGCTATGGAGGATCAATAGTATATGAATACTATACACATAATAAATTATTAGAAGCAATATTTGGTTTACTGGCAGCGAAAGTCGATGTGTAATCTATTCCTATGATACACGGCAACTAAAAACTAAAGAAACATAAAATGTGATGGAGCTTTAATATTTCTGATACACACTTGCATTGTTGAGCCAGTTTTCCTGTTTTGTGTGTTAAGTGTCCTTAGTAGCACATATTCCAAACTTCAGGATGCTGAAAATGAAGTTGTTTCAAGTGGTAACAGAAAAATATCCAGGTTTGACTTGTAAAAGTGATGTCATGCCCTTGATCCACGCATGGAGCGTATGGTATTGTGTGGATCAAGGACATGCTAAGGTCCCTGAAAGAACAATGAAGGGTAACGCAGCTTCCACTGATAACTATACTTACTAGTTCATGAAGTGTAATTTGAGACCTCTTTCACTCTCTGTGGTCAGCACAGTAAATGCTGTTCACCTAACTGTGGGACTTACATTCTTCTTCTTTATTTTAGGTTTCCATGTATATTCAGGTATCTTCAGTACTTGTTACTTCATGCAGGCTGTCAAGAGGAATAAAGCCAGTTGTGTGTGAACACCAGTAGTAGAATTTGGCAAATGTTTCAGAGTATTTCTAGGCAGAAGTTGGAGGTGAATGAAATCTGAATGCTGGTTAAGTTTCTTAAGCTTAGCCACCAAAAAAGTGAATCGAGCTTGCATAGCAGGGAGGGCAAGATACATTTGTGTGTGTATATACAGAAGATGGAAAGCTTCGGTGTAGTCTGTTAGGGTTTTCTTTCTATGCCCTTCTGTTCCAGGGTCTTCTAATATACAGTGGATTTTGATTTGGAGGACCAAAATTAAAAGTGATCCTTTGCTAAAGAGAAGCTTAAGGGTTCTGTACCCATTTTAAGCTCTGTACCTGTTTTAAGTGGGCTCACGGTTTTCCACAGGGCACAGCAGCCTACAAATTCTGAGGGTCTTTTAGAATAATAATGTAAGTATTTTTCATTTGAAATCTGAAGAGACATAATTGTCAGTTGTCTTAAAAGTTTCTCTAAGTTCGATCCCTCATCCTAATATTAATTTAATTATTCACTTCATTGTTTAGGGTTTTTTTTAGCTGCTCAATTTACAGTAGTTGAGAAAAATTCTTTTGCAAAATGTCAACGTGTGGTAAATTACATTAAAAAAAAAAGGCCACAGGGAGTCTACCTTATTGCAATTAATGTAGGAAAATGTTAGCTTTATCAATATTCATTATCTTGGAATCATTTGTTAAAGTAGCACACAACATAAAAGAAACGTAACTACAACACACCTCTGAGTTTAAAAAAGGTCGCATAGTGTTTTTTTAATCCAGTAAGTGGATCTGTTACTTTCAAGATCATTATTGATTTTATATGAAACAGGAATGTTTCAACTTTACTAGGGCTATTTGCTAAACAGGAATGAATGTCAGCCCTGCAAATTGTAAAGTTGGTAGAAGGCTTTGGGTTTTTTTCTTCAGATAACATGATAATACAGATTTTTGAAGTAATTACTATGTACAGCTCTGAATTATTTGCCCCTTTAGATATGCAAGGTAATGTCATACATGGCAGCAAGAAATTTGTTTAGAAATTAATAGTAATCTCACTTGGTGTTTTGGTTTAGTTCCCCCCCCCCCCCCACACCCCCAACCCCCCCAATTCAAGAATACTTAGCTGTGATATTGTCTGTTTCTTTCTTTTTAATCACTAAACTGGATTAGAGACCAGGTGATTAGAATACACTCTTTGGTGACTGGAAGATTTGTATACTTCCTCTTCTTCCAATAGGTCTTGAAACCACACGAGTTTGGCTTTGGGGTTCCGTTAGCCAGGATTCAAATGGTCCTTGCTGCTTTTTCTGTAGCAGTATGTGGTAGTAAATTGCTCTTAAAATGTATGTTTAAAATTAAACTACACATGATTTTCAAAACACAATTCCGTACGCATATCTTCTTACCTGGTAGCCAGATCTCCAGCTTCCAGTGCATGAGGAATTTATTAATCTAGCATGACTTTACTAACTTTGACTTCTATGGTCTTTAAATAGCCAAGCACAACATGTGTGATGTGTATTCTGCATGTGAGTTTTATGTTCATTCACTCCTCCTCCTCCTCCTCCTCAAAGTGTTCCCACTACAGTATCTTCAGTATGACAGAGTTCCTATTATAGTCAATTCTTCTCTTTTTAACTCTTATAATTATTCTGTAAGTAGTGCTCCTTTGAAATGTGCTTGACAGGAAGATGTAGCCTTCTTATTTTTCCTTTGCCAGTAGATTTTAACCTTCTCGGGGGGGCATTTCTTAGAACTGAGGGTTTTTTTTCTTATTTTTTATGTGCATTCAGTGCTGGGTCATTCTGCTGTATTTACTCACTGAGGACCAAAAGAGACCACAAGTTTGTTTCTTGTAAAGATTGGATGAGACAAAGCTCTGTCACTGCTGACCTTGATTAGATTAAAATTGGTGAAGCAGAGGTGAAAAGCTCTGTGTCCATTACTATTCCAAGCTTGCTGATTCCCTGTCACTTTTCCAGAGACCCTTGTTTCAGTGTTTTTGATCTGAGTGTAGTTATGTTCAACAGCTGTTGTCTTTTTTTCTTTTGCTTATTGTGTTTATGCTCTCCGATTTTGAAAGAGATAGCTTTTGGAGCCTTGTTTACACATTTTAGAAATTAGCTATAGTATGTATTGTAAAAAGAGTAATTAACAATATATAGTCCAGTGATGCTGGAATGGACTGTATGGATAGCATCTCTAAACAATGTATTTAAAGCTTCATTCCTTATATTTTGAGTTTGTATTTTCTCACTGTTGATCAGTTAGGTTTCAGCAATATGGAACTCCATCATCTGAAAAACAGAAGTAGTTACAATTACTCGCTGAAGAAATATCAAAAAATTCCTTTGCTGTAATCTCCAATGTAAGACTACCGGTATGCACCATCTGAAGTTCTGCTTTAATTAAAAGCAAAATGCTTATTTACAGCTTGGACTAGCAAAGAGAAAGGCTATCATTCAGTAAATGATAGCCACCTGGTAGCATAACAAAAGGTCAGAAGGACCCCCAAGTGATAAATTAGTTTATGTATTTAGCTGTTGTAGTTAGGCCCTTATTACAGGCTCAGACTGCTCTAAAGACAGAATATTTTAAAGTACTTGACATTCCCTTGCTGCTGGGTTTCTTTAGTGTTCATTCATTTAGCCATATATCCACATTCATAGAAATGACACAGTCAAAAAGAATATCTTGAAAAATACTCAGATTTCTCATATTTTTGGTAACAGTCAGATTGTTCGTTAGTGTAATTAAGGCCACGTCTGTGCTGCAGAAATTAACTGTCTTATTGGTACAGGGAGCAGAACGTGGACAGAGAAGTAAGTGGAAAAACTGTAAGGATGCAGTGCTGCAAGTTAAGGTGTCGTGGGCTGCCCTGCCCGAGTGGAGGGCTGTGCTCCACGCTGTGCGTGAGGCTGTCGGGGAGTCTTCTCCAGTTAGTTAAGTTCTTCCGTAACTGACACATCTCTCCTTTGGACAGAGCTGCGGAAAGGCCTTTGGATGGCTGTCAGATTTTGTGTGTTTTGTCTGCATCCTTACTGTAGACATCATGAAGGGCTTGTTTGCCCAGCAGCTTTTTTTTTTTTTTTTTTTAAACTACAGCAGTTAGTTTAATAAAGGATATTGTCTCTGCTACACAGCAGGTGGGTTCCAGATGAGATCCAAGTAGAGTGTATTTTTTTTTTAATCAGTGCTTCTGGTCATTTAAGCTTGCAGAGTTTTCAGCGTTAGGAACCTTGAATCAGTGGGGATTTTTCTTATAAACTTGTGAAACTTAGGGCTAGAACTTGGCAAAGAGTCTGCCCTGCAGCGCTGCTCTCAAGCTTTGTCTTTCTTACAGGTGCAAGGTGTTATTTCGTAAGCACTTCTTTCAGTTTGCAGTTCTGCTTTTCTGTCCCCTGCCACTTTTTTCCTCCCTCTGTGCCCTCAAGTGTGCTGGAGCAACTATTTATGAGACAACAAGGTGAACTGAATTTGAGATTGATCTAGGTTAAAAATAACCCTGCAGAAAAGGGAAAGCAGAAGGGACTTTAGTTAACCTGGATTGGCTTCCTGATCCGGTTCACTACAGCCATGCTAACAGTTGTACCAGTGCAGGTGGTGTATGGCACAGAGGAGAGACTGGATAGCAGGCACAAAACAGGGGCTGCCTGACCTACTGCTGTTGCCGAAAGGAGAGCTGTGGTGCTGTGGCCTGAGGCTGTACTGCAAGTCTTTTCCTACCATACATGGTTTCTATGCTGTGAGGTAGAAGTGTTTCCTGGGGAATGGGACAGAGGACAAAGTAGCAGTGGAGCTGTGAGGAGGTGAGTGAGAAATGTGTTGTTTTAGGAGTTGCAAAGGGTTATAAAATCACCCTTCTTTTTTTCCTTTTTTTTTATCTCTTCCCCCCCCCCCATGGTTGGGAAAGGATTACACACTATCCTCTGTGTAATTTTATTTATTTGTGTTATCCTGGTGTTCAAGAGGGCTAGTCATGAATTAGGACCCCCCTTTTTTTTTTCTTGTACAAACACAAAACGTACAATTTATTCTCCAAAACCCACACGTTCTCTTTTGGATAATAAGGTGAATACAGACAGATGAGAAATACAAGATGAAAGTGAGACTAGTAGTCTGTGTAGCAGGACAATCGGGATAAAGCAGTTTGAGGGTACGTTTGCAGACATTGCTATTCAGGGAGCTAAAAGGAAGATACTGGGGTAGCCCTGCCTGTGGTGTTTGGAATCGGCACTGGTAGACCACAGTCTCTTTGGTGCTCGGTTGAGTCTGTCTCTTGGCATCCTGCTTGCTGTTTCTCCAGCGTCACAGCAGAATAACGTCCACTAAGAGTAAGGTTTCACAAAACAGCTGAGCCCATCTGGTGGCTTGTACTGTTGAAAAATACATCTTTATTCCTGGACCCTTCTCGGTCACAATTCTAGTGTTTTTCCCATCCATTGATAAGCTGTTTTACATAGGCTGAAAACTATGTGTTTTTTATCCCTTTGGGTTATCTATAATTATTTTGCATGCCAAATCAATTCATTGAGGTGTCAGATGGCAACAGACAGATTCAAAGGAAGCGATGAAAGCACTGTTGGCAATGAAATAGTGAGGTGGCAAGAAAAAGGAGTCTCTTCTTAGCATTGAGCTCTTAGATGAACTCAACAGTTTCCTAAGAACTCACCCTGCTAACTTCTTGGAAAAATGGTTACTCCAAACTACCCCTTTCCCATCTGGCTTTGTTCATATAACGAATTACTTCAAGGCTTGAAGTTTTTAGTGAGAGGTGTTAGCACCTAGTAGTTGGACTTGGCTTTTTCAAGCTTTTAGAGTTATATGAAGATAGAGAAGAATATAGCAAAACATTGCTTCTTTCCATCTCGACACTTACATGGATCTTTAAGACAATAATATTTTAGAAGATTTTTTTTGTTTATTTTTTTCATTTTATATTTAGTTTCAGTTCTCTTTTTGCCATTTGGATATTCAAACTAAGAAATGTACCGAAGTTTTTATTTCATTCATTCATTTTCTCATTCATTAAACTATTTTCTACTATTCCCTGCCCAGAGAGGTTCATCTATAATCGTAGAAGGCTTGCTAGCTTGTGAGATAATGAGTTCTGGTATATAATCCTAGATGCACATGTAGTAAGGGTTAGGCTAACTGTATGGGTTGCTTAACATTTTACCATGTAGTAAAGGTGTGGAAACACCTTGTGTTTTGGTTTTTGGTTTGGTTTGGTTTTTTTAAAGCCACAATTTTTATGACTTCAGACTAAACAACCAGTTTGTTTTCAGTGTTTCTTTATATTGGGATATAATCTATCTATACTTTTGAGCCATAGTTTTGAGGGTTTTAGAAAATCTGTCAGAAAATCATAGAGGTATATAAATACACCCTGCATGTTAGAGATAAATGTGCCTCCAGACTCTGAGAAAGCAAAAATCTTTTCCATGACATAGCTGTTCTCTACCAGAGAAAGCCTGATGAGCATTTTGAGCCAAGTTCTCTCCATAGGAAGGGCAGAGAATTACTGTTCTACCTTGCACTGATGGTTTCTTCTGAGAGATATGGTATCTGTGTGATAGACTAACACTGAAATAGTAAGATATCTTACCTATGATGTTAGAACAAGAGGCATAGAAAATCCTCCTTCAACACATTGTTAGAGGAATGAATATCTAATCTGCTGGGTGGTTTGTAAAGGTAAGCGTTAGTTTTGTTATCCCTCTGTCTCTTGTTAACTTTTATCCTTTTGTTAAAAATACTGTAAAGTTTAAACAGAGGACATCAGGAACTTTTTGTTTATTTTATTTCATTCAAGTTAAGCTGCTTCCAGCAAGTACGTACTTGTTAACCTACTGCACTTGCTGTTAGCACTCATCTATAAACCCACAGACTTCCACAGCTGCAGTGTGGTTCAAGAAATTAAAACAAAGGAAACTGCATTTCTGGCACGAAGAACGAAACTTTAAAGATAGAAAAGATTGTTATTTTGCCTGTGCCCAGAATACATTTGCTCTTCCCTCTTATGAAATGACATAATTAAGGGTGTATGTACTCAGACACATCAGCAGGTGCATTGTAATAGTAATTAAGGTTAGTGTTGATTACTATGATATTAGGCAGTGTGAAATTCTTTGTTTGTCTTGTAGCAGGTAACAGTAATAGGTTTATAGTATATTTAAATTCTAATTGTTAAGCATATGATAATCTAGCCTTACTTTGAACAGGGGAAAAATGTGACTTAACTGCACCAAAGTCTATCATTAAGATAAAGGTTTTAATGCAAATTACCTGTATTCAAGCATTTTATTAACTGATCCATAGATTTGATCAGGGTTTCTCATTGAAAAACAGGGTAGGTGGTGAGAGCGGAAAAAAAGCATTACATAGCTAAAATCATGCCAAACCAATTTGAAAGATCATGGTATTTCCTTCTACTAGGTGTCATTATGATGAAAGGAGATATGTTTTCGTTGACTTGTCAAGGACTATTTTATATCGGGCAGTTTTTAAAAATTCAATGCTTCAGTCATACATTTGGTCCTTGTGAAAACTTGTGCAATGAGGAGGGGGGTGTCTCATTGAAATCCAGCACTATGCATGCACTGCAGATCCCAGCACTGGTACTCTGCTTTGGGAATTACGGGTTAAACAACCTAAAGCAGTAGACTGCAGCAGTGCATCCTGTGGTCCAGCTGGTTTCTATCTGTTGGCTTAAAAATCTTATTTTAATGGTGCTTGTTTAGGTGAACTGAACTTCAGAGTCAAATAAGGTGTCAAATCATTTAGCTTAATTTAGTGGCCTATATGAATATCAAATTGCAAAAAAAGCTTTGCAATTAGTGTAAGTCCACAGCAGCTTCATGGGATGTGGAATCGCCTGGGAGGTTCAGGGTGTGTAGTGCTTTATAATGGTTCTTCTGGTGTCTGCTGGTTCTTTCGCAAATTAGCAGATTTTTTTGTTCTGCTTTGAATTTCTTGGGGACTAACAATCGGATGCAAAACTGACACAAAACCAAAATTAGCTTCAGTTTTTCACACATTGCTCTAATACCTAAGAACAGCTCAATTTCTATCTAGGTTTTTTCTATTGTTATGACACGTTTTCTGCCAAAAGATTGCTCTTTTGATTCTACCTACATTATTATCCAACTGCTCATTTAATATTCAAATGCAGAATTTATTTCATTTTCATATTAACTTAGGTTTTTGATATTGAACTCCACGGTAGAACATGCTTGAACTTTAAATGAATGTGTTCACAGGTTGGGTTTTTTTTTTCTCCTTCTGTTTTCATTGCTGAGTAACATTTGTTACCATTTGTAGGTAACAAACATATCAAACATGTTGCATCTAGGGTGAACACTCAGGAAAAGGTTGGCACGGATGGCAAAAGGTACTGAATGATTTCCATATGAAGAATTACTATGTAAGTGACATCTATCTAGAATAGACAGAGGGTATGATCTGTAAAATTGCGTGTGGCATGGGAAGTGAGAAGTGTGCTATGCTTACCCTGTTCTTGCTTTTCTTAAGCAGCCACTTTCTATTGGCTTTTTCATTAGACACAGATAACAATTTATTCCTAATAAAACATTAGAGCCCTCCTTGAGAATGAGGAACTACAGAAAAAGAGAATGGAGAGAAACCAGGTAACAGCTGGCAAAAGGAGGAGGAGTGTGGGTCAAGAAATGTAAAAAAAAAAATAGGGATCCAAAGGGAGCACTAAGCAGAGTATGGTCTGGGTCTTGTCCCCGTTCTCCTCTCCTGGAAGTGGGAGCTGGTGAACGCTGGCCAGAGATGCTCTGCCTGAGGAGGTGGAAGTAGATGCCACAGGTGTCAGGGTCATCCTGTGAAGCTTCTTCCTCCTAGTTGCAGCTTGGTTAGAGCCAGTGGAGTTGATGAAGAGATCCTGCATCACGTAGAGCCTTCGAGGGGAAAGGTATCAATATAAAGGTGAGCGAAGAGCATCTTAATAAGAGGTTTTGGAGAAGCTAGAGGAGGGGTTGCCACTTGTCCCACTCAGGCCACGGCACACGTGTGTGTTCCACCTTATCCCAGAGGGAGCTAAACTCTCGGGACCCCATGAACAGCAGTATGGATGTGCCCATCTCTTTAAAGTATTTTTCCTGGCTGGGCTCTGGATTTAGCCCAGAGTACAAGCCGGTCTACCTGGCATCTTGCCTCTTCTGATGGTAGGAGATCCTGTCTCCTGCTGTCTCAGCAGGGCAAAAGGTGAGATAGTGAAGTATGAGTGCATAGTGGAATTTTCCAAGACGAGGTGTGAAGATGTCATGAAGCCTACTGAAATACTGTGTGGGGAAGCATGTGTGTATCACAGGGACAACAGTCTTCTGCTGGTGTTACAGATCCCTCAATCTTGTAACCAGGAGTTACACTGTTGCTGTAAAGGTGGCATTGCAGGTCGGGGCACCGGTGACTAGCTTCGTGCCAGATACCCAAAGCCACATTCCATATTTTGGGTTCTGCGACAGATGCCAGGTATACTTGGCGTGTTGTATAGTTTCAGCTATCTTTAGTGTTTTCCGTTGATAGCTGTTATGGTGAGTCCCTTATTTACCTACAGTCCTAATCTTCTTTGTGCACCTAACTGTATTCCTAGCAGTCCTTGCCTATGTTTTCCTGTAGTCTGACGTAAGACAGTTTTACATTGCACTGAAGAAGTCTGTTGTTTTCTGTACCAAAGTGGTACTTTTTGTCTGACCTTTTTATCATGATAATTGTAGGTGCTACTTATATACCTTCAAACAGGATTATTTTTTTTTAATGAATGGTGTCTCTTTAGAACCTTGCTATTTTTGGGAGCTAAACTGATATTATAAAGCTGTTCCTTTCAGAAGAGTTGGGGTTTTTTGTTGGTGGTGGTTTTGGTTTTTGTTTTGTTTGTTCTTTTTTTTAAGCAGATGCTTGAAACTATGCCATTTATTACAGAAAAGCATTTGCTAAGTAATTGATAGCAGAAATATAGAACATAATTTGGCCAAGTAACTGTTGTGCTTTTCAACCATAGGACAGTGTTGTATGATGATTTGGTTGAATTTCTAAATCAGTTATAGCCACAATTACTTGTTGGTATTACTTAGAATGGTTTTTCAGGACCTCTTTTAGAAGCAATTTTATGGTTTCTGCTGGAAGAGAGCTGTGTTTTCAGAGTAGAACCTGATTTTTGCTGGTGTGATGGCTTTTGAAAACAAACCCAAGCCATGGTTGTATTGTCTCCAACTTGAGGTTTGAGGCTATAATTACGAAACTTTCTTCAACTTGCTGCTTACGGAGTAGTTACATGACCAATTTTCTTTGGCAGTAAAGCTGACTTGAAAAATTCCTGCCCTGATCACCCCTGCTGCTCTGCTCGCAGCTACAATTTGCTGCTCCTCCTGTGCTGATACAGCTGTTTGAGGACTGCTCTGAAGTGTCACCGAAATGGTTAAAACCCTTGCTCCTGTCGGGCTCTGCTGTTTTAACCCATTAATTTCGTGGGCCTCTTAAAATATGGCCCCACCTTGTGTTGGACTGATACAAGGAGGGATGTGAAAGAAAGGGTCAAACATTGTTGTAAGTGGATTTTGCCACTGAAGAAAAGATACTAAGCATTTCACTGAAGGGAAGGAGAAAATGCTAGCGTCGCACAGTGTTGATCTAAGCTTTTAGATATGTTAACCTGAGAGGGGCTCTTTGGAGCCTTCTCTTCAACCAGAGATGCTGCTGACTGGCTTTTGTAATGATATGCATCACCATGCCATTCTCAAATACTATCAGCAAAAGTTGTCCCATTTTTGCTTACTTCTGAGACTAAAATAGTATTTGTAACATTTTAGTCCTGTTAAATGTGATTGCCCTCATGGTCATCAGAGCAAAATTTATTTTGACAAAGTTATCAAAAGGATCACCAGCTTTCCTCTTCATATTTTTAATTATTCCAGAATCTACTCAAGTATTTATTAGGAAAATAACACTGGAAGATGACTAATACATACACACTCATTTTAGGTACAGCACATGAGTAAGGAGTAACAGGAGGAAGAAGAGACAGATGCAGATCTGTGCAGTAGCACAATGAGAGATGTGAAAGAACCAGATCGAAGCTAGCCTAAACGATACAGTAAGACTAGAGGTATAAGCACTGCAAATTTAGTATGATCTTCGACAAGAAGAATGAAGGCACCTCTTGCATTTACCTTTTCTGCAGTTGAACTGAATTTTCCACTTAATGGTGAAGATACCGATTTTCTGCAGGATGTATTTTTCATTTAAAGTGAAAGTAAAGTTTGTAGCCTTACTGCCCTTTCTTTCAAAAGATAACTTGTGGTAGTTCTGCCTTTCTTTGTGTGAAAATAATCCCAAACAGAAAATAGTAGTTGGCTGGTTTTCCACAGTTCTATTCAGAAATTGTAATTTTCTCCACCAACTAAATTGACTCATTCATTTCCACTAATACATACAAACTTACTTGTTCCACTGCCAGTCTTCTTGTTAAGAGGACTAGCCCAAAACGCAGTGGCTGGGAAAACAGAGTAGTAGGTGTTCAGTACAGAAAGCATATAAATACAAGCCTTTCACACGCCGTCCCTTTGGACTTGGACACGAGGAAAATTTTTCACAATGAGAACAATCAGCCATTGGAATAATCTCCCCAGGGGAGTGGTGGATTCCCCAACATTGGACACTTTTAAGATTTGGCTGGCCAGGGTGCTGGGCCATCTTGTCTAGACCGTGCTTTTGCCAAGAAAGGTTGGACCAGATGATCCTTGAGGTCCCTTCCAACCTGGTATTCTATGATTCTGTGGCATGTTATGGAGAAGCTGAGTAGCAAAGCAAGTCTGTTGAGCTCGAGATTGATTGTTACTTGTGCAGCACTTGAGAGGGGTGTAGAGAAAGTGACTGCAAGTTGGGGAGGAGAGGGTAGAGATCAGGTACATTTATGAGAAATAGAGCAGTGGTGAGAATTTGGATTTCTCTCAAGTGGCATGGTGGTGGTTGGATAGCCTGAAGAAGGCAAGAGTTATATGAAAAGCAGTTTTGATTTCTTGTTGAATGCACATTTAATCATGAAAGAGACATTTAGTGAGTTTGGGGGAAAATGTATACTGCAGTTGCAAAAGATGGAATATATTCAGTATTATGGGTGTAAGACACAGCATTGGCAGTTTTCTGAGAGTCAAAGCAGTAGTAAATACTGAAGAAGGAAGATGCCAGAGAATAAAGAAATAGTATTATTAGTCCCTATTAGGTATTTACTAATGATCTAGGTAGCAGCAATTGCATTGTAGCATGAGGAGTATTTTTCCTCTTCCAAAATACAGAAGTACAGTAGTGTTATGTGTTTAAAAAAAAAAACAAACAGAAAACAGACAACAAAAAACAAACAAAAAAAACCCCTGTTGACACACATAAAAGCCCAATTTTTCTTTATTGGTAATAAAGAGCATTAACTTCTTGATGTGGTAGGAAAAAAGGTCTGATCATCCTCTGTTACGCAAATCTCTTCATGTTACTCTTCTTTGGGACCCTCGCTTCCTTGCTGACAAGAGGCCATTGGACCTTTACTTGTGCTCCAAGAACATGATGAAACAGTAAACCTCCCTATTTGTGGTTGCATCAAGAACTATTGAATAAAAGGTAGCATTAAACTTTTTCTGGTGTTTTGTCATAGGGCAGAGCATATTCTCTCATGAACGATTAAATTGCAGATGCTGCTGACATCGGTTGCTGTTTCGGAGGTTCTTGTTTCTTTGTGTATTTGGAGGACGGTTATCCAAGTCATAATTACTTGTCTGCTGCAGCAGCAACAACTTTGCAGTATCCTTTGATAGGAGACAATCTGGAACCACAAACGAAAACAATACTTCATTTTTATAGATGTCTGTTCTTACTGGTGTGGTTTTGTGGTCTAAACACAGCTTAATTGTGACAGCGTTGGATAATTTAGAACTGAACTTAAGAGGACTGCTATGTGAAGTACTAAAATACTGTGCTTAGAATTAGACATTGTTGCTGTTTAAAAAGTACTTCCAGCTAATTGTTCTTCTCGAGTACTTCTTCAGTGGTGATAGTATTTACAAACGGACAGCAAAATTAGAACAGTTTTGAAAGATGACCTACAGGCAGATATAAATCTGGTCCTTCAAGTTGTTACAGTTTAAGAAGGCAAAAATGTAGTCATAACAGTAGCCTAATATTTATAGCTTCTTTATACTGAAGTATGCATTTACTGTATGCATAGATGGAATTCATTTAATAACTGAAGGAAAATCTCTGAACGAGGGGAAGAGGAAATTTCCCCCCTGCCACCACTTTGTGATTTTTCAGGTTAAAGGAAGTAAGGAGAAGGATAACAGTTTTATTACAACAAATATAGTTATGCTCTAGGTAAGATCATTGTAAACATTTTATTGTATTTTGACAGATACATGTTGGTGAGTGATACATTTGAGTTGAAGTTAGAAAACCAGGAAGAAAGGTAGTTAATATATCAACAGTTACAGCTTGAAGCATTCATGTATTAGTAATTTAAAATTCTGTAATATACGTTAATATTCTGTAGAGTTATGTGAGATACTACAGGAAATCAGAGATCAGTTTTCCTTTTTTCAAGTAAATGCACAAAAGAGTGGACATGACAGTCAGTTATTGTTCCATTCACATCTTAATCATTGTTTTTGACAAAGCAACCAAAATAATAAGCCTGTTTCAAGGGAAGGTCTTTTAATATGTCATGGATTTTTTTAATCAGGTATATTTGTTTTATTAAATTTATATAAAAGGAAATAAAGTGTATTTGAAATATTTATACTCTTAAAGAAATTTTTTATTTTTTCATTTCAATCTCAGAATGTATGGATGATACTCCTATTCCAAACAGCAGTAATTTTGATCAGAAGATAATGGTATATATGTAACCTCCCTGTAAATAGGCCATAAGTCATTGGCAGTCTGGTGGTGAGGTAGTTGTGTTTTGTAATTAGGGTGTCTGGTTAAGGGTAGAAAAAAATTGGACATTTATGTTCAGAGTTGAATTTTAAAAATTATTTCATTAATGAGTAAGGGATCTGCTTTTCTTCTGTTGGCACCTGTTCATACTAGTATGGTGCAATTAATTTTTTTTCTTACCTCAATGAATTTTTTTTAGCCTCGTAACAAAAGCATTTTTAAGAAGTCATTTTCACTTTAAGAAACTGAAAAGCTTTTTACAATGAAATCGGATATTCTGGTGTTCTGTTAGTGTATAAGTACAACATTTTCATTAATTCAAGTTTCATCATGCAGTATTACTTGGAGACTTACTAACAAAGAGACTCTAGCTTAGGAACAAATTATTTTGTGAGCATTGAGACAGTTTGCCTTAATTCAGTGCTTCTATTTTAGTACATGTAGCAACATCAAAAATGTGAATATCTTTATTGAAGAGTATTTTCTGTTAAGTTCTTTCCATTAAGTGATTTTAATCACAAGCACTATTAGTATTCTCACTAAAAGAAAATACGTTGAATTTGGGGTGTATCTTTCCTGCCAACAGGTGTTTATAACACCATGTGTCTGTCTTTTTCTGTTTTGTCTTCTGTCTTCTAAAATCTAGTGTAGAAATTACAGGCTGCCAAGATTGTCATTCTTACCGAACTTTACCCCTCAAACCTTGCACCTATTCAGGTAATCAGGAAGACATTTCCACTTTTAAAAAAAGAGGACACGTATGTCTTGTTGAAACAAGGTGTCATAGGGTACTTTTTAACTCTTTGTATTTCAAGAAGATACTTTTACCTCATATTTCAGGATAATAGGGATGTTTTAAGTAGTAAAAATTGCTGTTTATTTCAGATTAAAAACTTCGCATTTTAGTATTTTTAACTACTAGATATCAGTTAAAATTTGCTTTGCTTATAGTAAAGATTACATTATTTCAGTGTGGTTTTCAATATCTTACTTTGCCTGATAAGAATAGGTTTATTCAAACTCTTCGGAGATAACATTTCTTTTGCTGCCTCTTCTTGCTATCACACTTGTGGTATTATGGGTTGGATAAATTTTTAGTGAAAGTGAAGGATGGAAATGCAGCTTTCCTATTCTTGGTAAATAAAACAAAAAAAATTCACCAAAACTCAAACCAATCAAATTAATGTTTTCAAATAAAAGAACCAGGCAGCATACTTTTGAAATATTTCAGGAAGGAGAACTATAGCACTTGAGGAGTGTACTTGGATATCATTTGGTGAAGATGTGTGTATGTGTGTTTCTGAGAGGAGAATCAAAGACACAGCAAGAAAGCTCCAGATGCAGTTTGAGCAAACAGAGGAACGTGGCCTGTGAAAAACTTAGCAAGGTACTTGTTGGCTGAGCATGGCTAAAAAAGCCTTATTACGGACTTCTCAGGTTCATTTCTTCTTTGTAGAGGTAGGCTTTTATGCATTCTTTGTAAATACTCAAGATTGAATCGAGATAACTTGCAGAGGGTGGCATCTCACCTAGTTCTAGTCAACTGGTGCGTGGATGATGGAAACAGGTAACCAGCTGTGGTCAAGTAGGTAGCAGTGTGCATTTGTGTAAGCAGCATGTTTTGTGGTTTTTTTTTTTCTTGACTGACTTACAGCTGTAATGATATGTACTGTCCTGAAGATTATTTTGCTGTACTACCTAGTCATATTTGTTTGCTTTTGATTTATGGTTTATTATTTATATCAACAAGCTAAAACGTGATTTTTCAACTGATACATCAGTTTCCTTTCCTGGGCAGTTAAATACCAATATATGCTTTCTCTATAGAAACTGCTTCTCAGAGTTTGTGATCACGTGCCACCAGGTATACAGTGTGTCAGTTTATTTTGCAAAACTGAGGCTTTCTTGCTGCTAAGAAAGTTTGCAATTCTTGTATAAATTTACAAGCTTTAAAAAAAATTCTGGTGCAGCTCTTCCAGTTCTGTCAGACCTTTATTGTCCACGAATAAAGAGGCAGCTTAAAAATGAACTTTTGTGGTCATAAAGCTCTGATAACAATTGGAGGATTCCTTGCTTGGGCAAATTAAAATCAGTATCATAGGAGGAGCGGGAAGGTTTTTGTTAAGGAATTGAACTTGTTTCTCCTATTCCTATGTATTCTTCTTACGATTCTTCTTGAACTTCTTTCAGATGTAATTAGCATACACACACACCTTTTTTTGTTGCACATTTGTTTCAAGCTGTCTTTCTATCTAGGTCTGTTTTCGGCCAGATTAGTTTTGTCTCCATTATGTTTTTGTTCAGATTGGAATTTATATAATAACACACACACGCATCACTTCAAACTATTTTCTATTGAAGTTCTATGTGAAAGTTATTTGATTTGATATGTTACCAGAAGTTTAGCAATACAATGGATAGAGAATAAAATGAAACCATAGTTTCCTCCCTGCTTATGTTCTTACCGTCCTAATCACTTTGTGGAACAAAAAATAATTCTTCAATGCAGTATCGGACCAACTTTCTCCGTTGTACTGTAAAGTGAAATGTTCAAGTAGCCTTGAAATCTTAGCAATTTTGACATTGCAGAGTTCTTAAGCTGGTATGCTACAATTTTGTTTTATTCCTGCGTTTGTTTTGAGTTAGGGAATCGTAAGATTCTGTGGCTGTAGATGTACTGGGTACCATTCAGAATCATAGTGCAGGTAAAGTAAGTGTAAAGATTAGGAAGAAATCTGAAAAGAAGGCAAGGAGATCAATCGAACTGTTATCATCAGGAATATGAAAGGTACCCAGTATTTTAAAAATTTGCCATTCTTCTGTTTGAAAACTTTTCTGAGGGAGACTTTCACAGCTGATGTGACAGAGGTTTATGGGAGGGTCTGCTGATGAACCACCTCTTAATCTAGATGATGCCAGAAGGTGATACTTAGCTTTTAGGTTTCTTTTTTTAAAAATCTCTAAGTTTCTGTAATCAAAATGAGAAAGAAAAAATAGTAATGTTGCAAAATCAAATTTTAAAAAGCAGGAAATGCAGAATTAAAATTACCTGGGTCACTGTATTTTAGCTCCCTTGCACCTATGTGTTGTAGAGAGAAAATTGTATCATTATATGCTCCTTCTTCCCCCCCACCCCCAGAGGATCTTGCTACTTTCAGTGCACAGGACACTGAGCAGTACTCCTTAAGCAAGTTTTATTTATCTTTTCTTTATTATTTTCACTGCATGTCTGTCTGCCTTATTTACTGCACATTATTCTTTCCTTGGGAGCTTTTTACAGAAATTGCTATCTTAGTATACAACTGTTCTGCAAACATTGAATTTACCTTTACAATATCCTGCTAAATGAGGAGGTTTTCTTATTCCCCTTTTACTAATAGGGAACTAAGACACAGAGAGATAAAGGTTAAATGTTTCCCTTTATTTAGGGGGCCCTGTTTGATGTGATAAAGGCTTTACTTCTTGGGGCACATAATAGTATTCAGGTGCTGGTTATATAGATTTCTGTGGCAGTTACAATTGTTTCTTCTTCTTTGTGAAACAGGCACCCAAATACCATTTGGTCATTGTGAGGGATAGAAAAGCAGCAGTACGTGCAGCTGAAAATAGTATGGTTTAAGGAACTCGTCACAGAGCAGGGATAGTGTCCACGCCTCAAGGACGGCGTTTGGTAGCCTTCATCATCAGCGTGTCCTGCTGCTTCCCAGAGTTGTGTAGATCTTTCCACCCTACACAAAGGAGCCCTACAGATACATTTCCTTCACCGCCTAATCCTGAATGAGTGCCAGGGCAGTTCAGTACGCTGTACGGCAGGAGGTATCAGTCCATGGAAAAATGAATACATGACTGTATCTGTTGTTACAAAGCATGTGTAAAAGAGGGCCATGCTGAGGTTACTAAAATGATGCTAATTCTGACTTTTTTTTAATGCTTTTGAATACCAAAATATGAAATATAAATAATGTTTTTAAAACATAGTTCTCTGTTTGAAGTAAGTTACACAGACAAGTACTTGTTTATACAGTTTGATTTGTAAATGTCTTCCTATAAACAGGCAGTAACTTTTGTTACTGCCTTTGTTCATAAATATTCATCCTTAGTATGACAATAGGTTGATAGCGGATTAGTTCACTTTATCCAATGTCAGTTCAATTTCTGCTTATTATTTATCGAACATACAATAAAGCAAAGGGGTAACACAGCTTTTTCAGTGGCAAATGTTGTAGCTTGTATATTTTTATGCTCAAGTTGAAGGAATTTATTAAAAATTCTGAGAAGACATCAATTTGTATAGATATTACCTCAAGTTTAAAAAAGAAAACTTGGGATTGTGAGAAGGGAATAGGTAGTGGTGATAAGCCTTTGCTCGCCGGGACTGTTAGGAAGTTCTTTTGCTAAACTCGGAAGTACTCTTAAAAACCCCATTAAAAGCCCACCCGTCTGTGTTTTGTAAGAATAAGAGAAATGCATCAGGCTATGGTATCACAGTATGAAAATTGTTTGTAGATACGATTTGGCTCTTATCCGAGGTCAAACCACAGTATTTGTTGACCTTCCTACTTAGGCTTGATGCACTGAAAATCTAGGCTGTTAAACTTGGGAGTCATATGATTGTCTAAATCCTTACTTCTCAGTCGCGATGTTCCAGAAAAACAAGGCAGAGGCAATGCAATCAGGCTTAGCAGTCCTATTGCTTTTAACCATTTCTGAATTTTTGTTACGGAAAGTACAGCTTTTAGGAGAATTAATAGCTTTTTAAAATTAGTTGGCACTATTAAGCACCTTTCATCTGAAAACTATAGCAACTAACTGCAAATATTTATGAAACAATTAACTTTTTAGAAGACTTAGACATACAGCAATACAGTGAAGTGACTACTTATAATTACTGTAGGCTTATAGTAACACTTCTAGTAACGTAAAATAATGTGTATCTTCATTTTTTCGCCAGTCATGCATTTAAATTGGCAAGTCTGTTAGAGAGAAAACTATACCTTATTTTATGGCAATTAGTATATCAATTTACTTCACGTTCTCAAAGTGCTTATTAATTTTAGCTCAAAATAGATCAAATGTACCACATGTGACTGCTGTATCATAATACTACTTATCTATTTTTAAATCTAAATGGACTCTGGGAAAGTACTTTGCAAACTTTTGGCTTCTGTCGCAGAGCGCAGGTTTCCTATGTATTTCTGGGTAAAGTGCCTCCTAATGGGGTCCTGTATTATCCATTGGTCTTTCTGGCCATGTTTCAAGGCTTTTATGTTTATTAATTAAAAAAAATGAAATAAAACTCAGGTGAATTGTTTAAATCCTTTTCCAAAATGAGCAAGCTGGGGAGACTACATCTTCTTCATTTCAGTCCTGAAAATGTCCTGATATTACAAGGAAAATGAGATGTATGCTGTAAGTCATGAGCTCAGAATTGTATTGTGGTATTTTGTTTTGTAAATGTTTTCCCTCTGAACTTCTATTCAATAATTATTGTTTCCCTGTGTGTATGTTAAGCTTTTCAAAACGTATTAAATGTCTCTTATTAAAATACATATTGACTAATGGAAAGCAAACAGTCTTCACCCTTCTTAGTCTGTAATCATGGAGTCACAGCTCAAAAGTTATGTATAGGTTAATATTTCCTTTGTAACAGTCAATTGGGATCTCTGTCTCTACCGCATGAGGTCCAAGTTAAATGTTAGGCCTTTTCTAGCAGGATCTCACCTCACCAAATTATCACAGTCCTGAAAATGAATAAAGTAAGAGAGAATCTCCAAGGCAGTGAAGAATTTTAGTATTTTCTAGGTTGAAGGCAGCTGTAAAATAAGACGGATAAATCTAAGGAGAGCAGATGAAATGTTACTGAACTGATTGGTTCTCTGGTTGCGTCTGAGTATGCAGTTGTGTTGTACGCTAATTGTAGTTTGGCTTTTGAGCGTAAATCTGTGTAATTGCCGTTTGTAGTAATTCAGTCTGAGAGTTACAAAGACAAAAATACCAAGGACAAGCAGCACCACAGAGATGATATCAGTATTTAACAGAACATGATAAAGGAACATTAATTATCTTTGCAGTCTGAACTGCATTGTAATTTGGGATCCAAGGGAGTACCCTTAGGTGACAAACGTTGACAAACACAATCCACAATAGACTGCGGATGTTTTCATTGCTTAGCCTATGAGCCAAATAGCAGTAGTGCTGTGTGGGTTTTCTGGAGTCACTCTTCATGCTGCAGTCTTGTCTCTGGCTGAAGAGATAGCACCCCAAGGTCAGGTGTTTTTTTATTATTTCATATAAAGACATCAACACGTTAGTCATGCTGCAGCCACTAAGTTTTACAACTTAAACATCTCAATCAGTATCTGTAGCAACATCAGATACAAATTAAGGAGGATAGTAAAACAGATTTAACAAACACTGGTGTTTGAGGCATTCTTTTTTTGTCAGCATGCCCGAAGTGTATCTGTAGTTTGGTATTCATATCCTGAGTCAGCTGTTGCTAAGTCAGAAGTTGCTAAAATATTGAAGAATATTAAAGAAGTGGGTGTTTTCATCTTTCATTTATGCACAGTTGGCAGTCAGTAACTAAATTCAGTTTTCGTATCGGTTTGAGAACTGAAATGAAAAGAGTTGAGATAATGAGATTGCGTTCAATCAGGTTTTGGCCTTTGACCTTCTAAAATTAATGTGTAAAACAGAATTAAGGGTGGAATTTTATATAGACATGGAGTGTTGTCCTTTAAGTTTAAATGGCTGAAAAATTAGGGCAGTGAGGGGTTAGGCTTTTTTCTTATTCTCCATGAACAGTGATCGGACAGACCTCTTTTCATCTAGAAAAATTTTGCCTACGCTCTTGGGGACTTGCATTGTACAACATCTCTCATTTTTTGTCTGATTCTGTTTTTTTAATGAGGCCATAGTTGGCACCTGACATTTTTTTAACATGAGAAAATAAAGCTATTCTAATTGTTTGGGAAAATACTGGTGAAGACGCCTTTTCTTGCTCTATACCTTACACTCAAATTCAGGTTTTGCCTCCACTCACAGTAGTTGTTTCAGATGCAGAGCCCTCACCCTGTCCTTCCTCAGCATCTTGTTTCAGTTGTACATCTGTCCTGTGTCAGCTCCCTAATGCAGTCTTGCATCAGGACCCAATTCCTTGCCTGTTAGCCCTTCCTCTGCCTTTTTTTTTTCTTCTTTCCTCCCTGCCACCCCCACCCCACCCACCCCCCCCAGTTCTCTTTCAAAATTTTTATTTTTTGACTGAGTGTCAGAGACATTCTGGTGAATTCTAATATCATATGTTCCCCGTGTGTGTATCGTAGTTGTTCCTGAAGTGGACACTTAATGGCAGAGAATAGGAAAATGTTTTAATTTTAAGCTGTGTAGTAACAGCTCACTAATTATTTGTAAGCAAAGAAGAAAACATAGTTTCTTTTATCTTTTGTATTTCAGCCTGTTGCATCAATAATTAATCTCAAGGTTGCTGGTGTAAATTACTATCATATCTTTAAAAGATCTATTTCACTCTTTTGAATCAACATATTTTCTTAGGAGGCCCTAATTTGGGGTTTGTTTGACTTAGGACAAAAATCAGACCTTATTAAACGTAGCTTTTGTTTCTGTATACTTTTTATTCTCTTAATCTGTAATATGTCAGCCAATTTAAATTGTTTACTCTCAGAAGTCTGATGTTAATCCATTTTCTTGGCTGATGCAAAAAAAAAAATTAACAACAATGTTTGAACTTGATGCCATTTTAAGCATATGAAACACTAAAATAAGTCTTATTTTTAATTTAAACAAAAGTCAATTTTATTTGAAATTGTTTCCATATTTAAGCCTTAGTTTTATATTAAATTTCAGGCTACCAATTATTTTTGGACCACACTTAGAAATTAATGAAAACAGATGGAATGTATGATTAGAAATTTTGAGATATTGAGCAGTCAGGCTGAACTGAAAAATATTTGAATATATAATATGTGGAACAAAATTATATCAAAGAGTTATTTGATTGCAAAACCAAGGGTGCAAAAGGATGCTTTGAAGAAAGGCAGAGACAACATCTGAGCGTGCCCCCACTGCCACCTACTCACACTGTACAGGCTGCGATATGTGGCCTCTTGTCTTCGAAATGGCTGTGTCCCAGCTGGGTGTCTGTATACTTCTACCTCTAGATGTGAATTCACTCCTTTAAGGGAGTGAAACAAATAATTTCAATAAAAACTGTCCATGAGAGGGAGGGAGAGATAGATTCTGGTTTTCAAAAACACTGCATAACATGTATATTCATATAATGATGCTCATATATGATGTTCAGAATTAAAATCCTTACCAAGAAACATGGGTTGCATTTTTTTTATAGTATCGAGGAGAATTTGTCTCTGTAGACAAGGAGAAGATTTAAAGTTTCATGCTGAGTTTGTTGCCCTGCTATTTTCATCTCTGTTCTAGGTGACTGCCAACATTTTGTTATCAGGCTTGTTAGTTACTGTTCTGTTTGGAGTTCTACTGAAGTATGCTGTTCTTATCTGTATTCCTTGAGCTGGTTGCTTTAAGGAGAACAAAATTTGTACCCAGGATATCAGCTTTTCTTTTCTTAGGGTGAGTGTGTACATACCCATTTTTCCTTAGAGGAGAGAAGGAAGAGAAACTTTGTGTTTCAACGTGAACGGCTATGAGGCTGCAAGTTTTCCAGCAATGTGTAAAGCTTTGATCTTCTAGCTGAAGTTGTTGTAATTAAGGAGTAAGAGAAACTGATTTTAGGTTAGATTTATAAATCTTTTCTGTGTAGGCTGGGTGGAGTGTTAGGAAGGAACTCAGTAAGCTACATCCAAGTGAATGCGTGTGAAGCAAGCATAAGAGAAGGTGGAAACAAATTTGGTATCCCGTATTTGCTTTTGGACGATTTGCTAAATCTGCTTTGTTAATTCTGTGAAATAACAGATTGATGAACAATATACAATTTTAAATGCTACAGTCTTGGTGGAGGGTGGTGATGAACATTAATGAGGTGCTTTTAATAAATATTGTTCTTGAATTGGAACTAGTGGTGTAGCTTTTCAATTATGAGAGTAGAGTATGCTGCTCTGTTCCTAGAGTTCATGAGTTGGGTTATCCTACACAAAACGAGGAGATAAGATACCTTCAGAGCTTGATATCCATATGGTATATTTTTACTGGGTTTGGAATACTGTTCTCCATAGGGGCCGGTGCTGCACACAGACTAGTCCAATTGCTGGTGGATGTAATTTAGAGTTACTGAAGCAGTCATCAATGGAGTATGGACTACTATTGTATTTAATCTGCTCATGGACAGAGGTCTTAATGAACACATACCTGAAGATAATAAGGATGTAGTTAATCCGGTGATTGTGACAAGTGACTCTCCAGAAAGAAGAAAAAGTGAGCAGGTTATAAACTGTTAGCAAAATCCAGATGAGTAATGAATCTTCTAGTGCTGCTTTTGTTTGAACTAAGGAAAGAGCAGCACAATTTGAGTTAGTTCAAATAATTTCCTTCATTATGACCTCCTGCCCATTTCCTCCTTTCTCTTTCTACCCATCTTTCCATATGTGCGTTTTAGCCCCCCAACATCCTTAGCACCTTGTTAGGTTCAGAATTGGATCATTAAGGACTAAAGTTACTACTTTAGTATGTTCCCATTTTGATGTGTTTTCCAGGACCTATCTATTCATTCTACCCTCTGAAAAGTTCTATAAGAAACTGTATTCGGTGTGCCAAAGTAGTATTTTACTTCAGTGGATATAGTAGGGGTTGCACAGATTTAAGGCAAGGAAAAGGTAATTCAAATGTAGATTTCAAACTGAGTAGAACTTCTAATCACATTCAACGTGGAGTCCCAAAAGCCATTCACCTTCAGAACTTGGCCATGTTTGACATCCTGAATGCCCAACAAACCCTCCGGGAACCACGCAGAGTTGCATTAGACAGCATATTAGCGTTGTTGACCTTTCACAACTTTTCAGAAAAGCTAGGTACCAGCAGCGTTTTCAAAAATGACAATTAATATGTCATTTGCCTTATTTGGCTGATAAATCAGTTAATATTTTCTTCTGAAAGTGTTGTCTTTACAGAGGCAAAAGAATGGAAATGTCAAAGTAGGTTACCTAATAATACATAAGCAGTCCTTTTCACTTCAGATGAGTATTCATTTAGGCTTTCGTTTCTGTGTAATTAAAATATTGGTTTTTTTCTATCATATAAGAAAGGTGAGGAGAGGGCTCAGTAGTTGCAATTACTAAGTTCATTATTTTGATGTTTCACTTCAATGGGATGCCATGTGTGTCCTCTCACCCCCCCAAAAGTGGAGGAAGGTGGATCTTATAGTGGAAATAAGTTTAAAAATTGGCCCAATGTATTGCAACTGGTACCTCATTTTGGCAGTTTTCTTGGGTAGAGTTTAACTTGAGAGGAATTGGAAGAAAACCAGAATCTTCCCACATGCCATGTGACTCCCAGAAATAACCACTCTGTGTTGAGGTTGTTAGGAAAAGTTATGAGCATCTGAGAGCAGCTCTAAGTGAAACATGTTTGTTCTTCCAGGAGGAAGAAAAGAAGCCTCTGGCTAGTTACAAAACTTCAGGCATTTTTCTCAAAGTGGTTCAAGTAAATTAAGATAATAAATTCAAGAGAGAACGTATCTTCCAGCTCTGCCAAATCAGAGGGATTTTTGCTTCCCAGAAATTGGAAGGGCTCTCATGATTCTATCATAAGGTAGACTTTACCTATTCAAAATAGGAATATTCAAAACTTTTTTTTTAGTAGTAATCATGAACAGGATGCCCATATCACCGCAAGATTAAGGCTAACATTCCCAGTTATTAGTGGGAATCCCCCCAAATGGTAAAGGCCTGTGTAGGCAAATTCTCTGTTTTCCCTGTGTGCAATCTGCAGTGGAGGTGTGCGGTGAAGCTGTCAGTTATTTCCGACGTGCACGTTTCTGTGACTGCAGACTTTTTGGCAAAGATCTCTCCTTTAAGGATGAAAATATTTGGACGTTTGTCATTTGTCACAATTCTCAAATTCTGACCTGCGTGGGTTTCCTGTGTGTGGTTTGGGGTGGGGTTTCTTTGCAGGAGTTCTGCTGATCAGGACAAATCAAAAGAAATACCAGTGGCATCTCAAAAACAAACAAAAAACCTGTCTTTGAACAGCTACTTGTTGTTCTTGCCTTGCTTTCATACATACAGTCATCACGTAATAAGCCTAAGCAATTTATAATTAATCTGTGGAAGGTCAGAGCAAGACTCTGAAAGCTCTTTGCCTGGGAATTGTTAGCTCCTGGGTCTGTGACAGCCATTTCTTACCGGGTAGGTCTCTTGGCTTTTGAGACTAAGGTGAGAATGGAGTTAAAGGTGTGTATATGTTGAGATGACTTACGTTGTCATGAACATTTCATTTCTGCAAATACCAGACATAGAAACCAGCGGAAAGAAAATTGGAGAGTGAACTTTGATAGTTAATATTGTTCAGTATCAAATGCATTGGATCTATGCCGCAAAAATTTCTTTACCTGTTAGAGTGTTCATTACCTCAGTAGGCAAAGGGAAAGATAACCGTGTGGTCAAGTGTTGCTTGAATACGAGTTTGGGAAATTCTTTGGATAACAGTGGTACAGAACAGTCTTGCAGTATCCTTCTTGAAGAGAATATAGGGCTGAGTGTCAGTGCTTTGAAGTGACCTACTTTGAGAAGCTACTCTTAGTGGCATTTCACAGCATGAAATACAGTGATTTTCAGGATGCATTTTTAATTATTGTTTGCTCCTATTTCTCTTTAAAGCAAGTTAAAGATAAATACAATTACAACTAATGGATGGTTTTGTATCTAATTAAAAAACAACTTCAAGAATATTTGCTGTCGGTTTACCTGTCAGTTAAAAGTTTATATTACATTTAAGAAAAGAAATATTTTAAAATCAATTTAAATATTGTTGAACTGTGGAAAAGTTTGTTCTTTGTGTAATCTAATAATGAGCTATAATAGAGCTAGCCAGCATAATGAGAACCTGCTCATTAGAAAGAAAATCTGATTTTTAAAGAAAATGCAGATTGTCAGACTTCTTGGAATAAAGATGTTATGTATTATCACCACTGATTTTGCATTAAAAATAAGCCAAATTTGTATGTTTAGCACAGCTTCTAACTTATTCCCTGTAAGCCAGTAAAGGACATCACTAGTTTCTTTTGATCTTATTAAAAAAAAAAATCTTTGATCATTTTGCTTTGAGAGTGAAAATGCAATTGCAAGGTTGTGGCTGCTTGAGGAAACAGTATTAACGAATTGTATCTTTTCTCTGCTGTCATTCATACTGCATGCTGAGCTGACACGCCATGTGAATTGTTTGATTTTGTTCAGAGAATTACAAGTAATGGTGTATTTTATCCATACTTGTGTCATGGTTTAACCCCAGCCGGCAACTAAGCCCCACACAGCTGCTCGCTCACTCCCCCCCGGTGGGATGGGGGAGAGAATCAGAAGAGTAAAAGTGAGAGAACTCGTGGGTTGAGATAAAGACAGTTTAATAGGGAAAGCAAAAGCCGCGCACGCAAGCAAAGCAAACCAAGGAATTCATTCACCCCTTCCCATCGGCAGGCAGGTGTTCAGCCATCTCCAGGAGAGCAGGGCTCCATCACGCCTAACGGTGACTTGGGAAGACAAACGCCATCACTCCGAACGTCCCCCCCTTCCTTCCTCTTCCCCCAGCTTTCTATGCTGAGCATGACGCCATACGGTGTGGGATATCCCTTTGGTCAGTTGGGGTCAGCTGTCCCGGCTGTGTCCCCTCCCAACTCCTTGTGCCCCCCCAGCCTCCTCGCTGGTGGGGTGAGAGGCAGAAAAGGCCTTGACTCTGTGTCAGCACTGCTCAGCAACAGCGAAAACGTCCCTGTGTTGTCACATTATTCTCATGCTAAATCCAAAACACAGCCCCATACTAGCTACTATGAAGAAAATTAACACTACCCCAGCCAAAACCAGCACAACTTGCTTCTAAAGCTTTTCTCAGAGTTGTGTGTTGTGAATAAAGACATTTATATAGCAACTTTTAGAATTTTGTTTTATGAATTCTTAATTATTATTCTTAAAATTGTCTTTACTTGTATTACTAAATACCAAATGAAACAGCATCTTGGCAAGCTTACATTAAGAAAAAGAAGAGAAACAGTTATGTATTTAATCTTGTAATGTTTCTGTCCTGGAAAGTGCTTTCTGCTTTCCCGTGCTTTAAACAAATACTAGAATAAATTAAATACATTTGTAGTCATGTATTTCTCTCATTCTTAGTAAGCGTAAGAGTGAAAGATAGATCTTCTGACCATTCTGCCTACTGTCAATTGCATCTCGCAAGAAAAAGTTTTCTCAATTTCAAGACACCCGTCTAAGCTTTAGTTGTTTTGGCCTCTATTGTAAAGTAACACTTGGGAATGCCAAAGGATACTACGGACTGAGAAGTAAAGTGCCTGCTTGCTTACCAGTAGCTGGAAAATGCATTTCATAAATAGCAAAAGGGAAATGTTTCATTTTAAGTATTTTTTTTTAACTTGGTAAATTATTTCTGTTATATCCAAATGCAAATACTATTTAAGAATATATCCAGACTGCTAATAAATAAATTCACCTTACATGAAACAAAGTGGATATAAATTGTAATTTATAAATGAAACCCCGTCACAGATAGGGAAAAAAATAAGATCTGTGCACTTTGCTACTACCTCACTAAGAAAAATAGCCAGTAATTAGAAAGTTGGTGCATGAATTATTTCCCCTCTAAAAAATCTGAGATATTTAGTTGTGTTTATACAACACAT
Source organism: Pygoscelis adeliae (assembly GCF_000699105.1). Classification (NCBI taxonomy): domain Eukaryota; kingdom Metazoa; phylum Chordata; class Aves; order Sphenisciformes; family Spheniscidae; genus Pygoscelis; species Pygoscelis adeliae. The sequence goes on along the minus strand of NW_008824053.1, from coordinate 7,421,544 downwards.
TACAGATAAATGACTGAGTACTTCTAAAACTTACTGTTCGGTATTACAGTTTTCATGCCTCACACTTTGGTCTTAAACCAGCAGATGGCATTTGTTACTCCATTTAAGTGCAGACTAACGTAAATTCTGTAAACCCAGTGTAATTACCTTCAGTATATAGAGAAATCCTGTTGTCTGAGCTGTACTTCTGATGCCCCTGTATTAATGCAAGTTCCTGTAACTGGGATACTGCTTACTTAGCACAGTGTGTGTATTAGGAGTGTTTAACAAACTTCAAAATATCCTCTTACACATTCTACAGCCTCTCCCTGTCTTGGGACCAGCAGCATCCCTTCTACTTTTCAGAGATTTAATGCCAATTTTCCACTCTAGCTGCTGTGAGGGGTAGTGCTAGATCTCTACTAATTCAGTCTTTCCCCTGTTTTGTAGAATATCTGAAGCTGAGCAGGCTGGTAGGAGCGGAAGGACCAGGACGCTCCAGGGCAGTCTGTAGTCTAGCGGTAAGGCGCAGGAATACAGGTTCTGTTCCTAATACAAGTAGAGGCGCGCGTCCCTCCACGTCACATGACCAAATGTTTTGTACTTTAGATCATACTTTATGAAAGCCACCACTGTATTATGATTTGCACTCTGTGCTCTTTCATTCTATGAAGAAGCACTGTCCCTTCCGATGAAGTAACTTTGGTTTTGCTTTCTTTCTTATTTGGATATTTTCCTAATTGAACCTAAATGTCTGTTGTGGTTAAGTCGAAACCAGGACAATGTCATATAACCAGGGAACACGCTGGTTTTGGAGGAAAACCAAAGTATTAATTTAAAATATTTAGCCCAAAGTGGAGTCAGTTGTTTTTGTTTTGGTTTTTTTTCCTCTAGGGAATGTGCTGGTGATTTAAAATGCAGACAGGCTTCCTTAAAGAGGTACTAAAATGATTCTAGTTACTCTAGTATTTATAATTCTGGTCTTCTACTGTACAACACAGAATCTGATAGCAGAGTGTAACTACTACTACAGTAAAGAATTTTTATCTACAAGACTTCAGTTTTGGTGAGCATTTTACTACTGTCTATTCTCTCACTTCCTCCCATTGGCCCATATCAAGAATTAGCTCTAAGCGTGACCCCCAGATCTCTCGGGTTTAATTATCATCTGTTATGTGAGGCACTGTTGACTGAGGACACATAATGCTTAATTTGTCCTGAGCAGCGGTTTTCAAACATTAATGTGCCTCTTCTGGGGCAGTTCCTTAATAGAACTAAGTGGCTAAGCCAGGGAAGGATAGACCAAACCTGCAGATTCTAGAAAAAGTAGAGCTCATCAGCCTGAAGCTTTCTGTAGCCAAGATCTCCTCCACAGCAGCTGCTTACCTGCAGGAGCCTTTACTGTTTCTGTGGGAGAGACAGGTCTCCAGCATCATTGTTCTGATGGGAGATCGGCCAGAATTCAAGGAGGTAGCTTCTCCTTCAACCCTGTCAGATATTGAGCAAAATGTCCAAGTTCTTCGTGTGTTTCTTCTAAGTCAGGAACTTCATCTTACTCGTTTTGATGAATAACCGTTAATGCTCATTATTAATCAACAGTATATTTTGTTGTAAATTAAGTGGACCAAAACCTTTGTCTGCTGTTAGCTTTTTTCAGAGAGAAGGAGTTACTGAGGTCATATGCTAAATTTCTTCAAAATTTAACCTTGGATTTTAATTTAAATAGGTCCATACACTTACCTGTTTTTTCTAGACTTCATTTGTCCAAAACCAGGAGCATCTTACTTGGTCTTGGCAGACAACTATTTTATGCAAGTGTAACAAGAACCACTTACACAGGTCTTAGGGTATTTTCTTTTTTGGTGAAAAGTAACAGGGTTTGTACAAAACTTGTGATTGTATGTCAAACTATCTTAAACAGTGCTATGAAGTAATTATGGAGGGTTATTTGAGTAGCTTATGATCTGCAAGGGCATGGACCAAACAGATTTCTACAAGTACTTTCAGAAGATTTCTTATACTTAATGTGAAAGCAACTATTTCAAAGACGGATCTTCACTAGAATTTGTTTTATTATGGAGCTGTTGTGTAATCTTTATTCACATTCTGAAAACCTCTATCTTGCAATGTGACAATCCAGACCGTAAGCACCAGCGAGCACATCATCTTGAAGGAAGCTGTAAGAAAAGCAAGGAGGAAGGAGCTGTGTTAGAAAGGAGAGGAATCCAGTTCTCTTTGGCAAGTTGGACAGTTTTGTGGAAAATTTGACTTGTAATGAAAGAGTTCTCTGTCCCCTTCTTCTCAACACTAGATTTTGGACTATGACTACAAGCTATTTGACTTCAAAATATCTGGATATGTGTTGATAGAAATGAGGAAACTTGATCTGCTGCCATGTTATGTGTACATGGAAAATCACATCTTTGATGATGAATTTGTCAAATTTTGACAAGAAAACTGCTGAGAATAGTGAGAGTTTTTAGCTTGCATATGAAAAATCAGATGCTGAATACAAGGAGGGTTTGACATTTTTTCCTTTTGTTTTTTCTTCTCTACACTCTTAGTTATTTTTTTATTCCTTTTGTATCATCATGGATAAAGAATCAGTGGTGCTATTGGACCATGCAAGCCTTAATTTATGCTTCCCGATGAGAGATGAAGGTATTAGATGTCTGCTGCAATTAAGCTTGTGTACAGTAGATGCCAGTAGAGGTCTACTGAGTGAAAATAGAAATATGACCAGCATTTCCATAGCAACAACTTCCTCTTGGCAGTCCTATTTATAGAAGTGCTGCAGTCCCAGCCTTAGTACTGCTCTCAGAGGGGCTCTCTAGAAAGGGTTAACCTTTTTAGAAAAAAAAAAAAGTGCATGTAAATGTACGCAAAGACTGCATGGATTTGCTTCCTTGTGTTTTATTAAACAATGAAGTTATTGGTTGTGTTTATTTCGTTTATATACATTTTGAAAAATCTTTCTTTCAAAATGGAAAGCCATTAAATCTGTAAGATACCAGCAAATACTGCTCTTCCTTCCGTGTTTTTAAAAAGAAATGCAAGCTAGTGTCATAGTGCTGGACGTATAGTGAAAATCAAAATACATCTGCTTTTTCAAGGACCCTTTTTCTGCCTCTATTTCTACCCATAATTCTTTCTGAAATATGCATGCCTGGAAAGACTCAAAATGGATTGTTTTTAATTACATAATTTCTGATGAAAATGTTCTTTTATTTTTTTAGTTATGAAACGGCTATCTGTGTACTTCATTTTACGTCCTTTTTCTCAATGTTTATATAACAACTAGAAAAATATCATACATAATTCCTTAGGCTTATAGCACAGAATGCTCTAGGTTCGTTAGTATATATATATATATTTTTTAACAAATTTTAGAGTTATTAAATGCTTATAAACTTTTGTATTTTATAATTCAAAATTAGACAAATTATTTTCTTTTTCTTAAATGTGTTGACTGCATCTTTCAACGTACAAATATTTTATTGGTCAATAAGAGACCTGCTAAATTCAGCAAGATCCTCAAGCTCTTAAAAATGGAGGAACCCTCACTAACACTTTGTATCAAATCATTGCTCACTCCTTTTGTAATAAAGTTGGACTTTCATTGTTGAAATAACTGATGCATAAAGGAAAAGATGTGCTTTATCAAGCCATCAGTTTTTAAAGCAAATAAATAAACTGTCTTTAACCTCTAGAAAAAAGTTCTTTATTATTCATTTTTAAGGTTTCTTTAAGTTATTTTTCCATAGATTACAAACAAAATAAATATGCAGAAAATGACACTGTGTGTCTTTTTTACTTGTGGGTGAAGACTAGTGCTGAAAAGGAGAAATGCTAATTTTAAATATTGAAAATAAGAAGATAGAAAAGAATATTTTTTATTTAGCCCTTGAAGAGAAGTAGAACATGCGTAAACAGGCAGATTGAGAGTCAGCTTCGTAGGTAACCAGGAAAATATTAGGTTTCAAGATTTGGAATTAAGACCTAAATTTTAGTTAACTGTAGGTGATCTGAAATCTATTTTGCATCATGGATCCATTTTTCAAGGTCCTGTCAAGGAATACAATTAATTGTCTTAAAAACTCCTGTATGTCTTTGATTGCAAGAAATTCATGGTTAACCTTCATTAAACATTAGAGAAGACACTCCCAGCTTTGACATAGTGTGAGAGAATTTCAGATCTGTGTATGAAACTAAGTAGTATGGCATTAGATCCTAGAAGTAAAATAAATATATTTCAAAGATATATAGCTGTCCTGTAGTTTTTAATGTTTTTCTATTTTGTACTTCTTTAAAATTCAGAAATTTCCTGGTAACTTTACTTGGGAAACATTTTAAATATTTTAAAATTATAATGTATGCCTTTTTCTGTATTCAGTTAAAGCAGGACTGTACAAATCATGCCGTTACTCAACCATCTAGGTTTTTCGAGGAAAGGAGAGTGCTCTCTTTCTTAATCCTTGATTTTAAAGGCTTGACTGGTAGGGTAGGATTGCTTCTTAGAAATTGAGAAATGATATTTTAGCAGAAATTATTAAAAAGAAATTGTCCGCGTAGCTACCTTATTCCTGATTCTTTTTCAGCAAGAAGCTAAAAGAGTCTGTGGCTGGGTTATAGTGTTGTGTGTTGTTACCTGTGGTTGAGAGATACACACTGGGCATCAGCTGCTGGGAAATGCACACAACGTTTTGGGTTGGCCATCAGGAAAAGTATAAATGTTTTTGTTGCCTTCATGACATTAGAGGACCACAGTGTTAGCCCTTTTCTGTGGCTATCATCGTTATGTTGTTTTTGATAAATTTGTGGGAGAGTACCTTAAAAATTTTTACTGAAATATTATTTATCAAAATACTATAACTTACACATGTAATGTTCACATTCATAGCTGAATCTCGTACCCACCTTTTTAGGTGTTCTAATGTGTTTTAAAATATTGTCAAGATTTAGTGGCTAGAATTTAGTGAAAATAAAATTTCTGCCTCAAAGAAATTCTTAACATCTCAGTGTTGACTTTGGCTGCAAGGACAAGTTGGAGCTTCGTTATCTCTTGTAGAACAGAAATTTTAGAAACCGGTTAGAAACACTGAAGCAACTCTCTTAGATTTTTCTGTGTAACACTTTCCTTAAATTGTATGCCTAGCCGGTTTGAACTGAGTGTTTGGGAGTGCTTTGGAAGAGATGGAGCTCTGCAGGCAAAGGGAACCACTGCGCCGGCATTGAGCCCCTGCGCCAATGTTGCTTGGTCAGGCACTGGGGTTATGAGCTCCCTGGCGTACACCGGGTAGCACCATACACTGTGTAGCCTGGGCAGCTTGGGTTTATTTTGCAATAAATATGAACAAAGAGTGGATTTTCAACACTTCCCTGGCTGTAGAAACTAATAGGAGACCTGGATGGCAACTGACTAGTCTTAATTAATGTCTTCGAACATTACTTGTTTTAGATACCTGACCATTTTTTTGTAACAGAAAGGTTTCCTAGGCCACAGAGACTGTCTGTAGAGTAAAAGTTATTCAGTGAAAGTTAAATGAACCTAATCAGGCTTGATATTATATGGGTCGTACCTGTGCACAGTTTGACACACGCCTGATGAGACTTGCATTGAGTGGGTAGAACATCTGGATGTTCATGGTCTGGCTGGAGCACAGCCAGCTCTTGCTCTTTTGGGAGGGCGTACGAGCTTAACCACAAGCACTGCACAGCTTTAGGTCAAACCTGGCTCAGGTTCTTCCAGCTTGCAGCATGAGTAAGATGACCTCAAGTCTGTTTGCCCATGTCTGTATAAGCATTTAATTGTATTTAAAGATTTACAAACTGTTCTAAGGAAAAGCAGTGCTAGCAAGTGGAAATTCTAAGACAAGCTTTGATAAAGCAGCACCATCCATTGCTGATTACTGAGCTTTTGGGCATAAGATACTATGTCGGAGCTTGCGGACTCTGTGCTTCGTATGTAACATACAAAATACTTGGTGTGGATAAATTAATGTTGCATTGATTCGGAAGATTAGTATGTCAATAAGATGAAGGATTAGGTAAAAGGAAATAGGAGATTGCACCTTTAAAAATCAATGTCTTCATTTGAAGACATTGATGTCCACGTGGCATGTGGGCTTCACAGCAAGTCGGTGTGGTAGTATTTTGTATTGTCATTGGGCAATGCCAGTCAACGCCAAAAATTTCCGAGATTAGGAGAGTGTATTACTATCTGTGTATAAATATGACCACTACTTTCTTTTCATGTTTTGCATGTGGAGAGGAACTTCTATAACAGAGTTCACTGGCAGTAGTTTGTAAAATCCTGGCAAATCCAAGTTTTCCCTTAGGATATCTTTTAATAATCCCTTTTTGATAACCTGTTTTCACTTAAACCAGTTCATTTCTGTGGTCTCAGAGGGTGGATATTTCTGCTTCCTATTTTTGGCACCTAATTCAAGTGTCCAGGTTAGTCACTTGGGTGCATTCAGAGCTCTGAATTTTGGTGGGCAGAGTTGATCTCTGGCAGTTCCCACATCTCTCCGTTGACTCTGGAGGGTTGGCAGACTCTAAATTACATAATGTGAATTTTGTAAATTACCCTCTCTGAGATCAGGGAAACAAAATGGTTTAGTTGAAGACTTGTGTGAAAGATAATACAACAGTAGCGTGAAGGCTCAGAACCATGGGAGAGGAGAGAGACAAGATGAGCACACCATCATACCAGGTGGCTTTGTTTACTGGAGAAAACAGCCAAGGTCAGAGAAAATAATAGTCTCTTGGAAGGATTCCCTGGATGCCCAGGGACTTGCGGTGAGCTACAGAGGAGCACAGCTGTACAATTCCAGAGGGGCTATTCCAGCCCCGGGAGGAAAGTTCACCAGGCAGGGAAATAAGCATCTTGTTGTTAAGTATTCTTACACTGCTCTGTGGAAGGTGGCATAGCATTATTCCATCGTAAAGTGTTTGGTTATATATGGCACATAATATATCCCCTCTGCCTATTTGTGACCACTGATAAGGCAAATGGATCCCCGTGGTCTTCACTAGCTCTTGTTTCTGGCAGCAGAGCCTTGAACCGATGGGTTGCCATGGAAGTCAGCACTGATCCTGTGGCAAAGCAGGTAAAAGGCTGGAAGGTGTAAGGTGGAAAAGGACCTGTAATGGGATCCAGGGAAGGTTGCAGCGCCTGACCCTGGCTGGGGAGAGCAGCCTGGTCACCAACAACATAGCAGGTGCTCATCCAGATTGGCAAACCAGTGTGCAAAACATAAGTGTTTAGAAATTTGGTTTCAAATTTTGAACAGGTGCTGGAGAAAGAAATTACGTTTCCGGAGTATATCTGGAGCCTGAAAGCAAAGGGCATTTCTGTGCTTTGTGTAGAGTCTAGAAATTTAAACTCTTGCATTGACTGAGGCCAGTTACAGCAACTGTGGAAGTGCCCGTTAGGAGGAATGTAGCCAAATCTGTAAAGCCTGTCCCTTGGCATTTTTATTGTTTTATCGTTATCATAGGTGGTTTGTCATCATGGGTTTTTTTTCTGAAGCGCAGAGCTGTTATGAAATAGTTATGTAATGTCCAAGGATGGATATCTGCTGACATTTGAAAACTATTCAGTGAGAAGTATGGTGGTGAAAAATGAGAGCTACGTCTTTAACATGTGTTGACTGTAAGACAGGAGACAGATTGTGGAAAAGTTATTTCAATCTTTCTTAAGAATAGCCTAAATTCTTAAGAAGCCACATCTTATATGTGCAGAGGATATACTGGGAAACCTGCCTAATGTGTGTGTTTCCATTTTCACAAAAATGAATGTTTAGTATTACCCATTGTAAGCGTGCAAAATTACATAATTTGCAAATTAATATAATTTAATGTTAAATACAGCTTTCAATTTATTTCCCCTATGTTCTGTGCATTAAGAATCATGCTTTCTAGACTTACTCTACAGTTGAAAATACTTGAATTTCTTGTGAATGAAAAAACTTCCTTACGCAATTCCAGGAGGCTTGCATGCAAAGCTTTTACATAAGCAATGTCGGGAGCTGGTGACCGTGACTTTGTGACTCTCCTTCCAGCTGCCTTTGGGGCTGGGAGAGTGAGCGCGCTGCTAGATAAGGATCTGCCAACGCTGGTCGTTCTGGTACTTTATTACTGAAAAAGTTAAATGCATTTCGCTCATTCTTTGGGAGTAAGTAAAACCCAGTTAGGATAAGTACAATGCAGTCGTGTTTCTATGTATGTTAGAATTCAACTTCTTCAGTCTGGTTTTTCTCAAAGGAGGAAAAGGATACCCTTCCCCCCCTCCCCCGCAATAATAAAATAATAGTTTCTTAGTAGTTTTTGCAAGTAACCTCCTCCTTGCTTATAAAGTTGTTTAGCTGAAAACGTGAGATTACTAATGATTAGATTACAGCTGTTTGTGTGCTATGATGATGGTAGTACTCCATCTTAATAACAGGGGAAAAACTGCAAAATAGTCACTTTTCTTTTTTCGCGCATGGTTGTGGTAAATTAAAAAAATATATCTGCCTTCTGATCTTTACTTCTGAACAAGTTGTTTATAGTAGTTTGACATAAAATGTATATTTAAATATAAAATACGTGATGCATTAAAAAGCCGTGAAAACACGCTAGAGCAATTATTGCGTATTTCTTTATAAAAAACACTTTTCGATTGACATGAGAAGAGACTTTCAGCAGTATAAACCAGTACATTATAGAGCTTTTCTTAACAGGAAGTAGAAGAGAGTAGTGGTTAGAAAACACTGCATACAGGAAGCTTGACACATGCATAGCTCTTAGTGGCTCTGGGTTGTCCAGCTCCCTTCAGATATTTTCTCTTTTGCTTTTGTAAAAGTCGCCGGTGTGTATAGATGGCAGCTCAGAAGGAGGTACCTTGTAACCAGTGCACAGGGACAGCCACAGCGCTGCAGAGACTGGAAGGCTTTGCTAATCGCCTTTTCCATAGGCATTCAAAGAGTGGTGCGCATGAACAGAGAGCGGCTCCGGAAAATGAGAGCCAGCATTGCTCAGAACTTGCAGTCCTATGGGACAAATCAAGTAAGTCGGGGGTTTGTTTGTTGTATAGATACTCGCTCTTCAGTTTGCCTGGCAAGGGAAGAACTCGCATATTTGTAATCGAATACGAACGCTGAGCTGTGCCGGGGGCAGTTTTACAATCCGTTGCCTAAAGGTATTAATTTGAAGAACAGCATATTGCATCAGGCAGGGGAAGGTGGGGGCTGGTTCGTGGACTGGTGGCTGGCAGGAGAATTTATCCCTCGTCCCTTCTTTTCTCTTAAAGCACAGTTGACTTGTTTTGGCAAGCCCCCACCCCAATTTTTACTTCTAAATTACTTCCTTTATTTTCAAATTAAATCAGCTAGTTCAGCAGAAATGGAAAACTCATTAAACGTTGTAATGTTTGAACTTTGGGATAGGCAGACATTGCTGCACAGCTTAAACTTCTAATTATAGGGCTTTTTATCATTCATTTTATTTTAACGGTTATATACATCAGAACGCTCTATACAGTGGTAAACAATATAAAATCGTGTTTGGTTTTAACTATTATGTATTTAGCGTTGGAATCCTGACTATCATTAGCTTTAATTTCGTAATTAGTGAACAGTTTACAGTATTACTTGTATGGATTAAAACTTTTCATGATTGCATTTTGGGTAATAAAAGTGAGAGATTTCAAAAAGTATCACAATCTAAGTAAATTGACATTTGATTTTCATTTTTTTCTTTTAAAGCCATGCATTATTTTGCAAAGCAAATATTGTCTCTGTGGTTAAATACTCATTTTAAAATGTTACAATATGGTAATTGATGATAATTTTGTTCCAGATTTCAGATTCATTGATGGATTTGAGATGGCACAATTATTTCAGTTGAAAATAGGCCTTATTGGAAGTGCTTAGCATCACAGTGTTACCATGAAGAAAATCAATGTTTATACATCTCCCTGCTTGCAATTTAAAATATGATATGAGTAGGGAGTGAATCTGTTCTCAGAGGATAAGCAGTAAATACGGAAACAAAAAGGTGTTAATGCATTGACCTAAAATAGATTAAATCTAGGTCTCCTAAATGGGAAAGGATCATCTAGTTTCGTTGGGAAGATAAATGATAAGTGCAGAAGTTCCGAGCTTCCACTTCTCCAAAATATTTTCAGCTTGGTAAAAATAGAGGCATACGTGTGTTTATGTAGAAGCTCTTTTTTATGTAAATAGCCATTTGAAAAAATAACACTGAAGCATTTTTGTTTATATAACATGAAGAGAAAAATGGTATTGACCTACTGACACTTACAAATTGTGACCTGTTTGTGTACAAGTCTCTGCTATTTTTTTCCCCCCCTCTATTTAAGGCAGGCTTCCTCCTATGACACGCTTGATGAGGAAATGGACTGTTGTGTCTCTTGATGATAAACATGGTGAAAATGGCTGTTCCGCGAAGGCTGTTTTAAGTCATAATTAAGCACAGTGGTTGCATGCAGTTTTTCTGAGCCAAAGTTACTGAGCTGGTAGCTGAATGGTGATTGATGATGTAGCTTTGGTTTCGGGGTGAAATTCTGAAGCTTTATCCTGAACCTTTACTCTCAATTTATAGATTCTTTTTAAAAAATAATAAATGAAAATACTCTAGGTACACATGGACTAAGTCTACGTTTCAAGATTCTCATTTCACTACCACTGTAGCTGAAGGAGTGATAGAGAAGATAAGGAGGACAGTGGAGGGACTATTTCTGTCTACTACTGACTCCTAATTATATCTTCAGAAAAATACATCATCTGTGAAAATTCTTTGTGAAAAATGAAAGAGAACCAGTTTTGTTTGTTTTTTTGTTTGTTTTAGCTGAGAATTCATTGTCATAGAATTGCACAGGTCACTGAATTCAGGTCGTAGATTAATTTCACAGAAAGTTTAATAGTGTTTTAGAAACACACTGGTGTTTGCCTTGTAAGGATATTTGAGTATTCTCAACTATTTTGCCCGTATCACTGCAACTTATGAAATGTTGCTGTAAGGTTTCAGGTGAAGCGACATAGCAGACACTTAGTGTGAATTACTCTTGAAATTCAAGGTAAAAGCAGTCTTTTTAATTCCTGAAAAAAGTTTGGAAGTGACTTCTCAGAATTTTTCTTGTTTTAGGTTTGAGGTAGAATTCATTTGAAAAGAAAGTTAATATATTTATACCTTGTGCTGTAACGAAATACTGTAACAGGTCTTTTATCATGTATGTCCTTTTACAAGCAGTTACTGCTGAAGCTATGGGTTTGCTGAAGGGGAAGGAGCTGCCCCTTGTTGGGTGGACTCTGTATTGTCAGTCGTCAAGTGGTGTGGGTTTGAGTAGTTTGCCATGTGGTCTATGGCCTTCGGGGTTTTTCAGTGGTGAATTTTGAAATTTAACATCTTTGCTTCATTACTCTGATATGTAAACGGTACAATTTTTCAAAAGTGCCTTGGTTTCTGGCTTGATGCATGAAACAAATGAATGTGTTTTGTAAAATCCTCAGAATCCAGTAGGGCTGAGGTGGCTCAGGACACCGCAAGCCTTGGAATCTGTTTTAAAAAGCTGACTGAGTGCATGTGTGATTGTACAGCCTGAACCGGTAACGTGGTCAGTTGTGCTGCCCAGCCAAAGGATGAAAGGGGTGTGATGGTAGTCATCAGGACGATGTATTTCATTCTTAGTTTAGACCACTTGCAACTATATGGAACCTACGTTTTGATTTTTGTTTTGTTTTCATAATTGCTTGTTGCTCTTTGCAGGATTGAAATGGGAAAGGAAAGGAGAATGAGGCTGCTTGGTTTTGAATGTAGAGACAGTAAGATCAGTGTGACTCTTATTCTTGAACTAGTACAAATATTTTCCAAATCTATGCATAATAAGAGAACACATTAACAACTTGGATAACTGAAATGGTCAGGAGAGTCAGCACAACTGCATCTTTCTGTCATCTTCACAGTCTCTAAATTGCAAATGGATGGGCGATGAGTAGTCAGAGGAATATTATTTGGTCTCTAACTGATTCAAAATAGTATCAATATACTTTCAAATACCGTGGAATGTCTTACAGAGATTTAGCTGAATAATCACTAGATACATATATGTTTTTATGTGGAGGAAAAAATACATGTGAAATATGAAATAATGTACAGACTACATTGTGTGAATTGATTAAAGCTTTAGAATAACTACTAGTTGGGTACAAGTCAACAGATAATTCTGGTCTAAGGTTGCCATGGAAACAACCAGTGCTTGATATAATTGAGAACATCTTAAAACCTCCTGGTGTTTGCATGCTTTTTTCCCCCTGCCATTTTGAGTTGCTTTAGACATGAATAGGTAGCATTGGTCAGAACAGAAGTAGTTAATGAGCAAAACCAAATATCCGTGTCCTGAATATTGATTTTTGGTTTACTACTGGTGTCTTGTGCTTCATAGTTTTTTGCATCACAAGGAGCTCATAAGGAAGAGCAGCTCTCTGGATTCTGTGTGCTCTCTCTTTCCAGTTAGTGTGTAAGTGTGTTTAGAGATCGAAGCACTGATTCTGTAGAGATTAACATACTTCATCAACTGTTGGATTAATATTAGGAGCAATATGTTTCTGAAAACTAGCTTTTCAGCATGAATGGTAAGTCTTTTCTATTACCTTTGACACTATTTTTTTGTTCCGTCTTCACAATCAGGAAAAATCTACCAGGTTTCCCTTTCTTGTCTGCATAGCTGCATCGACTACTGATCTCTTTGTTTTTGTAATCGACTCACGGTGGGTTTCTGTTAAAAATTACTAGCCTTAAAGATTTGCAGGTTTTATTAAACATTTTGCTTTGCATAACTGGTATTTAGTATTTGAAATTCTATTTTAAAGCTTTCTTTTGGAAATAACTGTTCCACATCATTAAATAAGGCACAGAATTGGATTTGGAAAATTTTATAATTGAATGTAGTATATGTCAGTTCACTTAATTTTCTGTGCCATTCATAATAAATTATTTTATCTGAATTGATACAAATAGAGAGGCCTTCTGAAATTATTATAATGATCACCTAAAAATTCTGAACTGGCTTTTGTTGTTTTTCATCTGAATCAGCTTATTCTTCTATGGTTTTTATTCTTTTGAAATGATGGGATAGCAGAATAGTTCAGGTCATTCATGGAAGTAGGGGAGGGGAGTCTCATTTGAAATGAGATATTATAATAGATCTAATAAACTTATCAGGCAGGTATTTGCTTTCCAAAACCACTGTGACTACTTATTATAATGTACTTTGAATTTAATGGAATTATGAAGTACTTTATTCTTACTTGGAATATTTTGAAAGTTGTATCTAATTATATAAACTCTGTACATTTATTTCCTTAGAAACAGATATCCTTTGAAAATTGTTTGCAAAAAGCCCAAATACATTAGTTTCTGAAATGATGCCTTTTTTGTTTCAAGCAGGTAGTCTGGAGCTTTGGAAAATGACTTAAGAGGGTTAGAGATTGCTTGAAAAGAAAAAACAGTTAATCACGGATACGGGGTTTGTGTGTGTGTGTGGTTTTGCTTTATCCTGCAAATTTAAAGGACCATTTTTACGGATGTTTCACTTTTGTACATGGCATGAGATAAAGAGTGGGAGGAGTCATCCCACTGCCTTATCTAATATCAGCTTATATATACACACTTATCTCATATAAATGTGTTGAGGTCATCTTCCCTGAAATGGAAAGTGTGGCTGTCATTTCCTCGGTGTACAAAGTACAATATACAAGTGTCAAAACTGGTACAGATATAGGACAAGGTTTCCGAACTTTGTACGTACGTTATGGAGGTTTATCTTACAGCATCATGGCTGTTCAAGCAAGCCTGAATGCGGGCCGTCCCTGGAAGAGGTGGCCCAGCCTCCCTTGTGTGCTGCCCGCAGCCCTGCGGGGATGCTGGCAGGCGGGAGCCCGGTGGGGAGCTGGTGTGGCCTCGCTTGTTCACGCCAGCCTGTGCTCGTGCCACAGGGACGCGGTGGCAGCGCGACCTCCCCGCCAACAGCTGCCCCTGCTCAGCCCCTCTGGAAAGCGAGGGTGAAACTACAGCCTTGCTGCGCTCCCTCGGCGTCAGGCGGCCGCCTTCATCTACTGATGGGGAGGTCTCTCGTTGGGTCAGAAAATCTCTGCTTTTCACCAGTTACCAGGCTGGGTTTTCCATCACCTTTTCCTCTGTTTCTCTTACAGTTAGATTGTAGCTTCCACAGGAATTCAGGTTTGTGGAAATCAGCTCTATGAATTTTGAATTTTGCTGCTTGGGTGGTTTATTGTTTTTGGTATTCTGTTATGATTGAGTCATTTTGAGGGAATATATTTCTTACAAACTAGGTGAAAAAGAGGTTGCAGGTGTTTTGTTTTGTTGGTTGTTTTGGGGTTTTTGGGGGGTGGGGGTGGTTGTTTTGTTTTCTTTTCTTTTCCCTGGGGCTTTATTCTGCAATTTGCATCTGTAGATTTCATTCATCTTGACATCTAGGCTCCCGGTTCCATTAAAAATAGAAATAAATAGCTGCAACTTTTACCAAGTGTCAGTCAAAAGGATCTATAAATCAGAAGTCTAATTTTGACAAGGGAAAGGTGACTATTTCCTCCTCCATCAAGTGAGGATTAGATTAAGTCTTCGCTGTAAACATTTCCTCATTTAAACCACTTCTGCTTTTCAGTGTACCTTTGTGGCTGTCTTCACTGCAGCAGTGTTACATTACACCCTGTCAGTGGGTAAAATCAGATGCTCTCCTTGTGAAAGACTGCCAGGATGCAAGTGAAGCCTCGATGAAAAAGTGATATATTTTCTTCAATTGCAAGTACAATTGGCTTACTTTTTTTTTTCAGGAGAGGTCCAGTTATATGACTCTTTTTCTGGAAAGAAGGACAAACTGTTTTTCTGTTTCTTTGGTTTAGGGTTTTTGTTTTGAACAGCAGAACATTCTTGAACAGATAAAACTGGAAGGCCAAGTAACTTCAGTAGCCCCAGCTCCCAGTTCTGAAAGGTGCTACTCTGCTAGATCATCAGTTTCACTAGGAATAGGCTTAATACTCCCAAGTATCACCAAGTACATGGTTGGGCTAGTACTTTCAAATACTGCAAATAGAGGTCATTGCTGATACAGAAATTCACACTCGTAAGATAATAGTTACCAAATGTGTGTGGAGACAGATGGAGCAGTAAGAGGAAAGAGTATGAGCAATGCTGATAGACTCTGCTGAATTATTGCCCAGCTTTGTGTGCACTGGAGAATAGGAGTGTTTCAGGAGTGAGGGCAAAGGGAGGTAGTATAAATGTCTTAGTTATGTGTGTGGGGAACATCTTTTAAGGGCAAGGGACAACAAGTAGCAACTAATTATTCTCGCTGCTGAAAAGACTATAGAAGATGGAAAGATGCCATGGAATGTCCAGGTGCCAGAGCTATACATCTTCCTATATGCGTCTCATGGGACTAACGGTTTCTTCCTTTCAAAAATTCCCCAATGTTACCCGTTACACTCTGACAGCGGACTAGGATAATTTCTTAGGTGTTGACCTGGGTTCATGTTTTGTTCTGATTCTTGTATGAAATATTTTAAAAAAGAAAAGGCAACACAAGAGCTGCTGCGCCGACGTAGTTCGTAAAATGCATCCATACAGTGAACAGTTCCCTCAGGGTGCTTGGTTTGGAGTATAAGCAAAAAATGAGTTTAATAAAACTGGGGTTTCTTCCAAAGGAAAGGGTATTTGGTATGTTGTAATCTTGCATCTCTTGAATTGTGACTTACTCTAGTCCCTGTTGTTACATTTCTTACATATATTTTGTTACCAGAAAGATTTTCTTCTTTCCTTGGTTTTTAGTTTACATCTCAAATTTTTTATATAATTATTTGTTGCTGCTTCCTCTAAGAGTTGCTGCTGGTACTGCTGTTGCAGGCCACAGTTCGCAACACAAGTTTCCCAGCTTTAATTACTGAGGTTCTTAGGGGCAGTTTTGTAACTAGAATAGTTACAATAGTTTTTGGTGTTTTCCTTTATCCATTCTAGTTGCTGACAGATACTTCAGTCCATTAAGAATTCATGTGGTTTAGGTTTTTTCATTTAAATTTTTTGCAGGGTTTGCAACTCAATTCTGTGCAAGTTTTATGCCTGCCTTTTATCCAAATAAGCACTGACTTTAACCAGTTTCTCTCTAAAGGCCCATTCTTTATCAGAATGGATAATAAACACTCTTACCTACTTTTTGCCTGCCCTAATCCTGAGGCAAACAAAAACTTGTTGTTCCCTCAATGTGTTGAATTGTGAAATGTGTTTATTTACATAAGACTTCCTTATTCAGGAAGTCAGTCTCTCTGCTATTTAAAGTTATAAATGTACTTCTCCTGCTTGGCTAGTTACTGCAGGCAACCCTTTCCTGTAAATACTGACAGTGTGTTCTGCGGGAGATATGTCAGTATAGCGATGTGTCAGAATCTCAAATCTTGCAAAGAGATGAAGATCTCTTTTGCTGGTTTACCCTGACAGCTGTGAAGATGTCTTGCTGATCCCAGCTCACGTATATCGGAATTTGTGTAGTTTTGTTAATGCGAGAGCTGGGACAAAGTAGCTTTGTGGGAAGCGGACGTGGACATGAGTGCAGTTAAACCAAGATTGGCGTATCTACTGTTATTTTGGTGCCTTGTATGAAATACTTGAAAAAAGAAAAAGCAACACAGGAGCTGCTCTTTTCAAGTAACTTGTAAAATGCATCTATACAGTGAACAGCCCCTGCAGTTGTTTAGTTTGGAGTATAAGGAAGAAATTAGTTTAGTAAAACTTGGGTTACTTCTAAAGAAAAGGGTACTTGTGCTTGAGTGTATCTTTTATTATGAGAGGCATCGCCTGCTTACAGGGAATTTATTAGTCAATATGCAGATCAGATCAACTACCTGCAGATGTATGCTTACTATTTCTAATAATCTAACCATAAAACATACTCTCAGTGATAGCTGCCCAGTAATATGTTATCCTCTACAAAGAGGGAAGGTGAGGCAGTAATATGGAGAGGCAGGTGGGTGTTAGCCAGTGTCTTAACAGTGCAGAGGGGTGGATAGCTTAACTAGAGGAAAACTGCAGCAGGTGCCGTAAACATTTTGCTTGGTATGTGGTTTTGACTGTAAGAGGAAAACCTGATTATTTTGTATATTTGTATTTAACTACTGGAATTTGCTAAAAACCTTTACTCAAGAATGTGATACATTTACAAGGTATTTTATAGTAGTGCCCTAGAAAATTTTGTTCTTGGAACTCATTCTTAAAATGTATTCTTTTTTTTTTTTTCCCCCACATGGTAACCATGGAAATATATGCACTGCAGAAACAAGAGGTGTTTGAATTTTCACAATTTTCACACAGTCTTCAGTTTTCTTTGTAAAGTAATACCTGTTATATTTCACACAGGAAGGCGGTCTTTTGCACTGTAGGTCCTGTGGTAGTTGCAACATTTTGGATTAGTTGCTGGATAAAGTTCAGCTACAACTGTAGAGGGTGGTACTGCACAGGTGAAGCTTAATTCCTAATTGCTTGCAAAGCACATCAACGTATGATAGTTGAGGATTTTACTTGTTAAGATTTCTTCACATAACCTTTTCTGTATGAGCTAATTTTATATGTAGGGAATGTTAAGTACTGCATTTGAAAGTAATTGTATTAAACTTATAATTTATTAATTTGAAATTTTAAGTTAGTAGAATTAACTTATCTAATACAATAATTGAAAATTAATAACTAAAAACTAGAATTATTTCTCAGAAGCCTAGTCCAATGCCATACTTTCATGGTCACGGTACACTAGCACAAACTGGCACTCCTTCAGAAAAGGAGCAGTTCTCCTGCCCCACATATTTGCCCATTTCCACCCCACCTCTCCCTTCCCTCAGCCCAGGAGAAGCATTCATGTGATGGAAAGAACTGGGAGCTGCTGTGGATTAAAATTAGCTTCCCTTGTCCTCCCCTGCCTTCTGTCCATTCCTTTTTAATCTGGCCTAATTCCCTGACCTGGCTTGGCAGTCAGCCACAAGGATGCTTTTGCTCTTTCAAGGAAGGTCATGATAGAGAGAGGCAGTGACTGTGGAAGGACAGGACTGGGGTTTTTTGTATTTGTACCAGCCCATACTGAACACTGAACTGCAGCCTAACAAACCAAACTGTTATTTCTTGGACTTTTAAACCTCAAAGCATGTGGATTGTTGCAAGAGAGGAAGCAGATTTATGAATGTGTCGTCTCCGGCAGTCTGGAATAATTCCCTTCAATGAACACTTCAAGGGCAGGAGGAAGGTATGAGAGAGACTCCTTTCCTTAGGCCAAAGCTTAGTTTTAACGTATTCCAGAACTAACTGGATGCCAGTTCTAACTGGTCATTTTGGAGAACTGGAACAAAAAAATCAACTCTAATCAATCAGCAAAAGGTTGCTAGTAATGCTTTAATTTGAAAGGAAAGCTTGGGCAAGAAAGAGAGGTGCCACCCTGGAGGACCAAAAGGCCCAAAGGGACGGAACAGCTCTCACCCACCAGGAATCTGTGAGAGACTTTAGGCTATGTCACGTGCTTGGATGTTCAGATGAAGCTATTCTGCTTGTCTGCATTGAGGAAGTCTTAGCATATAATCAATAATTTAGGATTTGAATAATAAATCCCAGCTTGGTTCATAGGTTTTGGTTGTTTGTTTCAGGTTTTTTGGCAGAGAGGAAGAGAGGCTTTTGGTGTAACTGGAAAATGTAGCATTTATCTGTGTGTGTCTTGAGGAAGGAGTCACATTTTTTAATGAAGTACGTTAATTTATAAGTTTAGATGAGCATTGGGTCGGGATTCTCTTTTAGATTAAGAAAGCAGAGGGTTTATGTCACCTAGGGGTTTTTTTGGTGGAAAATGATAGAATTGGGACATATATGCATGTACAACTCTGCTGAGCAGAGCTAGTACAAGACTTGATTGTGTTTGTGACTGAATAAATTTACTGATTTACATTCTACGTTTGGGGTTTTTTAAACAAAATTTCAGGGATTCACTTTTTAGGTGATTTGGTGTTAGTTGGGTTTGGTCCCGTCTTCCCAGAGCGGTCTCTGTTACGTTGTACTTTTGGCATTAGCAGGGTTCACTGCCTCTGTATGGACCAGTACTTTATGATTTAAGAAAAAGAATAAGGGGGAAAGACTGAAAATTGGATTTGGAAATAAAATTGATTTTGTTATCTCTAATAAAAATAGAAGAAGGGAGAGGAAAGTCAGTCTGACTGTGGCAGTTGTGTGCAGTAGAGTATCTACTGCTCAAAATTCAACAAAGATAGGTATTATCTCTGATAGCTGAAAACCTGGCCCCTGTTTTGGTTTGTCTAAATCTGTCACATCTCTTATGCAGGCTGTTGCTGTCTAGCCAGCCAAGTAAAGAGGTAAAAATTAAGTAAGACTTCAGCTTTGTTTAATTTACAGCTTAAAGTTGTAGCCTGTAGCACTGAAAATTAAGAAAAAAAAAAAAGAAGAAAAGATGGGCTCTTTGTAGAGCTCTTAACTGTTGCAAATTTGCTTTTATAAGACTGACAAAATACTGTCTAGCTCAAGACTTCAAAATCGCAGACAGGATTAAAATAAGATTTTGCCTGCATTCCAAATTTTGAGTTGTAATGGGTGAGAACAATTTGTATTTTACAATTGCTGCACATTGTAAATTAATTCCTGAATGTGCTCCCCCAAAAATCAGATTCTAGTGCTGTCTTCTAGTCTTTAGGCACTGCAGCTGTAATTGCTCTTAATTTACTGTTTATCCTGTTCCTCTCCGTTTTTCTCCATGGTTTTTCTATGGCCTTCTCTTCTCCGCTTCTTACCAGTCCTTCCCAGTATTCCACAGAAGTGTTTACAGTGTGCAATTAGATTAATTAATAGCACTTCCATTTTAATAGCAAACTTGTATACAGTTAATAATTCTTATGTGACCCTTCATTTACTAAGAACTTTAGGTTTTGTATTCCGGCAAGTAAGCTCTTTCAGAACTGCTCCATATGGTTTGCGGGGTTTTTTTAACTGAAGGTTCTTATACATTGCAGCTGGGCTTGAGTTTGCTCTGCATCACCAGTTTTTAACATAATTAATGTTTAAACAGAAATATAAGATCAAAACCTTGCTCTCAAAGTAAAAAAATGGGATAAATGAGATACTAAATTGATGCAGAGTTTATTAATCTAGCCTTTGCGACTTTGCATCTCTTAGAGCAGAAACAAGACAAAACTCTCGCTGGTCGGTTTTCCACAAGGGAGCCAGTAAGTGTGTCTCACCGCAATGTTAAGGCAAGACTGACTTGCCCTGTACCAGGCTTATATCATATTGGACTTTTTTCCCCCGCTGTTTTCATATTGTGAGAAACAAAGTGTTTTGTTCTTGTTGACAGTCTGTTTCAATGATACTGCTTTAGTTTGTGTTTTGAAGAGTTTCCCAGCTATTAAAAGGTTAACTGGTGCTCACGCTACTTCCTTTGAGTGTATTAACACTTAGTTGTGTCTATTTTCAAAGACTTGCCAGGGTAGAAAAATCTTGCTGTAAGCCTTGTGATATTTTTCCTGCTAATCGAAAGAGAAATTTGAAGATATTTAAGACAACAGGTTAATGGTGTAAGAGTGGGACTTAGAACCTGAATCGTACGCTTCTCACTTGCTTCTGAGGTGTGGTACCATAACCACAGGATTCGCTGAGGCATCTATATACATCTTGATAATGTTTAAGGCTATAAATAATTGTTTTTATAAGAAAGAAATAGACACATATATTTACCAGAATCTCTTCATACATATTTATTTCTGCATTAAATGAAATTTGGAGTTTTAATTAAATAGCCCATTTAATTCCAGACTTCAAGTGATTATATTACAGTTTTGGAACAGAAATTGAATTGTATTTTGATAAAGGGCATTTTAAATACCAAGCAGAGATTGGCATTTAGCACAGCAGATGGGGGTTTGTAGTGGTGCCCAATGTTTAGTCTTAATCAGTTTAGTTCTCGCTTTCTTGCCATGAATCCTATCCAAATACTTTTTTTCGGTTGTTGGTTTTTTTTTTTTTCATCCCCCAAAAAAATTCTGGCTTGCTGGCTCTTGTGGGAGATGTGCTTGAGAATAACAAATACAGTGCACGTGGGAGGTGGGAGAAAGGCAAAGTAATTCATGGTAACTCTTCAGGACTGCTCCATCTGTGACCCCTTTCCCTCTGCTGTCATTGCACCCCTGCAGCTGAGAGGTCCTAAACCTTTTAATTTTTTGTCAGGAGCTTTCCTCTGATTCACTCGCTCTTAAACTGTGTTTTAGGCCAGAGCACTCTTTGTAGTACTCATATACCATTTGTTAACAATTTTTTTTATAAACTTGCTGACTTTTCATACAAAAGTTAATCGATAAAACAAACAAATGATGTACGTTGTGTGAATATACTGTTAGATAACAAGTCTGCTGTTTGGGGGTGGGTTCAGGGTTTTTTTTGGGGTTTTTGTGTGGTAGGGTTTTTTCATTTGTTTCTTGGTTGTTTTTTGGGGGTTTGTGTTGTGGTTTTTTTTTTTTTTAAATATCTCCTTGTATGTCAGTATTACCTAGGAACTTCTGGATCTTGAGATCCACTTCCCTTAGAAATCTCTTCTAGCAGGCTTTCCTGCTTATCACCACGTTGCCTTGGTTCCGAGTACAGATCTCTGCAGGCCCAGTCTCATGCCACCTGGGATACGCAAGGGGATAGCTTATGTCTTGTCCAGCTGTGGGTGCACCTGTAGCATTTCTTCTGACCAGGGTTTGAACTGAAGCGGGCAGAAGTTATAAAACTGCTTCAAGTCTTTCAGTTGTAACTCCTTGGCCACCACCCCATTTCTTACTACCTTTTTCTGAATCTCCCCAGATTTCCTACTATATGCTTTGGGTGTCTGCGTTGCATAAAACTTGCTTCTCCTGCCAACGATAGCTCTTGCTGGTCATGAAGAGCTAGGTTTGCACTGTGTGTTTGTGCTTACCTAAGCTCTGGACCACTGGTGTCTCCTCTCCAGTTCCAGCTGGTGTCCTTCCTGATACGTCCAGTTGTTTTGACCACTTCTGTGGCCCTCATGGTGCCAGTGCTGTTACGCGAGCTTTGCCCTCTCCTTCCAGCACCTTCTTTTCTTGAGCAATAGCTTTTCCTCCTTTAGTTTCAGCTCCTTCGCTCCAACTTCTGCTGTATCAGTGAAACCAGTCTGAACAGGGTCTGCTCGCTGGTCTTTGCATATGCTCCTTGCATCCTCATCTTTGCCATATACGAGTGATCCTTGCTCTTCAGTGCTTATGGGAACCTGTATATCAACATCTCTTTCCTGGGTTCTTTTCTTGACAGTCTTACAAAATTAAATCATACTGGTATGGTGACCATACAGGATTCCCATATGCATTCCAGTTTGCACACAGCAACTTCAGCTGTGCAGTTTAGACTTTTCAAGGGGTTTTGTTGCTGCTGTTGGGTAACGGGACTGAAATTTGATTGTGAATTTTTTTTGGAGGCTGCTTGCCATTTCTGTGCTATCCACCAAATGCCATGCAATTCACACATGCTGTCTTTTGGAACAAAGTGCTAAGTAGTGGGAAGATCACCCGATTACAGGTTTTATTGTGATCCAGCATGCTGCGACAAAGATAGATACACTTTTGTTAGCAGCAGTTCCTTGGATGTGTGTGTCTTGGAATAGATTAGTTATTAAAGATGCCAACTTGATCTCCTGAAGTTTTGTAAGCTGTGTTTATTTCTGTGATGCATCATCTTTTTTTTCATACTGAATTTAGCTGCTTTTGGGTTTTTTTTTCTCTTTTCTTTGCTCAAACATTCTGTGATTTAGCATGAGTCATTCTGTCTGTGTGGGAAAGGTCTGGTTTATTACAGGGTCCGTTCTTGAGTGGGGAGGGGAAAGGGTGGAATGTATTTGTGTTTTCTATGTGTTTGTTGTGGAAATGCATAAAACTTTTTTTTTTCTTCTCTTTCTTTCCTCTCTTCATCATCTCATCTGTGTGGGTGAATGTTCCTGCAAACCCTTGGGGAACCTATAGACACTTTTGGTATGCTCATTCCTTCATTAGTGCCCAAAGTCACAGATGCTAGGAACAGTTTAATGACTAGAAAAGCAAACAAGAGTCACATCATAACAATGTAAAGTGGCTAAAAATGTGCACTTGAGGAAAACTTCTAAGTCATCACCTAATAAACCTATTTGTTTGCATCATCACAATAATACCAATGGCCACTGCTGTCCAGTTGGCATGAATTTTGATTCTGTGCTTGAAAAGTAGAAATTAAATGTGTTCTCCTGTAGCAAGAGCTAATGTTTTGTGATCAAGATGTAATTTTTAAAAGTACCTATCCTGTTTCAAATTCTAAGTCCTGTTTTTGAAGTGACTGAAGTGTATGCACTTCAGTTGCCTAAATGCTATTTGAAATCACCTGCTGAATTGTGTTGTGGTGTAGGAGCCCAGGTGACCTCTGAAAATGAGAACCGGGCACAATTTGACCCACTTTCTCATTAGGAAGAAAATGTAATTCTAATAAAACACACCACAGAATATGAAATCATTTTTAAAAGATAGCGATTTTAAGATAAATGAGTGCCATTAGGTAGCGTTACTTTGAAAATACATGTTCAATGCTGCTCTCCAAGAAAAGAGAGCAGAAGTACAGTAGAATAAGGTAGAATTTTTGTTGAAGGAGAGCTTGTGGCTTATTGATATTCTAGAAATGAGAGATTTTTCTCATGCTTCCACAATTTGAATATTTCCAGCTGGATCACATTTTTTTCATAAACAGCATTCTTTATTCCATAAGTAGAACAGAGACAAAGATGATTACATGTAAATGTCACTGTATATTTTTATAAATACTGAATAATTATATTTCAGTGCAAAATACGTGGAAACTTAAAATATTTATTTATATGAACAATGGAGATAGCATGAGAGATATTTAAGACATATGTACTGTAATAACATGAAAAAAAATGAGACCAGTTACTTCATGTTTTGGTTGTGCTATATAGTGTTAAAGTTAATGTTCGTTTCTAAGCTACAGCCGCTGAAGTTTGAAGGCTCAGCTTTTTGGTAATCATAATGATCATCTTAGGTTTTTTCTTGTCATTAAGAGAAAATAATGTTCATGCTGCTTTGACATAAATTGATGTTTAAAAAACTTTATCAGTAGTCATCACTTCATCAAGTCATCTCTGTTCTTCTGATGGAAGAAGGATCATCAGGCATGAATTTGGACATCGTTAGCTTCCCTTTTTTGTGTTGAGAAATTATTTAACACCACAGGAAATCCTGTCCTTTTCTCAAATTAGGATCATTAAAAGTCATTACATGAGTAACCCCCATAATTTAAAAACAGTGGAAATATTTTCCCCACACGGGATAAATACATCAAATGTTTTACTGATTACCCACTACAATATTTTTATCTTTTGGTGAGTTTTAATGCCAATTTAAAATAGTTCCTTTGATATAAACTATGTTTTTCTTACTTAACCGTAAGTTTAGGGTAATAAATATGCTCCTCCTCTCTGATACTGCTTGTTTCTCTTAAAATAATATTACTGAGTGGGTATCATGCTTTAAACACTTTTCTGACCTTGAGGTCTGCCAGAACTTCTGACAATTTTTCTGAAATTTCCATTATATTGATGCTGCTCTGTCAGAGCCAGTGACGGCGGGAGCCATAAACCTCCCCTGAGTATTTTGTGATAGTTGAGTCCCATAGCACACTTGGGGGGGGAAACAAAAAAATTCACAACCAGTCTTCTCCAGGGCTGCCATTGTTTTTACTGCTGCTGTAACTGTACTGGTAATAGAAGAGTGATAAGAGAATTTTTGAAAAGTTCTCTGTGTAGACACTAATATTCTCTGAAAAGAAAAGTACAGAAAAGTTCTGATTTATCAGATGATTGTTTACAACCCCTTATAAACCTAATTTTCTATGACCATCAGAAGGTAAAATACAGTTGCTAAAACATATATTTCTAGATATTGTCCAGAATAATCTCGGCACATTGCTGAGTATTTTTAGAAATTGCTTGTGGTGGAACATCGCAGTACAGAAAATCCACTGTTATTAACGTTATATTATGTGAAATGATTCAGATAACACAAAAACAGTATGATATTTTCTTCTTGATTCTGTGACTCTTTCAGAACCACAGCAATGTCTGAAACACCTCCTGTTTATGACTGTGCATTAAGTAATCTGCATTGATCGGGCTGATAATTGATATTCCAAAAATAGAACAGCTGAAAGATGATCTGAACAAAATATGTTGGTGCACATTTTAAACGGTCATCCAGAATTTTGCTATTATACATTCCTTCAATTTCAATGGAAAATCAATATTAAAAATATATATTCTCTGACTGCGGGCATGCCTAATGTGCCGTGTCATCATAGCCCTGTGCTTTGTCTTTGCTTGCAGTAATGCTGTCCATTTGGTACTTGAGCTTGCAAACAGCCTTTAAATAAAGGTGATGAGGGGAAAAAGCAATGAGATTGATGTTACACTCAATCAGTTGAAAGAAAGTATAACTTTTATTTAACAAAAATAGATTTAAAAGACTATTTTTGTGGAATGACTATTTATAAATATGTCAGGTGTTTGTGTTTTTTTCCCCAGTCGAATTAAGAACGTCTTACATCACCTTAAAGCCTGCTTGCATATACAGTATTGTGAGTTATTAGAGCTGATGTAGTTCAAGTCATTTGTGTAGAATGATGTAGTTACTCCAGAAAGCTTAGAGATCACCTGGAGATATTGCAGAAGTTCTAGAGGCATTGGTGCTTGCTTTCATACATGGTAAAAATAGCATATTACAAGCTGAAGAAAGAAGTTGATAATGTAGTTTACATATTTTGTTAACAAAACATCTCCATTGCATCCATGATGAATTACATTAATTAAAATGTACTTTTTTGTGTGTGTTTTCAGTGAAAGAGTTCCTAGCCAAAGCCAAAGAAGACTTTTTAAGAAAATGGGAAAGCCCCCCTCAGGTATCAGTTATTTAAGCATTCAGTAATTTTCTCTATTGAATTTTTTGGATAATGTTATCAGTCTGTAATGAGCAGCGCAGAAAACAGAAATAAGTTTAATGCAATTTTAAAAGGAGTTTCCATTTTTAATGTCAGTTTTGTCATTGAAGTTCACCAGCAAAGACTCTCGGTTCTTCTCCAGATTTGAGCTGATGAAATGCCCATACTGAACAACAGCTTTCTCTTACTGAGAATGATGTTCACCATCAACATGACAAGACTCAAAATCTATTGGCATGTTTTAACTGGCTTTTTATAACACTAAGTGTTGGCACATCTGTAATTTACCCTGTTAATAATTTCCCCCATGGTATTAAGGGGAATTAAGGGTATTAAGACTACTGCATGGAGCTTGGGGGCAGGTTAAGGAGCTTGTTAGAGAGAAATCTTAAAACTGGAACTTGGGGGTTTGGGTTTTTGGGGAAGGATCATTGTTGTTTTTAAAGCAGCATTTGAAATGCTGTGGTAATGAATATCTGTGAAAATTTACTCAGTGATATGCTGTCCAGACAACTCTCATGTAGAACTGTCTCTAGAGCTTGGGGGTTTTTGCATGTTCTAATATTCTTGTTTGTGAAGCATGAGGGGGTTATTTATCTGCACGTTAAATTCATGATCTGTTTACTGCTAAATGTTTCTTACTAAGCATGTGTCATAGAGGTCTTTTCCAATCTTAATGATTCTATGATTCTAAGATCATTGAGTCCAACCATCAACCCAACACCACCATGCCCACTAAACCATGTCCCTAAGCGCCTCATCT
>NW_008824053.1:7365947-7394371 GCF_000699105.1 Pygoscelis adeliae | reverse complement strand
TCACCAGCCTCGTTGCCCTTCTCTGGACACGCTCCAGCACCTTGACGTCCTTCTTGTAGTGAGGGGCCCAAAACTCAACACAGTATTCGAGGTGCGGCCTCGCCAGGGCTGAGTACAGGGGCACGATCACTTCCCTACTCCTGCTGGCCACACTATTTCTGATACAGGCCAGGACGCCATTGGCCTTCTTGGCCGCCTGGGCACACTGCCGGCTCACGTTCAGCCGGCTGAACATGTCATCTCTATGGACAAACTATAGAAATGTTGATACAATTCAGTTAAGTCTCTTTCTGTTTTAATGAGTGCAATGTAAAATCTCTTACTAAACTTTGATAGGCATGAAATTATAACAACAGAATAGTTGGCTATAGTTGTCTTTGATAAATGTAATTTTACTCAGTTTTCTTTCATAAATGAATTCAATTCATGCAGTTAAAATGGTCTTTGGGTATTAAATTGTAAATAATGTCATTATATCCTTGTACCTGTAGAATACTGCTGGCCTAGATGATTTTGAGAGGCAAAAAACCCTTGGAACAGGATCATTTGGGAGAGTTATGATGGTGAAACATAAATCCACAGAACAGTATTATGCTATGAAGATACTGGACAAACAGAAGGTTGGTGTAATTTATAGTGGTTTTTGTGATACAAAAGAGTTTGATGTACAAAGATCTGGTAACTGTGGCTAAACTTTGTTGCGCTTACTGTGCTTTTGTGTATCGCACTTGAATACTGGTGATACTTTAAACAGTTGACTTTCTTTTTTTAGCCAGCAGATTCAGTTGTTGGGGTTGTGTAGAATTCTTACAACAGCCAATAACATTAATGGCAGGCTAAAGAGGCTCTAAGTAGTGTCCAAGGCATTAAGAAAATGTTATCAGTTAAATTCTCTGCTTAGCTGTTGTAAGGTGGCCTGTATGTTCTTTGGCAAAAGCAAAATGTAGTGCTGTAGTTAAAATAAATAAATACACCTTTGCAGGGTAGCTCAAAATTCTGGAAGACTCTTTCGATCAGAAATTCTCAAAATATTCATTTGTGAACCATAATTTAACAAATTGTTTGCACAAATAATTTCTTCCCCACTCCTGATCCCATGAGGTATTACTTCTTGTATGCACAATTATGTAATAATCCTGCTGCATCTATAGTAACTGCATAGATAGAACAGTAGTCTCTCTCTCAGGACAGCTGTCACACAATAGACATTTTCTGTGTTGAAGACTTAAGTGCTGTAGTCTGAATCGGTATTGTTACTCCAGCCTCACTTTTTTTAACAGTTTATTACTCTTAGATTAAGTAAGTGGTGTCATTTGATAAAGTTTGAATTTTAAATAAAATAGAATTCCAGAATGCTAAGAAGTATTTTTAGGGAATTTATCAATACAATTAGTTTTTAATGCTTTTGACAAGTTTTTCAGAAGTACATTATTTAGATTAGTCGCTTCTAAGCTCTTCTTACTTTCTAAGACACTATACATAACTTTGCTGCTGTATAACAAAGATCATAGTAAGAAACTATTAATCTGGCAAAGAGAACTTAATCAGCAACTGACAAAATGACAGTCAGCGTTGCCTCATTGTGGACTCGTGCACTTAGGCATTATTACCTTCCTGAGTAATTTTATATAATGGAACTATGGCAGTGACAAAATCAAACCGTTTTCCCTGAGTTGCAGTTCCACTATTCTTTACATGTGATTTGGGGTCCTGGACCTTGAATAATGTGTCATTTAATTAAAGACTGCTTTATAATGGTCAGACAAGAAGAAACTAAAGTAAACTTACCTTTTAGCGTCAATTCTGGCATTTTTTTACTTGGAAAAGCTCAATTTTTTGCATAACAATGGTTTCTGACTTCTATTTTAAAAAAAAATCCAATTAAATTAAAAAAACCTTCCAACATAGTACAACTGAAAGACAGCCCGGACCATTTCCACCCGTGTGAAAATTTACCTCATTATTACCTCAAGTATGGCTGGTGGCATCCTGTTGAGAGCGTTGCTGTAACACGAGGTCTGATGAGCACCCCACTGCTGCACGGAGAGCCCATCGTCAAATTTCAGATCTTCAACTGTTTTTTCTTTGAACGCTTTTTCATGAATGGCTGAGTCCTTGTCATTGGGGCAATATAGGAAATTAGATCTTACTTCAGAAAGCTGCCATAAAAATAGTCTGAGGATTTAAAAAAAAAAAAAAAAAAAAGTTAAACTCATTGCTACCTCTCAGTTGAAAATAAAATGGAAAGCTATAGCTATAAAATTACCTGGTAAAAGCAAAAATTCACATTTTCAATGATTGCACTGGACTTGCAGTAAAAGATTCACAGGATTAAAGATGTTTGCATCCAGGTATCAGTCTTCTATTAGAAAATTAGATTATTTTGTCTATAATCAGAAGTCTGAAGTGTTCCTTTATAAAATACATGCTTTTTCAACTCAACTTAGCATATATTTATGTATTCTATTAGAAATATATTAGTGTTATATTAGTAACTTCTATTAATTGATCAAAAAAAATAGGTGATGGTTTAGGGAGAACACATTTCTATCACTTTGTATATTACAGAAAACATACAGATGTCTGAAATTAGACAATGTGCAGGCTGCCTATAATTTTTCATTTACATTTTACTTGAAACAAGAAAAAGCATATTGTGTGTCCTTTTGTTATCCAATCTTATGCTTGGTTTATCACGATATGAAAAAAAAAAAAGTAATAGATGTTGATGCAGCCAGTAGTTTTGTGTGTAGGGTTGTTATTCCTTTATTTGTCTGCCTTGATTTAGGAAGGCTGTAACATAACATTGCGTGGCTAGTTTCATTACGTAATTGTTTTTGGAAAGAAAATACTGTTAATAAAAGCTCAGACACAAACAAGCTGTTGGACAATCTGCCGTTACGAGGTATCATTTGATCTACAGGAAGCTGTCATTGGACATGCCCTGAGCTTGAGCTTAAGTGTGAGCAAAGCCGTGTTATCTGAGGCCCCAGTTTGATGTTATGAAGTGTTAAACAGCAGCTTCAGCCTGTGGTATTGCTGCCATCACCCTCCGGTATCTAACCAGCAGAAGATGCAGGAAGGGTGGTAAAGCCTTGTCTGGCATTGCAGCGGAATGCTTCACGATACGCACCTAAAACCTTAGCTTCCTTGCTTTGGTGGCCAAGAATTCCAGTGCCATAGGTTTTTAGGGATGAAGGGAACACTTCCCACAAATGAGCTGATTTGAGCAAAATTTTTATTTGGTCCTTAAAGATCCGTGATTCAAGAGATTTAATATTTTTAACTCACTGTTTCTTTTGTATGACATTTATTTCAAATCAGTAGTGTTTTTTTATAGGTACTACCTTTTGCATCTAAAAGTTAAATTTAAACACCGTTTCAGTCAGGATTGGAATATCTTGCTTATCTGTTACTTATAGCAGCTAGATTTGATTTCCGAACATGTAAAAACAGGCTTGTTTTGATCACTCTTGTACATTTTCTCCTTGTTTCCTATTGGGGGGAAAAGGAAAAGTAACTTTACTTGGAAATCATGCCGTTCTCAAAATGAGATATAGATAAATTGTGCAACAGGGATTAAGTAAAATGGAAAGAATCTATTGTGCAATGTTGGGCTTTAACACAAGGAAACCAATTGTTAATTTCTGAGAAAAAGCAATAATCAGAGGTCTGCCACTTGCTGCCTTGTTAGCAGCTTAACAGTGTAATGGATTCCAGGAAGGTAGCATTTAATTTTTTTAATACTTTTCCTAAGCGGTTTGCTAAGCAGAAAAGCAAAACCCATTGAAAGGTCTGGTGGAAGTAACTATTGTTTATAAGAACGGAAATTTTGAATTTGTATTCTCCTTAGTCTTCTCCTCACTAATGTGTGAGCTATATAAAATAAGTCACTTTACTCCTGTTCACACATAACAAAGTTCGTAATTAAATGTCTGACACGATTTCCTGCCTTTCTTAGCAAAGGGTCCAAAGATCAAATGGATTTTATTGAACTGTCATCTTCCTGCGGAAGTATCTCCATTACAAACGCAAGCAATTCTTAAGAAAATGTAAAGAGGTGTTTCCCTTACTGATTTCTATACTCAGCGTGTAGTAAGAAACACTATTCTAGAGTTATCTGCAAACCGTATTGCATGAGTATTACTCTTTAAAATGTCGTTAGACTTTTTAATCCTTTCTCGGCACTGTTATTGTACTAGTAATCCATAAGGTTTTTCATTATCTGTAAAGTTACAAGCTTGCTTTCAACTAATTGTTTTACACTGAAAAATTTATCACCAACTATAAAATGTCATACTTAAACTGAAGATTGTTTTTTCTCTCCTAGGTCGTCAAACTGAAGCAAATAGAACACACACTGAATGAGAAGAGAATATTACAAGCGGTGAACTTTCCTTTCCTTGTAAAACTGGAGTATTCTTTTAAGGTAATCATTATTTTGAAAGAAGTTGTTTGGGTTTCAGGGAAGTGCGTGCTCAAACTTTAGATATTAAAACATTTAACTTTTACAGTAAATAGTTCAAGTATTTTTGTTTTCACAGATGCTTCACTTGGCACTGTTGCCAGGTCTTGAGCAGGAGCTCCTGCACTTGTGCGCACACTTGCATACACCCCAATTCACCAGGTGATGATTGAAAGGATATCTCCAAATAAATAAATAAAAATTAAATTGAATTGAACTCTTAGAGATATCCCTTGTTTTGGAGGGAAGCCGGCTTTTGTACAGCAGGGAGCTTTTAGGCATCATTCTGTCTTTGAGAGAAGCCAAAGGATGTATTTCTGTACCAATATATATTCGTATGGTGGTGTTGGGTTGACGGTTGGACTCGATGATCTTGGAGGTCTCTTCCAACCTTAATGATTCTATGATTCTATGATTCTATGGAATGGTAAATTTGTAATTGTTCTGCAGATTTTTTGTTTGAGATTTATACCTGAGGCAGGTCTTAATGACAATCTTAACCATGAAGGAAAGAACTTTGAGGTTAGCTTCTAATTTCATGACTGTATGTGCTAGTCTGTAAAGAAATTGAGTATTTTCCTAATTTATAGAGTGATATGTGTCCTTTATATATTTCCTTCTTTTTTCTTTTTTCTTTTTTAATACCATTTAAAATGAACAAACATGTTCTACCTTAATCTTTAGTTTTGAGGTTTGGGGCTGGGGCTGTGGGAGACGAGAATACCTCAGGGTGTCAATTCTGAACTTTTAAGAGTGCAAGGACTTGTCTTGCAGCAGGCATCTTACCCTCTCTTCCTTCAGGTCACTTACACACCATTCTGTGTTAGGAACTCATTAATTATCTTTATTCAAATTTACTTTAAAATAGATTTCTTGAGATATATGATGCTCCTTTTATCATGTGTCTGCGCTTTTTTGAGAATTTCTACCTGTGTTAATTCATATTTGTTAAGGTCATTGGATGGCTACAATTTCTCACTTTAATTCTTTAATAGAATGCACTGTAGGTAGGAATTATAGAGACTACAGCATGTCTAATATGTATTTGCATGTGTTTACTTTCTGTAGGACAATTCTAATTTATACATGGTAATGGAGTATGTTCCTGGTGGTGAAATGTTTTCACATCTAAGAAGAATCGGAAGGTTCAGGTAAGAGTATTAATGACATTATTCCTTTAAAAAGGCTTATGTTGCTAATTTGGGAAGAGGGTTTTATAAAATTCGTTAGCATTGAAGAAAACATTCTGAAGGGGTAAGTGTGTTTAATTTACCCCTCTTTCAGTGGACTTAAACTAGTCAGACAATGAAAAACTTGTAATTATTTCTTATTTTTCAGTTAGTTAATGTAGGCATTCGTGATCTATGCACGACAGAATCTTGGAATTCCTATGCATATTGTCACTGAAATTGACGATACTTTCTAAAAGTAAAATTTAAAGTCTAAGCTCTGTATTGTGGGATGCATTCATCTTGATTTGCATGTGTATTTTAGCTGCAAAACTTAAATTAACTTTAGGGAATGAGTGTATCAGTTCTAAAATGTTTGCTGTTTGCTTTTTTTTTTCTTGTTACACAGTAAAAGAACCAGTTAAAAGATACTGCATTTGTCTATCCCAGGCAGTTACATGGTTGTTTCAGTATCTTAGCATAGTATTGGGGTACTTAATATTCTTTTAATTCTTCACAGTGAACCACATGCACGGTTTTATGCAGCTCAGATAGTGCTAACATTTGAGTACCTCCATTCGTTAGACCTCATCTACAGAGATCTAAAGCCTGAAAATCTTTTAATTGATCAGCAAGGATACATCCAGGTATGATATTCTTCATGTATTTAGGGAGTGGAGTCTTGTCTTACAGTGTAGGGTTAAGTAATTCTAGAAAATGTGTTTAGAATAAACGGTCTTAAGCTGGTTGTCATGTTAGCATGTATTCAGGGAGCATTAAAATGCCCCACTGCTTAGTAATGGTTAAAACCATTGGATTGTACTTCCTCTGACTGAAATTAAGTAGGCACAATGGAGCTGTCTGCAGCTGAGTGAGTTGTCAAGATTTCCCTTGGGGTCTGCAGTGAGAAGCAGGTGATTACAGGGCTCTGTTCATCTGACCTATTTTATACGTCTGCCCTAGAACAAGACGAAAAGTGCCCTAAAATGTCTGGTTCTCTGCATTGTCTATGTAAGTAGTTTAGGATAACCAGCTTAGATGTCAACACCAACACTACAGTACTTAATTGCAGTCATATGAATCCCACCCTTGGAGAGTCCTAACCTTCTCAGCCCATCTGGAGTAAGAACTGAGTTGAGATCAGATCAGAATTGCAGTGCTGCAGATGACGACTTTGGTTTTACAACAACCTCTCACGGCACCTCCTCATCTTCCTTTTAGTTCTTATGTTTTTGATCTAAATGGCAAATGGGAAGGTGGTAGATAGCAACAAGCACTCTGCAATGCTTCGCAGTCCTTAAACTATAGAAGCTCTTCTTTCCTCATTGTGTCACCTTTTTGCCATAGCAGAATCTCACAGAAAAATACATAATAAAAATGTTCAAGAGAAGTGGAAAGGATTTGTATCTTCTGTTGTTTATAACTGTAAAATAATTTTGCATGGAGAATAAAATAACACTGTAGGGAGAAGAGAAATACAAGCTCTATTAATGTGGTTGGGGAGCACCATTAATGTAAAGCTATGAACGGCTTACTCCAGAATTGGCGACTCTCTATATGGAACAGTATGTTTTTGTGATGGTGGGCAAACTGCAAATGATAGCGAGTCCAGCAGTCACTCTTCCCATGTGAGCTTGGTTCATTTCTGCTTCTGAACAGAGAGGGGGGGGTGTGTTTATATGTTGGTACTGCAGCTCCAACTAAATTTTGTTTAGAAACTCCATTCCTTTTCTTTTTGAATTTTAAAGCCATTACCGTTTGTCCCCTGTCTGCAGCGTATTCTTTGTACATAGACTGATGGGCATTCACAAACACAGAAATGGTTCTTTGCTGACTGAAGCAGGTCTGCCTAGTCGGCACGTCACCCTCTCTGTTCACTTGCAGCTGTGATTGCTGTTGTTTCTACCAAAAATGAAGCAAAAGCTGCCTTTATAGTTTAGAGTTTGGC
Source organism: Pygoscelis adeliae (assembly GCF_000699105.1). NCBI lineage: Eukaryota > Metazoa > Chordata > Aves > Sphenisciformes > Spheniscidae > Pygoscelis > Pygoscelis adeliae. The sequence continues at coordinate 7,386,789 of NW_008824053.1, read as the reverse complement.
TTGTTTAATTGTGACACTAGTGTATCAGAAACAACAGCACAGGTTATTGTATAATTAGCAATGATTATCGTTGTTGTACAGTATGTTTTCTGAGGGAACGGGTTGAAAATGATACCAAGAAGGAGGAAACAAAAGAAACAGATCTCCAAACAAGCATAGGCTTGATAGCTTGAAACTGATCGCAGAATTTCGTATGTAACTCCCTGGCTTCCGTATGTATTCCACAATACGGTCCAGGAAAAATCACAGAGAGGATGATATCGCATACAGAGTTCTGAACACTTACTGCAGAAAACATGACAAGTGGAATGAAGAATTTGTAATGGCCAAGAATTTGCCATTTGTGAATACAGTTACTGCTACGTTTCCCCCCTAGTCCTCAAATAAACAAGCTTGACTCTGGTGATGCTTTCAAAGACATTCAGAATCAGAAGTTACTGGAAGACCTCTTTTATGTTGTCTTATTCCCACACTAATTTTACATATAACCTTTATATACTTCTGCACTAAAATTCTAAATTTACAAGACTGGCGGATCTCTTGACCCTTTTTGTGATTCATTTGTTAACTAAAGGAAAAGATAAATATCTTGTTCATATTCATGTTCTTTAAACTTTCAGCAGTATAAACAGTCTGATGTGAAAAGTATCAAAAAATTATTAATGTAATTGCAGTACATGTGGAAGATTAGTAAGCCATAGTTCCCGCTGATTTTTTAAATTATAAATAGAAGTTTGCGTCAGGGGGAAAAGACGTATTTTGTGTTATTTATTAATTTTATCACAAGAAACCTTCTATCTGTCTGAATTAGAAGTATCAGAAGGAGTGGCTACTAAAGGTACATCTGACTATATGATACTATGTGATTTGAGACAAATTTTTCCTCTGTATAAAATAGCTTTCCAAAATATTTCAGAAGTACTTAATTTTAAATTTTGTTGTAGAAATGCACTTACAGTCAGTTTATTTCTTCTGATGACAGGTCACGGACTTTGGCTTTGCAAAAAGAGTAAAAGGAAGAACTTGGACGTTATGTGGGACTCCAGAATACTTGGCACCTGAAATAATTCTCAGCAAGGTACTTTGTCTTGTTATTCAGCCATGCATTTGATGCAGTTAAAACTTATCACCCAATTACTAAACTCTGAGGGATAAACAATTGCTGATACTTCCAAAAATCAAATCTTGACTAATCAACTCTTTAAGAATTACACAAAATGCAGTTGTTGCATTGTAAGTATTTTTTAGTATGCTAAAACCTACTCCAAAGCTACTTACTTACTCAGATTTTCTCATAACCGTACAGAACTTTCTACATATGCTTGCCATGTAACTTGTGAAGGGGGAAAAATGGATTTAAAGAATCTGTAATCAGGTTATTTAACTAGCATCCTTATCAGAACAGTAGATCTGAGTGATTACGTTCTGAAGTGTTAACAGACTAGAACAGGAGCTCCAGAGGTAACAAGAACTGCATGTTGGATGAATCAGTAGTCATTAAATAACTAGTTGCAGAGTGTTTCAGGTTTAAGGCACTTTACATGAAATCAAACATGACAAACCACTGGCTTTACACATAAAGTACATGCAGTCTAAGCTTGATCAGTTTGTGTCTAGTACTTGCACTAACTGTTTGAACATAGAAGAAATATTATTTATCATATAGCTGTTCAACTGTAGCCCTTCATGTTTTGCAAAGGAAAAATATCTTTATAGTTTATGAAACTGCTTATGATATAAACAATCATAATGCATAACGTTAAGTTATGCACTTAATAGGTGGTTTAATTAAATACCCTTTGCAGGTCTTTAAAAGTAAACCAAAAATACTTTTATTTGGGGAGAAAATGTTCATTATTTGCAGCTTTGTGCCCCTATGCAGCTAAAGCAGCAGAAGAAATTGCAATGTGTTGGCTACAAGTTCTCCATAGTAGATTTTTCAGGAAGGACTGAGTCTTAGACCTGAGCTTTGTAAAAGATCTCAGAGAACGCATATAAAATGGATGGGGTTGGTGGGGTTTTCTGTCTTTTTAAATATTAAATAGGATTTACTAATGATTTTATGTTCAGGCTTTAAAGACCAGATCATAAATGACTCTAACAGTTAATTAACTAAAGGTTTAAGCTCTTGTAGCTAGTTTAGTAAATATGAAAATGAGTGTTCTGAAATGCAGATAATCAAGCAAAAAGGCGATGGTATACGATATAGGAAGTGTTGTTATATTTAATGAACTTTCCCTAAGCTTTGAAAGAAGTTTCAATCATTCTGTAACAAGAGTATTTTGATTTTAAATAACTAACTAAATAAACTGTGCCCATTTCTGCCACTTAGGGAGTCTTGTCACATCAGTGTAAAGACATCACTGAAACTCAGCACAGGAATGTGTGCAAAATGTTTCGCTGTCATCACTCTATTAGGTTTTAAGGATATTGCTGTTGGAATCTGTGAGCTTCAGTTTGGTTTGAACTAGGTTGTAAGTTCTGTATTAAACAAGCAATAATGCATTGGCTTTCTCTGTATTCCATAGATATATATTGAAAATCTTAAACTATGTTAGAAATGTACTAACAGTGTGGTATTTTATCCAGGGTTACAACAAGGCAGTGGATTGGTGGGCATTAGGAGTGTTAATCTATGAAATGGCAGCTGGATATCCCCCGTTCTTTGCAGATCAGCCCATTCAAATTTATGAGAAGATTGTGTCTGGCAAGGTGAGTGAAGGCTCTGTGTATTTTCGCAAATGCAGTAGTTTGTCTTTGCAGAACCTGTTTTTTGTCTCGAGTAGATGCAGGATTTACTGGCTACTAGACAGTGAGCAATTTGGAAAGAATATGGGAGAAGTTCGTAATGTATACTTCTTAAGTACAGACGTTGTTTCAGTAATATTAAAAATCAAAGTTCTAAAAATCTGTTCCCTGCCTTCAGATTTAAAATGCAAGTTACTAAATTTACAGACATTGTGGTATTATGTCCTTTTATGCTTGGATAAAAATGATCCAACAACTATTAACAATTGTTTAGCTGTATGCTTAATTTGCCTAGCTATTTTGTTTTCTAGAAAACATTTTTGCAGCTTTTGAGAAGCTCTAAAGAGTTTCCATAATTCATAGTAGGTTTCTTTACTCCTGCCATCCTGTAGTTCAAGACACGTCTAATGTTCTGTTCAGCTTCCATTGTTATATGCAATTTTTATAAAGTGTTTCTGACTTTTCCCTTTTATTTGTCATGAATATCTCTTAGTGTGCCAGATAGCACGAAAATGTGATCATTCTGTTGTTTCTCCTGCCAGCCAGTGTTGTCTCTTCATGTTTCTTTGTGCTCGCTTGATTTATTACGGTTCTTTTCTTCCTTGTCCCTACATAAACACATGCTGTGCTGCACCTCATGTACTTCTGTAATTCTAATCAAGGGAAGTGCCTCGGCAGGCCCTGTGCTACACTGCAGTGAGATTGATTCCTGTCTAGTACCTTACTTAAATCAAGAAGGTGGTGGCTCTTTGAAAGGCTGTAATACTGTGACCCTTCAGCTGTCTCCATGAATATATGGGAATTCATTTACGAAGATACGTTTTTGAAGAAATATTTATCTTCTAAACTAAAAAAAATGGGGCATTTTTTGCAGTTGTATCTCATTTGCTTGACGTTTGTACTGTTGATCATCCACCTTTTTTACTGAGTTCGTGGATGGATGGTTGCAGAAACAGCACTGGACTTGAACTCTGCAAACTCTTTAACATTCAGTTCTCAGCTAGCAGTACGTTTTCTTTATAACCTTAAGTCTTTCATTTAATCTGCCTCATGCACTTAGTTCTCTACTTAAAAAATGGCGTTAATATTTCCTTACTTCTCAGCTGTCTAGGTATTACATTCATTAAAACCTGTGAATTTCTCACGTACTACAATAGAGCCATATTGACAGGTAAACTGAAGCAGTATCCTTGATTATCAGACCTCTTGATTTCGCAACATGTTTTTATGTTAAGTAATTCCATGTTCTGCATTTACATCATAACTGATCAGCTGAATGTAGGGCATCAAAGCTGAGACTGTGGGCATGAGAAATACAACTTTCTGCTTGTTGTTTTCCCCTTTCTATTCTCTTCCATCTCAGATGGTGCCAGTAGATTTTTTGCTAGTAAACCCCTGTGTAATTACATCCCATAAATCATCTTCAAATACATTTCTTAGCCAGGTTTGAATTAAATGTATTGGCAAGTCACTCGTGTGCTATCTTCAAATAGTGCTGTGTTATTTATGTAAGACTTTTGATGTTGGTGTATTTAGTTATCAGAAATGGATTACAGTACAGCATAAAGTTCCAGATTGAATTTTCATATATGATTGCTGAATGTTCAGTTATTTCAGAGCATATCTATATATTTATATGCTGTATATATGCTATACTATACTATATCTCCTGGGTGCATGTGTGAATGTATAATATAGAATATAATATATAATATAAAAATTTGTTCCTAGAAAATAGTTGAGAATGCCTTGAGGTGATGATGTGTTAGTGAGACACCAAGTTAAATTTAGCTTTTTTATCATTATTACATTAATGTTTTTCTTCAACTAAATCAGATCTAGAAACTTTCAGTTCAAAAAATGGTAGAGGCACAAGGTAGTACTATTGCTAAAGGCTCTGAGAAACAAATACATGTGCAACAATAATCATCTCTTTTCATGCATTCCTACTTGATTTGTTTTTAGAGGAAGAGTAGAAAATGGCCCCAATGTTTCCTTTTGTGTGAACGTTGTTTTACGTCACAGGGAAGAATCAAATTTGTGTATTGTTTTTAATGTTGTGGATGTATATTTTTAGGTAAGGTTCCCATCACACTTCAGTTCAGACCTAAAGGATCTTCTAAGAAATTTACTCCAGGTAGATTTGACCAAACGATATGGAAATCTCAAGAATGGTGTAAATGACATAAAGAATCACAAGTGGTTTGCAACTACAGATTGGATTGCCATTTATCAGAGAAAGGTAAGACGCTTCCTGATCAAAACTGTTACGGGTCTTTAAGGGGTTGAAGTAAAATTTCTAATTATTTTGCTTCTTTTTGCTTTCCTAAATCTGTCACTTTTAATTAAACTAAGAAAAGGTGAAAGTAGTTTTATCTTTAACACTCTGAAGAGTTTATATTGATTGAATTATGTTTGGTTTTGTTGGCATTTTATCCTGGACCTCTGTGTACATTCATGTTCTCTTAACACGTGTTGTGCTTTAGTCTATTTCTGGAATATCTCAGAATGAGCCATCTCCTGCCTCTCTCGCTTTTTATTTAACCCCTGCTATAGTGGCATCTATAAATACTCCTCCACAGCAGAGAGGAATCTGTTTTCCTTTCCAGCTAGTTCTTAGCAGTCAGACTGTGCTTCAGTGTGGAGGAGCTCTAGCCAAAGCGAGAGCTTTTCTTTTTCTGCTAAAGAAGTATGCTCCCTCCTTCTTGCTCTTGCTTTATCTGTGACTGGGACAGGGTCAGGTGCAGAGAGTGTCTGTTCGGTCTTCAGTGTCTACTGAGGAGTTTTTGCCTTCTGACACTACACTTTAATTGACTGCAGTTCCAGAAGCTGCAGTAATGAAGAGAGCCCTGCTGAATGCTGTTTTCCAGGATTTTTTAGAATGGTTTTCTAGCCCTGCCTGACCAGCATGACTTGCAATGTGGTTTTTAGACAGTCCATGTCTGGTTTGCACTATGAACTTCAGACTTGCATAAGAATGAAAGCAACAGAGAGAATTGAGAATATGTTCGGAGCAGGAGCAGCCATTAACATACCGGTTTGAGAGGAGCACATTAGTGGCTGCCAGGATGAATGACGCAGAGCTGGGACAGGAAACTGGGGAAAGGGATGAGGATGATGACAGTTCAGTCTAGGTTTGTCTTCCAGTAGCTCCAAAGCTCCCTCTCCCCTTCAAAGTAGAGTCAAAGTTAAATATCTGTGGATTAGTGAGTTATGAAAAACAGATTCCTAAGAAATTATTTGTTCTCTTAAGTACAACCTCTGAATTCTTGGTTTTTCAATAGACATCAATAAAAGACTAAAATAACTTCTTTGGTGTTGTCCCAGAAGACTCAGATGGGGAAATAATTTTGTGTCTAGATATTGGTAAAAAGGTTGGAGTCAAGTGATAACATTTCAAGGAATTGGTTTACATTGCTGAAGTGCTAATAGCGTTGGTTATAGAGGCATGAACTTGCTGCTATAACAGCAGTATTTTAAAGGCCAAACGTAAACAGTAACAATAGTTTCTAAAAAGAAACTGGTTGTTTGGCTACACAAACTGACGGTACAGTTGTTGTAGTATTCACTGATGTATTAATTACTAGAAGACAGGGTACAATTAACACGTCTTGTATTCTTTCTATGAAGTATAGATGTTTTAAGAGAAGGTTCCCCATTGGAGAATTATAATTATCTGTTCTTTGCTTTCTTAATGCCTGTTTACAAGGCAGTTTTATATGCACTGAGTTTCATTCCCCAGTATGCCATCTGGGGACACCCAGGCCCCATAATATTAAATCAGATGTTTTAATAGTGTGCTAAATGTTCTTAGCATTGCTAGTGCACTGCTGTAGAGAATTACTTTCACAGAAACAAGAAATATTTTAAAACGTGAATTAGTAGTACAGTCAGAATAGCTATTACTAATTTTAAAGGATTGCGAAAACTGATGCTGGATAAGTTTGAAGCTTCTAAGTAGAAGGAATAACTACTGTAACACTAAGGGTCTGAAACAACAGCATGGATTGTAATATCATTTAAGCAGTCATAGAAATACAGCAATAAACTTCAGGTTTATACCAGCTTTTCACAGTGGCTGTTACCTCAGCGTGTATTTTCCTGAATAAACGTAATGTTCCTTGGCAGCTAATGTAATGTGAATGATTTGGTATGCTACAGTAATAAGTGAACCAGCCAACTACTTAATATTTCAGATAAGATCAAATCTTGTTTTCTTTGTGTGTTTGTGTAGCTGTTTATTAAAACGCTGCTTGATAATATGGTCGTACTTAGGGCCAAACAGGTATTTCTACTATAAACCAATGTTACCTCCTGCAATCTCTTTTTAGCGATTTCCTTAGCAAAGATAATAGGAAAAAGTCTGAGGCATCTCATTTGAACATGTTCTAAAATTCCAGCAGTAAATAAGATATTTCTTGTGCTCTGAGCTTTGTAGTAAGGAAGTAATTGAAAATCCATTTGAGAAGACACAGAAACAGAATTCAGATACTGGCAAACGTGTGGCTTTGTAGGCTAGGTATGTGCCCAGACTGTGTATTCTCTCAGGATAAATCACCTAAACACATATATTGTTTTAGGAACAAAAGGATACACACGTGACAGGTGTAGCACAGGCTATAAATGCAGAAAGTTAGTGTTATTTCTTGGGGGTGTATAGTGTTATCACTCAAAGTCAGCAGAGTTTAATTTGTATTAGTCTGTGCTGTACCTCTTTAATTTACTGATTTCCACACACCACACACACCCCCGCCATCAGTAATGTACCCGGGGCACTGAGCAGTTCCGTGGTTGCACGGTGTGATCTGATCGCCTGCCTCAGCTGGAGCCATGCCTGCCCTGCTTAGCTGTCTCCCCACCGTGCTGCCTCTGGCACACATACTCCTTGGGATGTCCCGGAGAGAGATACTTCTCTGATTACTTTGCGTTTCCAGGTTTAAATTTGCGTCATCTCAATAATTTTGCTATAATTTTGCTTACCATAAAGGTGGATAAATCAGGCACCTGTCAAATGAAGAAGAGGAATGCGGTAGTGATAATCATGCCTCCAACTCCACTTTGTCCTAGACGTGTTTCAGTAGAGTATCTCTCCTTCTCCCTGGTCTTCCATTCTCTCTGGTCCCTTCCTTACCATCCATCCTTCATCATTGCCTCCCATCAACTCCAAACCCTGCTTATTCCTTCTTTCAGCATGCAGTTGATTCTAAAATTTAGGTTATTTTTAAAAGTTATTAAGCTTAATTTTGAACTTTATGAGGTGTGACAGACTAGAAGGATTAAGATTTGAATTAATATTAGCTAAGTGAAGGTGGAATTTAGTAGTCTGTTCCCTAACATAGCATTTCAGTGTCTGCAAGTTGGGAACAACTCCTTTATTTTTTTCTTTTTTTCTTTTTTTTTTTTTTTCCCCCTGACTGTGTAGGGACAGCGTGAGCTGTTAGCCAGTAAAAATGCAGGTATGTCCCTGTGCAGACCCCTATCTTCATTTAAGGTTGTCATTAGTTTAACTTCCCAGATGAGTAGAGGCTGAAGTGCACTAATTGGGACAGAAAGATTGAGACTGTTAAGTTGTAGCCAGACCCAAGGATTTTATTTTTTAAGGCCAACCTCAAAAAGCTGCAGGCTCCCTCAACTTTAAGAAGCAGCCGTTAAGAGGGTCCTGGAAAACAACTAGATGACCTTTAGAGGTCCCTTCCAACCCAAACTATTCCATGACTGGTTCCAATACCTGAGTGTGAATGGCTTACTGCCGTACAGTTGACATGAGATGCACTGAATCTCAGGGCTAATCGAGTATATATGTGGATTGGAGACATATCCCCCCTCTGCAAACCAGAAGGGGTTTTCCATCATTAATTAGGGCTGCACTGGCTTTTCTGTACAACCTTTTAGTGACCCCTTCAAGTCCTTGCTTGTCTCTCAGTTGTTGGCCTAGTTTTGAGAAGGCTTTTGCTTCTCACTTAAAGTTAGGTCCTAGGAAGAACTTTGTAGGAGATGCAGAACAAATTGTTTTAAACTTGTATTAGGTTAGGTTTTATTTGGAAATAGAGGATTGTGGGTAAGTAGGAGGAGAGGGGTTCCAAACAGCCCTGAGATTTTTAAGTAGCATTGATGGCAGTCAAACTACTTCTCCGCTTCCGCCGTGACCGTGTGACTATCCCATGCAGCCCTCGCTGCGCTGGGAGCCACGCCACGCAGCTGATGAGCTGAGAGCAGGGTCTGCTCTGCAAGAAGAGGCTAAACTTTGTTTTGAAGTGGAAGTAATTTTGTATTGATGTTTGTCTGTGAGATGTTAGTCTTTTTCAACTTACGTTCATACCTCTAGGTCTGCATCTTCCTAGGCTGTTTAAGCTGGTTCACTGTAATATCTGGTTTCTTGGCAGGATTTGAGGAGTAATGGGAATATTGTTGTGCTTGTTATCACAGTGTTAAATCTAAAGGTATTAGGCCGATAACATTTCATGTGCTTCCCCCCACCCCCCCCCAAATACAGGTAGAAGCTCCGTTCATACCAAAGTGCAGAGGCCCTGGAGATACCAGCAACTTTGATGACTATGAAGAAGAAGATATTCGTGCGTCTCTAACAGAAAAATGTGCAAAAGAATTTGCTGATTTTTAGTAGGAGTAAGAGGACAAGATGACATCAGGGCTCACATTGGGATCTTTGCACTCTGTTAACAGATGAGGTGGAGCTGAGACCATCATATGTCAAAACAGTTACCTAGTTACTTCATTCCACAAAGCTGACTGAGGTCTTTATTGCCATCTTCCATGTGTGCAGTTTGCACCAACCCTTCTAACTAGGCACAATTAAGCAAGCACTGTTTGTGCAGTAACACAGAATAATAGACCACTTTCCTACTTAACTTTGGTTTCTGTCGTTCTTTGTTTCTGTGTATTGTTCATTTTCCCCCTTTAAAATGAAGTAGTTTTTTACCCCAGAATGCTCCATTTTATTTTGAATAATGTATTATTTGTGTGAGTGAAATGGAAGGTGTTGCGGCTAGTGTGATTTAGACTGAAGTGAAAGATAAATGTTGCTTCTAGTCTGTGCCAGCCAATAATTCTTGTCTGTCTTGTGTCTGATGCTACAATTTATAATAATTTTTTAGTAGCTCAGACTAAACCTAGCCAACATTTCTAGCATTTTTGAAGGTAGTATTTATCGCCATATAAATGTCTGCTAAATTAACTTAAAAACATTTCTTCCTGGAGACTGACCAAAATTCAGTAGAATCAATTGGATGGCTTAAGTAGGGGACAGTAGCTAGACCCCGTGCCTTGGTTTTCTACATCCCTGCAGTTTTCGTCACTGCCTCCTTCCTTTGTATTTCCCACCTAGGCAGTAGGTAAATTGCCATAACCAGACTGTACCATGGGAAGCTTACAGTCTCGTGAGAGGGAGTAATTCCACCTGGTCTGGATTTTGGACCATATTTAACCAAGTCAACTTACCAGCATTTCAGTTGGCAGGTATGAAATGGCTTTTTTAAGAACATGAACCCTAAACTCTTAAAGGAAGTTTTGGTCAGTATTGTAGAGAAAGAATATGATTCATTTTGATTCACATTTTCTCTCTCTTTTTTTTTTTTTTTTTTTTTTTTTTTTTTTTTTTTTTTTTTTTTTTTTTTTTTTTTTTTAAAAGCCGATGTTTGGGCTCCCAAAGTATTCCTTGTTTTGAGCCTTTTTTGATTAAAAAAGGCATCCATTAAAATAAAAACCACCGCACCACAAAAAGCAAAATGCGCTCTGCCATTAGCTATGAAAAACAAATGGTTTAGCAAATGCGAAATAATGTTTTAGATGCATCGCTGGATGAACACGGTTATTTTTTGTTAGCTGTTAAGAATAAGAGGTTATTGCCAAGTTTTTATTCTGGTATACTATATTAGTAAACTGCGGATGGAGTACTGCTACAATCATTTTCTTTTTAATTACAGCACTTCATTCACGAAGAAAAGAGACAAAGTTTAAAAACTGCAACAGCTGGGTTTATTTTAGTTGCATTGTGTCTTCATTTCTAACCTACTTCCTTCCAATCAAACAGAATGTATGGTCACACAGATATAAGTATTTGGGCTTAATTATGTTTTGTATACTCTCACCAACTGACTTAAAAGGTATTGCTACCATGTGCTAGCTTTGGGCACTTTTACACATTTATTTCAATGTTAATAATCAGTGGCTCAGCACTTTTTGGGGGGTTGCTTTTAAACTTATTCGTAGTAGTTTTTATTTGTACACTTGATTCTGGCTGTCTCAGTGACCTGTCTTAAAACGGCACATCTAAACAGTTTAAACCAGACTCATATTTTATGGTAAATTTACATGCATACAAGGATGAATTGTTTTTAAAAAAAAAAAAAGAGCTATATTGATACATAGCCATTGTATTTGTTTGAATGTCGGTGCAAATAAACCGCTGGCATTCCTTCCTTTTAATCTGTATGACACTCCTTTAAGAAAAGCCTTTGTAGACGTTTTACAAAAGAGTATGAAAGGTACCATTCAACATTCTGTGTGTTTAGGTTGTTGAGCATTTTTGCACAACGTCGTTAGGAGGCTGACACTGAATGCAGTCTTTGTCCACCCATATTTACATATGTGCAAGAAAAGTATAAGATACTTTGCTGTAGCAAATTTTATGTAACAAAGATATATCGTCACATTAATAAATTTAAAGAAATCCTTTGTATGAAAATGTTAAAATCTTTTGTATTTCATTTAGACCAAGGACATGCTGCTGTATGCTAGCTGTATGCGATAAATTCTACAGTAACTTTGTTGTCGTTTATGAACTTTAAAAGATTTTAATAAATGTTGGAGATCACAATTTGATTCTGTTATGATTTTAATTTTTAATCATTACATTTATAATTCTAGTAAGGTTCGGAGATTTTTCTGTTTTGTAAAATACTGTAATCATTCATCTTGCGTGTACAATAAGACAAAAGTCTAGGAAATTGGTTCTGACGTGTCTGTCTGATATCCAGATTAAATTCTACGTGGGCATAAGTGGAAAAGTCATCTTAATGCCATGATACTATGCTATTTTTTAATTTTATGAAAATCCTGTTAGAAAGTAAAATACTTTTCCAATATGGCATAATAGACTTCAGTATGGAAATGAGATTCTATTTTGGAAAAGGAGGGGAAGTGTGCAATTTCCAAGGCATTAGTGAGTACATTTGACAATGTGAGTATTATACAACCCTCTCATTTAAACACAGTCATAAAATATAACTACAGAATATTATGTTACCTGTATTTAATTTGAAAAATCCTTTTCACGATATGGAAAAATTGTATATCTATGACAGTAGAAGCTTGTTAATTTTACACATTTGAGGAATTAAGTGTTGAACTATATGGTATATTTTAATTGTACTCTAGTTGTATGTAACTTTCATTTCCAACATAAAGGATTGTATCTCATTAAGTAAATTGCTTTTTTATTATCTTGTCAGTTGCATTAAAACCCTTATTTTTAAATCCTTTAAAGTATTTTACTAATTTTTGCAAATAATTAGATGTTTTTAAGTGCTGCAATAGTGTGCAATATAGTAAACATTTATATACAGAAGTGCAAATTAAATTATGTACAACACTTGCGCTGCTTCTTTGTGAATCAGAATGTTGTGTGATGAGAGTCGTTGCATCTCCCCACACGCTGCAAACAGGGCTTGAAAGCAAGAGGAAGAGGTTATGAAACATACTGCACACGTTAGTTGGGACCCATTAAGCTCTACACTACCTAGGGTGTTTGGAGAAGGTGGTGTGGAGAACACTGAAGGCACTATGAGAAGTCAGTGAGTTGACTTCTTAGACAATCAAAGGCAAGCGAGGTGGTCATTAGCTGCAATATTGTTTGTCTTCGTGTTTTCACATTCAGACTCGATGCTTTTTATTAAAGATAATTGCCTGTTTTTAAGCTCTCTGCAGATCCCGCTGTACAAACTGTGTGCTGTGTCTCATTGTGCTGTGAAACAACTGATAGAAGTAAAGCCTGTTCATGGTCTTGGCGTTGTCTGTCTTGAGGCTTTTTCTGCAAGTGGTGTTCGGAGAGGCTCTGGTACCTGCTGTCTCTAATGCCGCTCCTCCTCTTCCCGCTTTCTGAGCAGAGCTTCGGCCTCTTTGCCTCTGCTGCTCTACGCCTACTGACTGTGGGTTTGTGGTGTTCTTGGTTTCATAGTACAAATACTATATTACATTTTAAAGACCTTTGTACTTTTCCTAAAGCTGAGCTAAGAAACCGCAAGGAGATTGTCTTCTGCTTCTACTACAGCTCCCATGCGAACACAGCATGTCAAGCAGCAGATTTGAAGGTGTCATTCAAATCTGTTGTTGTTCTCATTTGTCACGTGTAAGGAGGACTTATCCCAGATAAGAATTTGAGAACCATTCCATAAGAAACTGGTAAAAAGACGATTCCGTTCTCCAGCTGGGGTGTGTATAGCTGATCTGGATGTGTTTGACAAAAAAAAAAAAAGTTGTATGACCACCAGAGTTTTACAAGTGTGGGTCTTGCACACATTTTAAAAATGTTTTTAGCTGGCAGCTTGAGGAATTGACTCATTTGAGGCCTCTGACAGAAGGGGTAGAACATGGGAGTCTAATGTCTGGCTGGGCAGTGATCACTTCCAGTAAAAGGGTTAGAGCTCCACAAGGATGTTTAAATGTCTTACAGGTAGTAAATATTTGTCATCTTACATAGGAATTATGTGAAGTGTTGGGGTTTTTAGAAGGATAAGACGGGTATCTCGGGGCAAGATAGGATCTCAAGATAGCTTCCCTTCCTAACTTTTGAATTTGATGATGAATAAAAGTTTGAATTAAATCTGAGGTCTAGTCACATTTTGACCTTTTGTTGTTGCTTTTTTTTTTTTTATACTCCAAAAAGGGATGCCTGCCTGAAGGAAACTTGCATATCTTGAAAATGTAGTTTATTCATATAATTCACTACTACAAAAAGTTCCTACCTCAGTGGGATAACAGCAACTTGAGGTTTCCATGAAATCATTGGGATGAGTTCCCAATAGTCTATTTCAAAGCCAGTAAAATTTCCTTTAGAATCCTTACAGTCTGGTTGTCCTGTTCCCTCCCTCAGAGGGTCAAATACAAATGTTTTTGCAAACATGTATTTCTAAAAATTGTGTTTATGTGGCTCTTTGCTTTAAATCTTAAAAGCAACGTATCTGTGGTGTTCATTTGCATTAGCTTATGGTCAGTGAAGCATGCAAGAAAGAGCCAGTGACAAACTTGCACATTCCTTAGTAGTGCTCAGCTTACAAGGTTTAGATTTTGATAGATTACACAGTAACAATCTAATTGCAAATTCTGCTCTTGGTGTTGAGAAGCAGCCTGCCTAAGGATGTCCTTAGTCTTCACTAAGGACAAGGTAGAGACAACACTTTGCCCGACACGTGGACATGGTTGCAGCACAAAAGCTCTTTAGGACGAAAAGGTTGTTCTAGTTGGAAGGAGTTTGAGGACGGAGGTCAGTGATCCGTTCCCATACATACGCAACCGCGGTAACGGATGTTTTCCTTTGCTGGAGGTAGAGGTCAGAGACTTCTTCCTTTGCCTTTGCTTCCGAGGTGCTGTGGAAGACGAAAGGACACAGCTGTAGGTATATTGACTCAAATGGAGGAAGGTCTCAGCAGCCTGGCATGTAGTGCAGTACGTTCTGAGTGTGTCCGGTCAGTTACAGGAAGAAATGCTGGTGATCAGTGCAATAAAGAGAAAACTGGAGTGCTGGAAAGGCTTGATTAACTTTCTGACATTTTTCCACTATCAAGACAATTTGATTAAATAAATTAAAAAAAATCCCACACCTTCTCATTTACATTTAGTGGCATATCAATGCTTTGGTCTACACAGCAATATCACAAGAACTGTCTTCTACTGGAAGTATTGTTCTTTACTGTGTATCTACACTGCTACTTTGAATGTGTATGTGGTTATCTAAGTAATAGTTCAACAAAATGAATGCTTGATTGGGATGCCCTTTCAATTTCTTCTATCTTCACTGTCATCTTTCTACTTGATGTTTGCATAAAGTGGTGATCTAGGCGTCAGGACTCCATTAATGACAGGTAACACCTTGGATGAGTAAAACAACCTAATTCACCTGTCTCACAGGTGTGTTAATTGAGGTTAAGCAATCAATATTTGGTTATTTCATAAATGCCCAGAGTTTATAAAATAATCTCTCTTTTCAACTGCCACCTTAAAAAAAAAAAATTACAATTAAGTGTCTCCAGTAAATACATTATCTTTATTTCCCTTTATTCTCTTACCGTATATATCGGGAAGTATGCATCTGGCAAGCTTGCTTACCAGTGGGAAAAACTAAGAGAGGAGCTGAGCAGGTAGCCTTAGTAAAAACATTGTGTTGTACCGGAAACAAGATCGTGGTGGCAGAATCATTCTAAGGGCTACATGGTACAAGGGGTATAAGGTAGTGATATAGTTTGTTAATGTCAGCACGTTAGTTCATGTCAGGAGTGTGGTTCTACTTCTATAGCAGTATCTGCCCTGTGGTTCAGGACGTAACGCAGGGACGTGGCTCCAGGAGGACATCCGCATCCGAGAGCCACCTCCCACGGCCGAAGCGCCCATAGCTCGCTCATTCTGGAAGAGGATTTCATAACGGGACTGGGTCGGCTGCAAGGTACGTTTCCTGCCAAGACAAGTACCGCAGCGAATGCTGGGGGAAAAGTAACTCCCTAAAGTCTCGTAAATCAGTTGGTCTTTTTTTAAAGCCACACAAGGAAACTTGAAATATCAGCACCAATGCTTTTTTACTTGGGATTTGTACAACCCAAAGCTATGCTTTAGGGCATGCCTAGCATTATGTCTGAAGTTATTAAACTGGTCTTAATTCTGCAACCACTTATTGACTAACAGAACGCAACCCTGGCTTTTCTTGAACTTTTTTTTTATGTTCCAGATTACTACAAAAAGCTGTGAACTAAAATGAATCATGATCCCACCTTCACCTAGCTTCTCTGTAACAAAATGCTCTAGTTGCGTTCGTTTGCCAGTAGATGGCACATTTATATGGTGTGGAACAGTGTGTGTAACAAATGTCACCTGCAGAACACAATAAGAACAACACACTTGGAAAATATTTAAGAGCAGTAGGGAATGAGAAATTTGGACTGTACCAGTCACATAATATGTCAGATAACAAATACTCATGGTTGGTCTTGCATATGTTGTTTATGTATTAGTCAATTTTGCCTTTAAATCCTTCTAGAGTTAATTATTAATACTTGCAGTATTTTTTTTACTGGTTTTCATATCAGCATCAGCAAAAAAGGAGGTTTTGACACTAATTTGAACAAAAGAATTTTTTTCATAATATGTATTATTGCACAAGCTGTATGAAAATTCCACTAAAAATCCCTGACTGATAAATCCTATTTTCATTAGAGGCTAGAATCGGGGGGTCTGTTTTAATAGCACACAATCACGTTTCTGTATTATGTGCACCTGAAAGTTTGGAAATACACTACTTTTAACCAAAGATTGTCACAAAAACAAAATGAAAAGTGCTTCTAAGCCGGTTCATTAAATATATAGTATTTATAGTAGAGTTGGATGCTGATCAAATTTAGAGGTATCTCTACTAATTATAGTTATAATGTTTACAGGCAAAAAACATTGTTCAATATTCTTCTGAATTATGTGACCACCAGAGCAGTTGGAGAGAAAGTTAAGTTACAGCAAACCTGTTCTTGAGAGCGTCTCTGCTCAGAGCCTCGTCAACCAATTTAGAGCTGAGCAAATTTTTAAAAGGTCAGTTTAACTGTTATAACCTTAATGCATAACTTTTGAACGTCATGTCTGCTCATGTTCACCTGTGAATATCTGTTTGGTTTTGAGCAGAGAGGGGAACCAGGGTCATCTAATGCGCGACTGGTGCGCTTACCCTGCTGTAACTGTGGTTCCTTTCTCGCAGTCGGTGGTACTGTTTGCAACCACGGTCTGCCAAACGACACGTGCGTCCTTTGATCTTTCATATTTACACACAAAGCGTAGGGTTGTCATGATTTCTTTTGGTTTCCTCATAGTTCAGTGCCTGTGAGCAGAGAGAGAACCCATAAGCCCCCCACTGGCACCAGTGACCGAGAACTGCAGAAAACACCCTTCTCTGGGTCCGTGGTGCTTTCAGTGGGCTGAGGAGCAGCATCCTCCATGGCTGATCAATGGAAGAAACGCCATATTCTGGTCTTCCACACCTGGCATCGGTTCTGGCGGTTATACCAGAACTGTAACGTGTAAAGAAGATGCCAGTATTTACCAGGACACGGGCGCTTTACAAATCTTAGAAATCTGGATGTTTCTAAAGCAGGCTAAAACTGCCTGCTACTGGCTAACTCTGCCTGCCTACTGGATATCTGGTGGAAAAACTTCACCGCCCTAGAAACTCACTGAATGGTCCACCCGAACGCCTCTGAAGTATGATCATTCCCCAAAATGGCTATAGTTAGCAAAGGTGGACACCCTTCAAGAGCTTGCCACTGTCCAAGTGTTGCGTAGATCTCTGTGCATGCTCAGAATATTTTTTTAGAAGAAAACCATAAAGGAACGGACTGGTTTGGCTGGACTCCTGATACCAAGGTGGGTTTGTGACTAAGCCTCTGCTCCTCTGTTCTTTGTTGAGTGTATACATGGTCCTGAACCTTACTGACCTTGGCTTCTAAGAAAACCTCTTGATGGGAAGGTGAGGTAAGGATGTTACAACAGTGCTTTTAAGGGGAAATCCACGACAACCCAGAAAGTCTGTGTAGGACTGAGCAGAAACCTCCATGGGCAGGTGTGGAGAAGGCTCTTACTGTCCCCACGTTGAAAATGGGAGAGCTCAGCACAACTGCATGGGCACATTTTGATCGCTGCTGTCAGGAAACGAGACGGGAGTCTTATCTATTGTAACAATAATGCATAAGTTAAGATTTGTGGAAATGAAGGAGGTATTTGGGGTTGTCCCTGCAGAAAATATTTTCCAGCTTGTGGACTAGGCGTCTATGATGGATGTTCCCTCGGTCTGGGTGCGGGTCTCCCCTGTCTCTTGAAAAGGTGTTGTGTGAGCGCTGTGTGGGCTCCTAGGTACGCTGTCTTCCACAGGGAAGCCTGTACTGGGCCCAGTTCCCAGGCACAGTGTCCAGGGAAGTAAAATCTCGTACAGGAGGTTGGCGAGGTACCCGAAGTCAACTTTTCAGCCAGGACTGTCTTGTTATTAAGAAGATGGCAGCCTTACCCCTGTAAACGTCTGGAGAATGAGGAGAAGCAGAAGTGTACAGTGCCGACCACCGAGGCGTCGAAATCAGGCTTTTGATGGTTTTTCAGTGATAGACAGTCCTTCGCTCCTGGGGAAAAAAAAGCTTCCCAGCAAAGTGGGAGAAAACCTAGCACTAATTTCATAATGTAGTGTTTGAAATACGGTTGCGATTTCTGCTATTGACATTTTTCTGTCCGTAACTGTGTTTTTCCATTCCTGTGTGCATCAGCATGTTGCGCTTTTTCATTTGCCTCACTTCATACAACCAAAGTGCTACCTGTCAGATTTCCCATAGATTTGACAGCTATTTCACCGAGATGTCTGAGCCTTATTTATATAAATTTTTTTTGTTAGGCTGGATTCTGTTTTACAACGTTGGTATTTCATAAGAATACTTTTTGTAAGCTTCTTGCTACATTATCACAAGCTAGGCAAATATGTGGCAGGTATTACTGCTAGTATGGGCAGAATGAGTTGTGTTTTATGCAATGATTTTTTTTATACAAAGTATAAGCTTTAAAATAACAAGGGTTTAAGTCTGGGCAATAGCTTTATTAAATATAGAGCAATTACCAGGATAACAAGGAGCACAACAAAATAAGTAGGGCAGGAAATTCTCAGTGAAGTGGATATAATTCGCGTGCAGGAAGATTTATTTAAGCAATTCAGTCTTCGAAACCAGAGGAAGCAAAAGCAGAAAGGTACCACCGGCCTTGCATTGTAGTCAGCTGCTGTACACATTCATTTTTAGCCTGGTGTGAAGAGGGTGCAACTCTAGCCGTCTTATTGGGGATTCATACGATTACAAAAAAAGGCTGGATAATGCTTACTCCGTAAAAAGGACCTTAGCATACTAAAGCAAAGATTTAAGGGACTCCCCATCAGGACAAAACAGGGGGTCTTTGCCATCCTGTTAATTACTGCCTTGTAAGTACATCTGAGCAGCGCTCCTCCCCTCCAGGCCTGCAGCAAGGGAGCTGTGTTGCTGATTCGGCACCGTGCACCTGCAGAGCTCTTAACCCATGCGTTGATCCTGAAACCCAGAGCTTTTACGAAACTTTTTGCCCACCTGCGGACCCTATTTTTTACCTTATAAGAGTGTACCCAGGTAACTGCATGGAATATAAATCGAGGCTGACTGGCTCTTGTGCTCTGACCTAGTACTTACACATGCACTTCAACTTAATTGCCTTAGAAATGAGTACCAGGTTGGTACAAGTCCCTCTGCTGTATTCCTGCCACAGGTTTTCTGCCTTCCTCCCCTCCACACCCGCTTTACACCGATGCTATCTTTGGCCTTTTGTCTAGGCTTTATGCAGAACTTCAGAGCAACGTGACAATGCTCAGCCACGCAGAAAACCCTGGCAGGTCAGAAGGGGGCTGTGAAGAAGACACAGGATGGCTTTTGGATGACCTTCCTGGCCAAGGCAGGAATCGAAGAGAGGAGCTTCATTGCTGGACTCTGTGGGCAGACTGGAGTACCTTGCTGAGAACTGTCCCTCATTCCTCTACACAATGCCTACGTGGGGAAGCGAGAGCAGGACGACGGGTATTAAGCTGTCGATGCTGTGTAGCAAGGTAAGTGGCAAAATTCCATTGACGCAAACTAGAAAGAATATGGACTGGAGTAGAAAAGAACTTAACTGAGGAAAGACAGTTTTCTGAGAGTAAAGTGTTGGAAAGGTGCAACCTGGACCAGTAACAGGGACTTTGCCTCTTTCTGGGTGTACAGTAATTGCCAGGGACTGTGGAAAAGACCCTGAGGTATTTACCAGTCCTAGGATGTCTAAAATCATCAGTGCCATACAGGTGTGTGATCAAAGACCTCCGTAAGTGTAGTGTGGAGCTGGGGACTGCTCAGACAGGGAAGGTAGAAGGTACCGCTGAGACCCTGCCGCGCCCCAGGGTGCAGCTCCAAATGTCTGCTCCTGGAAGGCAAATGTACACGAAAAGGAAAGGGGAACGAGCTCAGAAAATGCAGAGCTTATTACAGAGAGTCTAAAAGAGCTATGGTCATTCAGACAGCTGAGTCTGTATAAGCAAGTAAATACCAGAGAAACAGAGAAGTCAACTATTAAACTAAACAATGTTACTACAGGAACAAATAGGTATAAGCTGTTCATGTATTTTCCAAGTTGTAAATCAAAAGTTCTTAACCACCAGCAAAGGGGAGCTTGACGCAGGCTTTCTGACTGGCGGAGTGGGGTGAGATTCCTCACGGGCTCAAAAACAGCGCCAGATGTGGATGTGGTTATGTGAGGGTTTGCCTGTGACGGCCGGAGATCAGACGCCATGGCCTGGAAGGTCCCTCTGTGGTCCTGTATTGCTAGGAAGGAAATGATGCAAAAGGGATTTTTAGACTACTGTTATTAATAGACTGGAAACAGCTATAAATTAATTCAGTTTGGGTGGCAAGCGGTCATCTTCAACCTGTGTCACTTCCACACCTGTGACAAGAATTACTCAAAAACAGCCTGTGTCCCCCGTTCGTTTCCCCTGCTCCCAGTGCTGCGCGTTGAGAGGAGCCGACGGGTTTTGGCCGCTAGTCACGTTTGGATGAAATCTCCCAGCATTTTGGCTGTCCCCGGCTTGCTTTCTTCCTCGCGGCGAGCTGCATTTCCAGCCTGGCCGCCAGCGGAGAGGCGCGAATGGTCAGCGCCAGCCCCGAAATGTCTCCCTCAACACCCAGCGGAAAAGCATAGCACCTTCCAGCGTTTATTCCACGCTCTGGTTCAGTTAGCAACGGCAACCGGCCCCTCTGAAGGCCGCCTCCCAGGCTACTCCCCGCCGGCGCCCGCCAGAGGAGGG
>NW_008824053.1:7363344-7365716 GCF_000699105.1 Pygoscelis adeliae | reverse complement strand
GGGTAGCTGAAGCGCTCGGTCGCTCTTGACGAAGAAATAGGCATTTTATACACGGGTATAACCCATCCTACTCTGCGTAAGGCTGGTTTACGCAGAGGCGCTTTCCCAGCTTCTCTCGACGTGAAACCACGGAAGTCCTTCGTTGTTTTCTCGCTTGATTTTCCCTCTGAACGTGTTTAGCCATGTTTTTACCCAGGACGCTGGAATAAGAAAGGTCTAACGGGCTTTATTTTGCTCTGGGGGAGCTGAAATTCGGTGCCCGCCGCAGAGCTAACAGGGTGCTACGCTCTCCTTTGCCACACGCGCGGTGCGTTTTGTCTTCACGTGCTGCTGTCACTTCCAGGGACCAAAAAATAATAGCTTTTCAGTAGAAAACTGGCATTTTCCAATACCCAGAAAACCAGGTCAATTGATGTCCGATAGCTACACCGGCTTCTGCCCGTTTCTGCCCGTGTAACAGCAGTTGTTCAGAAACACGCAGGGTTGACCCCTTAACCTGGATCTACCAACCCTGGTCTCGCTTTGTTCCCTTTGGGGCCTGGAAACGTTTTTTGCCAGAAGCGGGGTGCAAACAGTCAAACAAAAGTCTAATTCACTTTCCTGCTTTGTCCCCCTCCAGACGTAATCTCATTTTAATTAAATTACCTTACCCCAATGAATGAAAATACAAACCACAGATCATATTCCACACTGAATTTTTCCACAGCCCATTTTCTTAGAATTCCTCTCTCTGCTGCTCAAGGTCTTTTAGACGGAACACACGCACTGTGTGAGCCTCACTTCGAATACTCTAAGGATTAATTGAAGAACACGATGGAAGGAAGGGGAGAGCGTGAGTAAAATAGCTCGTTTATATTTGTATCCTCAAATGTCAGTTCATTACCAAAGTTAGAAACCAGCTGATACAGAAAACTCATTACGGCCTCATTTAGAATGCTCATTTCTTGAGAGACGAAAAAGAATTGACTTGCGTGTCTTACTTGTCCAACACTAATATGCCACATTTTACCGTACGCTTTAGGATGTGAAGTAAAGAGGGTTTTCTTTAGGGGGCAGTATGTTTAATACTCTGTTTAACTTGTTTATCTGCATTTCTTTTAAATCCAAAGCAGTGAGGACTCCTGCTGCTCTCTGTTCTCAACGCTCCTATTACTCGAGTCCCATTATTTGCGTAGTTTTTGCGAGCTTTGGTTATTTATTTGGCAGCATGTAAGTCAGGCAAAATGAAATGGTTGGGGAAGTCACGTCTACTGTGACTTTAGTGCTTGTAACTGTGTCCAGTTAGCGGTTAGGTGACCCGGATCTCTGTTCACAAGTGCGGCCAGGATGCAGTAAGCTGCTTCTGGGAGCGAGACAGACACACGGTGCCTGGGACAGCCCCGCGCGCCGGCTCTGCTGGCCAGCAGGCTCCGTCTGTCGGTGCCGGCTGGGGCACTCGTGTCACGGAGCCGTGACTTGCTCTGCAGACATCAGGCTGAAGTCACAGTCGGTTCTGTACGAATCCCCAGGTAGCCTGTAGTGTCCCCCTTGCCTCGCCAAGAACAGCAAGGGTGTAATTTGAGTGGTTTGACTGGGAAATTCTGCAAGTAAAACGTCCCACAAATTTGTACTAACCCAGGCTGTTAAGGGTGGTCAAAAGGTCACCGCACCTGAGCTGTGGTTGGGACACAGCCCTGGTGCTGAGGGGAAGTCTGCAAAGCCCGCCTGTGGGGAAGGCAGGGTACGTTGTTTGGTCGGTTGGTATTGTTTGCTTAATTTCCCTAGCACTGACACCGTGTCATCCGTCTAACACTTCTGTGCCATTAGAAAACATCCTGAATCGAGGGAAATGTGGAAGAAGAAATTAAACATTAGTGTAATAAAGAAAAAACCACATGCAGTTGCAAATGTTGGCAAGTTTCTCCAGCATTAATCTCTGCGGGCGAGATTTTATTGCCAGTGGGCCAGACTTAGTCATTTGTAGGCCCTTCGAGTTGTACCTTACTGTACAGCAAATCCCGCGGGTATCTGGGGGTCTCCCTGTGAAATAAGGTGTGGCGCTTACAGGAATAAGCGATGTGGCTCTCCCCGGGAATCGCTGTCTCCATCTCCTCTCCTCCCCCGGTGCCGGCGGTGGCACGGTGGTGGTGGTGGTGGTGGCACAGTTGCGCCGTCCCCAGTCACTCCTCTCTCCCGTCACCCCGAGCCTGCCCATGCCCCGGTTCCAGGGAAAGCCAAGTGTCTACTATTCACCTGCGAGGTGACGAACTCATTCTAGAAATGAATTTTATGTACCTTTATCAATTTTCCGAGATCTGGCTGTTCCTATTTCCCACCTTGTGTAAATTTTCCTCGGGTGAGCTACTGCATCCTTCAACAAATATCTGCGGATT
>NW_008824053.1:7325725-7362432 GCF_000699105.1 Pygoscelis adeliae | reverse complement strand
GCCCCGAGCCCGGGGCGGCTGCCGGGTCCTGCGGGGCCGGGGCGAGGGGACCTTCCGCGGGTCGGCTGGGGCGGTTGTCGTTTTGCGGTCACCTCAGGTGAACCACGAAGTGATTTGAGGGAATGCGTTGAGTTATTTGGTCAGCGGTACAGGAAGAAGCATCTTTTCGATTAGTTTGTTACTGTTTTCTTGGTGCTTTACGTGCTGCTAGCTGTATAATAAAGGGTCTTTTTTCTTCTTTTTTAACGGCAGTATTAATTGCTATCCTCTATTTTTGCAAAGTTTTAGCTGAAGAGCGTGATTTCCCTATTCTGTACTTCCCAGAGCTCTGTGACATTTCACTGGCATCCATTAATGCTACAGCAAGAACATCCTGAGTCCTTGGTCAGTTCTTCGGTGCTCTCTGAAATAGAAATGGCTTGCTTGAGAACAGAAAGAAAAGGCTCGGGTCATTTCTGCGTGTTCCGTGGAGCGGTGGAAAAAGCTGTGTGGTGAAAGTACTCCGGCATGCTGTGAGGAGGGAAACAAGCTGCATTTTCTCCTGTGTCCTTCGTATGCTCCTTTTCCCTTTCAGAGTTTAGTGTACCATACCTATAGAAGAAGCTGTGCTAGCGCGGGAAGGATGGTCTTATGGATAAGATACTGATTTAGGCCTCAGGAGTTTGGGGCTGAATTAGTAACTCTGCTTACCAGCTTTATGTGTGAGTTGGGTATAAGTCACTTTGTGCTCCTCTGTACCCCAGATTACCCATTTGTAAAACAAGGCTATGGATTTCAAAACCTCGCTAGGGATAAGATCATATGTCTGTTTGGATCCTCTGTATAGCAGGGTGACTGAAGGCATAATAAGCCCTCTTGATATCTAGCTATGTATTGCAGGTCAATCTCTAGGTGTATGAATAGATAGTTTGATCAGAATTTTATTAGTTTCAAAAAGGATCAAATGTAATCACCTTCCTTGATTTTTCAGGCATGAAATATTTCTTGTGTTTGAAGCACAGGTCAACTTTTCCTGGTTCGTTAGCTATTATCCTCAGCTTTGCCAGGCTTCTGAGGAAAGTAGTCTTTGACAGCACCTTTGCTCTCAGGTGGAAACATGGTTGTGTCCCTGTAGAATGCTTGTCTCTGTTACACTATGTTGCTCATTTCATACTACCAATAATTAAACACGGCTTTTTTCCCCCCTATTGATCAGTTGCTGAAGTAAAAGAAACCTCTATCCTCCCCATGCTAACTGTTGACATGGAAAACAAAGAAAATGGCTCTCTGGATGTCAAAAAGTAAGTGAATCCATAGTGTTCAGTTTATGTAAACAGCACATGGATTTTGATTGTAGTTTTCCTTTGACTTAATGCGGTTGGCAAGGGTGGGCACCTCCATCTTCGCTCATTTCAAACCTTCCCTGTTCTCAATAACTTTTATTGTATTTCAACTTCGAAATAGAAGAGTCTCGGGCACGGAATTGATTAAAAGTGATATGCGGGAGGACTTGTATAGCAATGGAGAGATGCAGAAGCCAGTAACTTAAGTTAGGGGTGTACCTTTCTCCATTGATTTCTCCCCTCAACCAGAGACTAAAGCAAGTGGTAGCACTGTAACCAATACTCTACCTCTGCTCACCTGTCTGCTAGTGGCTTTTGCAGAACCGGTGCCCGATGGCGAGAAGTGTCCTGTGTGGAAGTCTCCTCTCTCTCTCTTTCGGCGAGGTATACGTCCTTCTCTGCTCACTGCCCAGCCATCTAGAGCTGAGAAGTAGTAGCAGCAGCATATGTCTTTGGTGTCAGTTCTCTTCTGGAACAGATATTTTTGCTGGAGGAGCCCTAAACTGCTGGGGTTTTACTTCAGACCTAGGGTGGGAATAAGACAGAGACATGGTGTGCACTGCTCTACAATTTTCTTCAGTGTGGTAGACTGCAGGCTAAGGGGTAGGAACTGTTTTGGAGGCATTTCTGTATCCTTAAGGGTCAGCATTAGGACCAGCAATTCTGAATGAAGTTATGATCTGAGAAGTGGAGTTCTGTGTGGGAAAAATTTGGCCTTGCCGCTTTGGGGTTATAGAAGCCGTGCTGAGATAGATATACACATATATAGATACATTAAAAAAAACAACCAACCACCACACAAAGAAAGGTACCAGAGAGAGTTCTTAGTCTGTCCTCTCAAACTGCAACACTTCTGCAAAGCTGCACCTCATTCTTCTCCTTCAGATCTCTTTTCCATAAGCCTTCCAAGAAAACCTGACAATGCTTAGGCTCCCAGGCACTAGAGTAATATAAATAATACTAATTATAATGGTCACTTCAGGGTGCTGATAAAACACCTGATTATGACACAGCATCAAAAGATTTGATGGCAGCCATTAAAATCAGCATGCTCCCCCTTCACTCAAGACATTGGTTACACCACACCAACATAAAATGCATTTCCCTATTCGGCAACTATGAATAGATTATACCATGTGTGTCCCTCAGAAGCCACCTTCAGTTGGCAGTCTTGCTTCTACAAGGACTCCGGGGGCGGGGGGGAGAAGGGAGGCAGTCAAAGCAAGGATAGTTTGCATTTAATCGTTTTCCCCTGAAGCTTAGGTGATAAAGGCTCGACTACTAATTGTGAAGGTGGCTTTTTAAAACTGATGGGGATTGTAATTAAACTGATCAGGAGCTGTGGTTTCTAAATGAATGTATACAGTATGTATGTGTGCATATCTACAAAGGAAGTATTTGGCACTTTCTTGAAGTGGTTATAAATAGCTTGGATAAAATCTGTTTGTTTGCAGCTATATCCTTTCAGGCCTTGCTGCTTCTGCCACATGATGGCAATAAAGGCACAGGGACAGTGGTGAAAAGCAGACAAGCCTAATCTTTATTCATTGTCAGTGCATCTAGTATCTCATTACAAAGCCTAAAATGCCAGTCCTCTTAAGATTTTACAGCATCCAGGATGTCTGGCATAAACCGGTGTATGGCTAAGCCATGGCTGCTACACATTCCCTTTTCCTGTCTAAAGAATAGAGCCATGTGCAACAGCAGGGCAAAGAGGATACTGTCAAAGTCTAGAAGCCAAATGAGCATCTGTGTGGGTAGATAGACTCCAACAGTCAGCCACATGCCTTTGAGTCTTCTGCAGCTGTAGCTGTGGAAATTGGCTCCACCTGAGGTGCAGCATGATGCTATTCCTTGTGGCAGGAACTTGCAATTATTTCCTGTGATTAGTTAATGACTAAGGTAAAGCCCCTGAAGTCGTTGCAGTTGGGCCTGGGATGGGGCTGGACCAAATTGTAGTTCCCTACTGGAAATAGAAGAGCTACATGAAGAACTAATGCACCTGGGCTGAAATACAAAATTGTGGGAAGGAAGGTTTGGGACCATGTTTAGTTTGAAATTGAAGTGTTTTGGGAAGTAAGCAAAATATGGTTAGGAGGTACTTTTACAGATTGAATCTTTTATTTGCTGTTTAGAAAGAATTAAATTCAGTATCTTTTAGGATTTATTATGTTTTTTTAAAATACTGAGTTGTTGGGGTTTTGTTTGTTTAATTTTAAGTAGAAGATGAGTCATTGAAAGTGATAGTCTATGTCTTAGGGAAAATGCAAAGAGTTAAATATAATTCTTCAAATGCTGCTTTTACAAATATGTGTAGGTTTTGTGTGGTGCTTCTCACATTTTACTTCTTAAGCCTCAGAATGTGCACAACACCAAAAAACTTAATTGAAAGGCATTCTTTGATTTTAAAAAAAAAAAGCGCAGCTCCGATAAGGCCAGATAGTCTCATTTTCAATTTTGCTGAGTGTTGCCTTTCTATGTAATCACAATCAGTGAAGCAATTCATGAAGTAAGTCATTACTTGATGAGAAAAAGTAAGAAACTCTGGCCCTTTGCTCATTGCTCTGAGATATGTGTATATTCCATGTGATAAGTGAAAGAAACTGCTTTTAGAAGGCCAAGTGCAGCATACAGTGTGATATTGAGGTTGCAGTGTTGAGTCTCTAGGGCCAGAATTTTGTTGTCATATTGACAGGTACATTCCAAGAGTTAGGGGAGAAGCAAAAATCATTGTGTTCCTGAGCCCTCCTTCCCAGGGCTCAGCTAGTTGTAGAAATTGGGATGTTGTAGAAACCGTGATGGGAGGCACTACACGTGATTCTGTTCACTTCTCTTCATGGCTGGTTGGAAAAATGGTTGGCCCTTGATTCACTCAGTTATTTTGCCAAAAGACATACAAGTCTAGCCAAGACAGAGTTCGTGACAGTTAAAAGAGAAAAATTTGAAGGACAGAACAAAAATGCTATCAGGAGAGTATAATCTGTGTTTCTTTTCCAGCTGGTGCTGTTGAAAATCAAAGTCCTGCCTCTAAGCTTCAGGATCTGAAATGGACAGGATTCTGACATCTGCTCTGATCTGTACATTTTCGATATTTCTTCGTTAGCATTATGGTTAAGCGTGCAGAACAGTGGAAAATGTCTGGCATGAATTTTGGGACTTCTAGTTGGAGAAACATGTTAAAGAAGTTCTTTATTTTGATGTCCTGCTCTTCATCCTCCCAAATTGCTATAGGAAAGGCAATCAAGCTCTCTGTGTGTCTTTTTTACTAAGAATTTGCAGATACACAAAGGTTATTTAAGATAGAGTGATGGCAGGTTGAGGATAAGAAATGCAGGAGAAGGTTAGTAATATGAATGATTGGTTGTTTTTGATACTGTCAAATACAAAATTTGACACTGTCAAATGTCAAATTTGCCTGAGGTCAATCACAGAAGGAATTCATTCTGATTGAGTTTAACAGATGTTTTCTCACATTCATAGCTATTTAAAAAGTCCATAGATTTGTCCAAAGATGAGTCCAAAAACAATTTTGGGAAATTTTCTATATTGAGCAATTATGTGGCTCTCCCCGGGAATCCTTTTTTTGTTTTTGTTTTGTTTGTTTGTTTGTTTGTTTTGTTGTTGTTGTTGTTTTGCAAGGTAAAGATGGTTTCCAGTAGTTTCTACCCATGTTACAAGGAAGCACAGTCTCATCTGGGAGAAGAATAATCCACATACTGCAATTCTTTATAAGTACTTGGTAGCTGAAAACAAGCTGCAGTCTTGAAAGACAGGGCTTTGGTACCTCAGTCATGGTAGTCTTTGTTCTCCAGCTGCAAAGGCAGCACACTTGCAGGAAAAGATCCTGACTGATTGCCTTTGGCTGATGTGAAGATTCATATACTTTCTTCTTTTCTGAAGGGAGAGGTACCTGAGTTGTCCCCAGCATCGGGTCTTTGAAATGGAAGAGAACAGGATGTTTGGTTCTGTATCGGGGCAGGGGGAGGTGTGTCGAAGGATACTTTTCCTGGAGGAACAAGGAAGGAGGGGATGTACGTGGGGTGTGCACAAAGAAGCAGCAGACGCTCTGCACACACTTAGTGATTACTTGTCTGGATTTGCACTTTGCAGTTCAGTAGAGAACGGGAGACCTCCGGATCCTGCTGACTGGGCTGTTATCGATGTTGTGAATTATTTCAGAACAGCTGGATTTGAAGAACAAGCCAATGCTTTTCAAGAACAGGTAAATCTGTTAGGAAACACCTTTTGACTACCACCAGTTTCTCACATTGCACGTTTTTGCCATGGACCTGGTTATATGCTGTTAAATGGGAGTGAAAATCCCACATTAATGAGGGGATTTGAGTCTGTTATTGGGTGAAAATCCATGGGACTATGGTCTTTGAGTAATAATATTGTTCTACAAGGTGTAGATAATGGGCTGGAGTTTGTTTAAAAGTGTCGTCTGAAAGGTGAGGAATCTAAACAAATTTTCTGGCTTGGACTCAGTCTCCCTATACAACCCACTCAGTTTCACTATCTTGTTATTTAAAATGTGAACGGTAATTCCCTTCTTCCTTCGTGTATTTTGCAAATACACTCATGAATACTTATAAAATCTGGGGCTCCTAAGAAGCAAGTTGCTTTTGAAGACCTAGGGTAAAAAAGGGGCTGCTGTGTTGCGTTGAACTTGGCAGTGCAAGTGAACAGGGAAAGGACAAGTTGGCAATAAAGGGAAGAATCTTTTTAGGCACAGGAGCAGCGTGTTTGTAGGACTCAGTCTGAGAAAGAGGTTGGGTCTTCTTTTGTGGGCCTTGTAACTGCTGATGCTAATGGATGGCTTCTTTTGGTAGTTTTGATCAGCAAAGAGCTTAACAGTCATATGGCCCCTTGTAACTCACCTGTCAGCACACTGGTACGGTGTATTAGTGGGGCAGGATAGGGAAGTTGGCTTACTTGGCCTACAGCCCAGCTGTTCCATAGAGAAGGAACGTACACCTTCAGATTGTCAGTTCAGCACCTTCCCTGGTAAGTCTATAGGCTTGCGTGAGACTACCAGGAAATTAGTTACTAACACTTGTACTTAGTATCAAAATAGACTGCTTGACTTTCCAAGGCACTGAGACAGTGCAAGTTATTGGCAGCTTTTCAGGGAAACAGTACATCCAATTGAAACAATAACAATATTATTGTTATTATATATATAAAAAATATATATATATAAACAATTTCAATAACATTGAAATAATGTTACTGTTGGTCAGGTTAATCTTGCTGACCTTCAGCACCTGGACAGTGAAATCCCATCTGATTGTAATTGGTAAGTATAACAGAGTATCTATATTTAGTGTATCCATTCCTTAATACCAGCATCCATGTCTCCTCAACAGCCCTGGAAATGTGGCTTAAAAGACCACACAGGCGAAGTAATTGCGGCCTCTGGGGTTTTTTCCTCATACTGACAGATACCTCTGACTTTCATCAAATATCTTAACCTCTCTGCACCTCAGCTGGCTTGTCAATAATACTGCGGTAATTACTACTGATCTTGCAGCAGCAAGGTGAGGCTAACTCATGAGTTTTGGCAAAGCAATTTGCAAGAGCCTGATGGAAAGCAGGATAGAAGTAGAGTGTAAAGGTTTTATTAGTATTCTGCAGTGAGGGCAAATGGCTTCAGGAGAATAGCTGAAGTAAGCTGCTTTTTAGCAATGTGTTGCCAGGGCTCTGCTAGAGTAGCCATGGGCAGAAATGTGGCTGTGATTCTGCTGCCAACTTCACTTTATGCCAAAGCCTTGGAGAGAGAGGCTGACAGCTGCCACCAAGATACGGCCAGGAGATGTGGGGCGGGCACTCACAGCAGAAGTCATTGCCACTTCTTTCTCCCTCCATTCCCTTAGCAGCACGAGGAGGAGCAAGTGCCTGGTTCTCCATGCCAGTTCTGCCAGCCCATTCCCTGTCTGCACCAGGAACAGCCCCAGGAACAACCCTGTCCCTCACCTCTTATCAGTGATGGTGGTCTGTTTCCTCTACACAGTTTACTAGCCTAAAGTGTAGTTACTACACTTTAACTCTGTGTACTTACGGTATTCGCTACCAGGATCTCCCAGGCCTTCCAGGTACGGCAGTGCAGTCAGGTTCACTTTGAACCCTTAGCCATCCTCTGTCTATAGAGTGAGCAGGTGTGCAGCTGAAGCTCTGACCATCTCCGTTTTTCTCTGCCATTTGTACTGCAGCTTGCCTGGGCCCCAGAAACCTAAATTCGTTTGATCTGCTACTGCACTGAATATGTACTGGAAGGGGAATGAGGTTGTAAATGGTAGAGGAAAGTATTCCATTTCACCTACAACACTGGGAAATTGTTTTTCACTGAACTGCTTCAGTAGGGGAAGCACAATGGTTTCCTTACAAAACATCCATAGCCCAGAATGTAATTATGAGATCTATTATCACATGCAGCTTTTACACAACAATAACTGAGTCTACACTTTCTTTTGATGAATCTGAATACATCTGGACTCACCCAAAGCAAGCGACTCAAAGAATTTTTAAGTCCTGAATTTTTCTTACAACATTTTAAGGAAAATGAGAAGACATTTTAAGGACTGCAGAATGTTTTATTAAGACTATATTGTAAGTGCTGGTAAGAAATGATGTTTGTATGATGATTATACGTTATTCCTTCTTGGAGTTCCACTGATGTCAGCAAGTCAAAAGAGCTCACTGATGAAAACAGATTCAACTGAAAGATGTTGCACAATAACAAAAAACCATAACATCAGCAAGCAAATCAGACAAGCCAAGAAGTTGGGGGCACAGGATAACGCTAGAGAGAGGCAGATCAGATGCAGGATGAGGGTGTGAACACCTTCAAAGAACTGCTGCCTGCTAGTACGTGGCAGAGCTTTCTCTAGGAGCCCTGGGAGCACAGGGGGCTGTGGCTCACTCGAAGACTGAAGCTGGTTGCCATATCTCGAGACATGCTAGCGCTATGCCTGACCTTTGTTATTGCCCATGTAGCTTCTTAACCGTTAGTATTGCAGTAGCCAAATAAGCCCGAGTAACCCAATGGTGGTTTGCTGGCCTCTCTGCAATGCCTTACCAGAAGGGAAACGGGTTTGATGCTAGCTTGTGTCCACTGCTGCTTTCTAGCAGAGCCATGGCATGGAGGAGTATGTGGGCATGCTGGCTGCCACGCCATAATCACTCATTTCTACCCGGATATGTTTAGAGAATCAGTTTTCTATTCAATGAAAGCCTTAGTAATTACCAACATTTCTAGAATCCACGAGGAGCACTGTGGTAGAAGAAGGGAAAAGAATACATGCTTTTTTCCTATTCTTGGAGTTTCTCCTGTTCCAGGTGCTGGATTTACTTCATTTGGATCCTACCAGGCTGGAGGCTGTTCTTCCTCCATAGCATCGTTGAACAGCAGCAGAAAAGACAACTTCAGATCAGTCATAGCAATGAGCAAAATACTCACTGGTGTCAAAATTCCCACAGAAAGAATTGTGATGAATAGAAAAGAGAATAGAAACTGGTTTTAACCATTAACATTCTCAACAGTAATTGGAAAGAGGCACCTGCTATAATTGGGTAAAAAGTTATTGGAAACTTTTTTCTTTTAGAAATACTGTTACATTGCGCTCCTCTAGGGGATTAGCAGTCATATCTCTTGGGGAGATTTTAAAGAAATTCCACTTTCAGCTGATCTTTGACTCTGTTGTGGTTTGTCCATGTATTTTGTATTTATAAACTTTATCAAATCATAAGAGAGATCAGTCTGGACAAATTTATGCTAATATAAGTCTTCCTCTTTTCACGTTGAATTGTAATCAAGGACGGGATCTCTGACATTTCCAAGACAACTTTTAATATTTCTAAGGAAGATGCTGCAGTGGGATAAATTGATGTCTGATGTTTATAATATTTATAAAAATACAGAATTTTGGCTATATATCGTCATGGACAACAACAATATACACAAGCATTTGAACTGGTTGTTGACTATTGATAAAAAATTCAACATTTAATGGTGTGGTTTTTATTAAAAGTAAAAAAGAATGCAACAGCAGAGTGAAGTCCGGTGCAGGAGAATGCCATAAGGCTATATACTTCTTTGGGCTATGACGACCTTGGGAGGTCTAGCTGTGTTGAGACACCAGTCAATGCATTGTTGTGTAGGTGTAGCTCCTGTTTCCTGAGTAGTGCGGTGTGATTGAACTGTAGGAATGTGTAAAGAAAAGGATGGTCCCATGTCTAAAACAGAGATGGGAGTTGAGAGATGTGGATTCTTTCTCTTCCATTTTGACCTTTGAAAAATCATTTACAGGTAGTTTTCAAACATACAACAAGTTTTGAGGTGGAAAAAAACCCAAAGCCTACAGGGTTTCTAATCTAAGTAGGTCAGACAGCCAAGGTTTGAGAGAAAAAAACCCAAAACACATCTGTGATTTAAAAGTGGGAATTTTAAGCAGGAACAAGTAGAGGTTGTTGAGACCTAAGCTGGGAAGTTGCTGCTTTTAGCCTCTTCCTTTGTAAATGGAGGAAGAGAAGTTCTCTCAAGAGTGTTGAGCTCCACAGTTAGGCCCTTCTAAAACTCCTGATTGCAGGAGTCTTTTTTTTTTTTTTTTTTTTCTTTCCCCCACAGGAAGCATGGGAAGGTTGGCCTATTAAGGAAGGCACCTGAAGTTGTTAGCAGATACTGACTAGTCCAAACTTGCATATTGCTGTTAATGGTAATTCTTCTGAAATGCACTTCATAAGCCACCTTCTTAAGAGTATCCTTCCCTTAATGGCTGATAATGAGGCAATCTGCACATGTACCTATTAATTTGAAACAGATTTACAAGGAGGGAATTTTTAAATTAGGCTCATTTGGGTTTTGTGCTTGACTAAATAGTATTTATGCCTCAGTCAGCACAGGTGTGCGCTTGAAAAGCAGACAGCAGGTTTTAGCAGCTATAAACATAGTTTCAGGAAAATAAAGGCTACTATTTCTTTTCTCATTGCTCCTCTGTAGTAGTCTTCCGTTTGTTGCATGACTGTTCTCATCTGTTAGATTTGTACATTTGTCTTTATCAACTCTTTAATTCTTCTTATAGGAAATTGATGGCAAATCATTACTGTTGATGACAAGAAATGATGTACTGACTGGACTTTCATTAAAACTGGGGCCTGCGCTGAAAATCTATGAATATCACGTAAAACCTCTACAGACACAACATCTAAAGAACAACTCTTTATAGCGAATTGTCTAATTGGGGTCATGTTGTGCCTCAAACAATAAATAAGCAATTTGGTTTCATGTGATGGAACTTTGTAAAGAGAGAATATATCTATTAAGAATTTAAACCAAATTACAATATATATCCTATTGGATAGAGTTGGCAATATACTATATACGGAGTCTGAACCAAGAGAGGTGGTGTGTATTTTTTACATAGTACATAATGATTTTCTCTTTTAGGAATTGTCAATGAGCATGTTGAGATAGCTACATCACTGTATCCAGAACAAAAGGGAGGTATGTCATTCTCATTTTTGAGCCAGACATGTTCTTGATTTCGTGAATTAAAATACCAAAAAAAAAAAACGCAAACCCAAATAAAGTTTACATGCATCTTTGGGAGAGAGAAACCAGTTAAAGTAGGTTTTGGTTTACATTAAAGACCTACTAAATTTACTACTCATAATTTTAGGATGGGACTGATGCTTGCCAACTCACCCTTTTTTGCAGAGGGTCCTATTTTGACCTTATTAAGGTTTACTCGTGGTATGCTGCAATGTTTAAAGCTGTACATACAACTAACATAACCCCTTCAATAGCAGAAGGCATTGCTGACAGGTGAAACTGGGTTGTGTATTTTTTGCTGTCCTTTAAATTTTCAGCTTGTTTTCACCTGTTTTTAATAGTAGTTCTATGTGAAGTATAGTTGGTTTTAAAAAGTTTGTGTTGCTTTGCAAAACAAAAAACCTTCATTTTATTCCTTTTTTAATTTATGATAACTTGTTTTCTAACAATATGCAGAAATTTGTACAAAGTAAAATTCTGCACATTTTTAATATTGTCTGTCGTTGGTGTTGTAATGGTTGATTTTTTTTTTTTAATGCTTTACTTAACGGTTTGAATAATTGTTTTAAAAACTGAAAGAAGCTGTCTCGTCACCATACATCTCTGTTAAAAGAGAGTCTTGTTCAATCTGTTTGTACCAGTTCCCTATTTGATAGGTTGCTTGCTATATCCCAATAAAGCATTGCTTATGTTTGGATTCAGTTTACTTTACAGATCTTTTACTTTTTTCTGTTTCTTTGTTGTGGTATATTGGAGCTCCTGGTTTTCTCCATTTTCCCATTAAAAAGGTACCAAAACCTACTTAATATTCTATGTTCTTGTGATTACTTTTAACACCACCTACCAAGATATTTAAAAATTTCATTATTTTTGCCTTTCCTTATCTAGTGTTATACACTGCTGAAGGAGAGAATTTGAAGCCCTGGTCACAGCTCACCGGTAACATCTGTGCTTCTCTTACCCCTTTCTAGAGCTGTCAGTGGTGCGGAGGCGCTGTGCTGGCCCTGGTACAGCAGGGTGATTTACCCCAGAACGCCTGGGAGATAGCCCACAGATGGTGCTAAGCACTGTCTGGGCTCACCATCTTCTCAGGCCCAGAGAGCTTTGTGATTACCCCCGGAACTCGGTAAACCTCCCAGATGTGGGGTTGTGTCAGTGAAGCTGAGCAAAGGAACTGGGAAGAAGGAAATAAGCAGGAGAGTGTGGAAATAATAATAAGTGGAAATGGTGCGGGGGGAAATGGTGAAGGGGTGCAGCTGAGACGGGAGAAGGTAAGAGAGAGTGGTGCTTTCTGCCAAGTGGGGACAGGATTCAGGGAGAGGAAGGAGAAGCTCCTGTAATCTCCTGCCTGGGTGGTGGCCCTGCCTTCTCTTCTGACTTGGCCAAGTGCAAGGTGGCTGTTGGTGCTACAGTGCTAGGAGAGTTGTTTATGGTTTCTGGTGTTGAGATTTGAGAGGGGATAAAGCCACATTAATAGCTGTGCTGTAGGTAAAGCTCACAGTATATGGTATAATACGTAAACTATACAGCAGTATGCTTTCTTGTATACTTTCTAACCTTTACATTGTACATATTTATTTGGAATTTGGGACACATTATAGGAGACAGGGGCGTATTCACCATTTCTCTTTCTGTCCCTTGTACTGTGCTCACTTCAGGTATTGGTCTGTTAGCAGCAGGTTTGTAAGTCACAGTCTGAATTCTGCTTATGATTTTGTTTATAGTTTGGTAGCGTCCAGAGATACCTACTGGGAGTAGGGATCTTCTGGAAGACTAGATTCAAATAGAGAGCATCGTCCCTGCCTTGGGGAGTTTTCAGGTACAGTCTGTATCAGGCTAATTACAGGCTGCAATTGAAAAATTATACATGAAACTCCTAAATATTTTAATATAGAAGTAGGAATGTTTATGAAAAGGATTATGTGAAGCAGCTGCCTGTAGCAGTCCAGAGGTGCCTACCAGCCCTATATCTGTTGAAGGCTATATTTGTAGAATTATTTGGAGTAGAACACATAGTGCTATGTTGCTGAAGGATGAATTGAATATTCTCTTTTTCTCTATTTGCATGTTTGGTGTGGTATTGACACATTTTGTAGATCTACGGATGACACAGAATTAAAAGTAAAATATATTTATTCCATCAGGGAGTAAAAATCTCCACTATACAGCCATGAGAGCTCATTTGGCCATTACTGAGCACTGTGCTTTCTTTTAACGTGTTTTAATGAGCAAACCAATTGCGTTCAGAAACATCCAGATTGTATTCCCATTCTGATCAGCACCGCTAACTGGTTCATGCAAGTAGAGGCCTAACAGAAAGCTCGCTGCAAGTGCGAAAGGGAATTTGGAGGACGTTACTCAGAACTGTAACAATTTCTTTTTACTGTCCCTGATCTTTTTTGTAGTTTCCTACTGTTCTCTGAGCTTTCTAATGCTGCTGTTCTCTTTGTGCAGGTGACGGTTCTGGTTTTTGTCTGTGATGTTCTCCTTGCTGTTTCTGGGAGAACAAAAAATCTTTTTAAGAGACTGGAGGGTTTGAAAGAGGAAGTCAAAGGCAGATTATTTTTAGCTACCATTCCTCTTGCAGAAAACACAGCTGCTTGTTGAGATGAGGAAGTGACTGATGGGCATTACTGGATACCATGTCAATACTGCAGTTCTGAGACTCGCAGAGCTATGCAGGAATCCAGTTTATAACATGCCCTTAATGTGCCTGCAGCTAGGTGAGTCCCTCTTCCTTAAAAGCCCTCCCTGTGCTTTGGGTGGTGGTTAAGCTGCCAGGTGTCCAGCTGCTCAGCTGATACCGTGTGTGAGCGTGACGATAGTCTCAGTGCTGCAGGTCGCCTTGCTTTCACACTGAAACAGCAATTTAGAAAGTGGCCTCCTTCTCCTAGAGGCAGCTTTAAGGAGCAAAGCAGCAGTCAGCTCCCCTGCCCTGCTGCCGGTCAGCACAAGAACAGAGACGTGCTGCAGCCAAGGACCTCCTATTCCCTCTCCATCCTCTTCCCTGTCCCTCCTCTTACTCTTTTCATAATACCACTAGTGCAGAATCTTTCATAGCACTTCTAAAAACCATTTGAAAGCGTTACGGTATTCCTTTTGTGGTATGATGGTTGTGAAATATATATTGGTATTGTTCATCAGCCCTGATGTTTGCTGTCCTCTCAAGCTGTAGGTACATAATGCATAGCATGTTCTCTTTGCATCCAAATACAGTGCCAAGTACCACACATAAAGCACATATGAGGCAACTGTCGGCAAAGTAGGGAGGCTGCGGCTGTCCACCAAGGTCACTTTCTCAACCCAGAGAAAATTGTTCTGTCTGCTTGCTGATATCTCCCATCCCTGTGTGTTATTGTTCCCTTTAAAACAGTTTGCTCTAACGTGCTGCACTTTATCAGTTTGTAGAAAATTCTCTGCTCTTATAATTACAGGACAAGACTCGGCAGCTGTAGCAAAGGGAGTAGCCACCCATGCGTCACTCCTGGTTAGAAATGGCCCAGGCAAACATTAGGCCCTTGCTGTCAGTGATTACTTGCTAAATGAACTCTTTTCTCTTTTCACTGCTTTTTTCGACATGTTCAAATTCTACCAAGTCCTTTACCTCTTCCTCTTTTTAAAAATCAGCATTTAATTGGTCTGTTATCTTCAACACTCCTCTTTCCACTCTCACGCTTAAGTTACAATCACAGATACTTGAAAAGCAGAGGGTCTTACATTACAGATAATGTAACATTCTGTGAGTCCGGGGGAAGCTACAAATTTATTGCTCGTGTTTTTAATGGCAATATTGTCTAAAATTTGAAGGCTGAGTCTGAGCAGGACCAGAAAAACATCATTTCGCTTTGTCTCTGTTCTGGTTCTTTACTTCCAAGTCGGAACAGCAAAACCTTCCAGGAATGGGTTTTGGCCCAAAAGTCATGTGGGAAATTAATTGACTGTAAATGTGCATGTGAACAGTGTAACCGTCCCTGGGTCAGTAGGCAGCAGGGTGAATGGAGCGGTATAGAGAAGGGTCTGCTCTACTCACCTTCACCTCAGGGACGATTTACACAGGCAATGGATTGGCTTCTGCTTCGTCTAACAGAGAACGAGAGGACTTGGTGTTTGGGGGTGTCAGCCAGGAGAGCCCATCCATGTCCCGTTCCATCACACCAAAGGTCTCCATACACCTTCACCTCTGCATTGCTCAGTTTTGACAGCGGCTTCCCCCAGGAGAGGTGCAGAGGGCAGTAGCTGTCATTAGCCCACTGGCAGCCTGCAAGGGCAGTTGCCGTTGGAATAATGGACAGACTGATTTAATATGTAGCTTTCATTCCTGTTGGGAAAGGCTGTGTTCTTTTTAATATGATAATGTAACAAAGTTATTAAATTTTTTTTTTCCTTAGCCCCTATAATTAGGGAATTGTTTGATTTAGTGATGTTCCTTTGGATCCCAGATGTGTATTCAACTTACTCCCAGAATAACATTAGCTGGTAGACGCTGTAAATTTGGGGAATGCAACTGTAACCTCAAACACCTGGAGAGCCCAAGGGGAGTACCATGAAGACTGTAAGTAGCCCTTGGTCTCCATGTGAGAGTTTCATTGCTGCTGAAGACTGCTGGTGAGTACTGGAGA
The DNA here is from genome assembly GCF_000699105.1 of Pygoscelis adeliae. Taxonomy (NCBI): domain Eukaryota; kingdom Metazoa; phylum Chordata; class Aves; order Sphenisciformes; family Spheniscidae; genus Pygoscelis; species Pygoscelis adeliae. The sequence goes on along the minus strand of NW_008824053.1, from coordinate 7,346,941 downwards.
CCACTGTTGTATTTATCTGCTGCACTCGAGAGCATCTTTGTTAAAGGAACAGTCTGCAGTTACCACTGCTGTATCATCAGCTGGTCTGCTGATAAGGCAACAACAAATGTCTTGGCACTGGAAGGCTTGCACTCATCTCAAGATGTTCTCTTCCCCTTTTCAGATGATTGCTATAATCCAGCTGCCCCTCTATAAACACTCTGCAGTACTTGCCATGTTGAGGATGCCCCTGACTTTGTAGCAGCTAAATCGCACCCAAAAAAGGGAGGGAAGGCTCATCATTTGCACCGATCTCTGATTCAAGAGTAACATTGCTTTGTCTTGTACTGGTGGGTTGCAGCAGGAGGAAGGAAGTAAAGAATAAGGAACTTGTAGCTGAGTTTGTTTCCCAGCTGGTGGCCAAACCATAGGAAGTGTGGAAGCGGGTGTGTGCCTGGGTGTAGCAACCCTGTTTCACAAGGATACTCCTCTTCTACACATGCCAGTTTGCCTAGGCTTCTCTATGTGGAAATATGTGTAATCTGGAAGATTTGGAAACATTGCAGGAGTACAGGGCCATTAAAACTTGAGCTCTTGTCTTTTCCAGTCAGATGTAGATGTTAATGTGGGAATTCATGCCTAATGTTACTCTTGAGAGGTGGCAGAAGCCCCCCTCAGTACTCAGGCACTCTGGTTTCTGCTGTTATGTTTCCCTCTGCACCAAAGGTTTCTCTACCCCCTTCTTTTTCTAGTTTTGAGTCCCTCCAATATTGGTTTTTTGGGTTTGTGTTTTCAGCTCTGAAGTAGCCAGATAGGAGAGAGACTTGTCCTCACTGATTTTTTTATTTTCTGTTCTCTCCCTTCTTCGATTTGTCTGGTATTTTTTACTCTCACTGTATTTCTCCCTGCTCTTCCCTCCCCCCCCATTTTTCCAGCTTATCTTCTAGTATCTCTTGCCTCTGTTACCTTATGTTCCCATTCCAGGCTCAAAACCCCGTGCACCTCCATTCATCAGGACCTGGGCTGCAAATGCCTGTCCCCACGGGCAAGCATTTACTTGCAGCAATACCTGACCTGCTATGGTCAGCTAACAGGACTGAACGATTACCTTTGCTTCTGCCCGCCAGGTCTGTGAAGTACACCTCCAGCTCTCTCTGGCAGGCAGCAATGGGGTGTGTGCCCCTTTCCTGGTTCTCTCCACCGCGCGTTTTTTGTGAGCCTGGCAGAGGTGAACTGCTGTCCTAGTGTGTGGTTCGGGCTGGATTTTGAAGGGGACATGGCAGGCTTCAACTCAGTGCAGCTGAGAGTTTGCAAGTCTGTAATAAAACTATGTAACAACTAACCCCAGCTCATGTTGTTTCTTGTTTGATTGCAATCGATCAGTCATACACCAGCTGATCTAGTAGGTGCCATTTATACATACATATTTTTTATATATATGTATACATATGCATATGGGACCAGGTGTGTATGCATGCACTCAGGTATATGTGTGTGTCTTTTCTTTCTCGGCCTGCTATGAATGGTAAGGTTCAATCTCAGAATCACAAAACCGTTTATATCCTAATTACAGCTGAGATGCGAGCTGACATTTTTGATCCTATAACTGGAGACATTTAATAGGTTTCCTTTCTAGATACAGCTAGAGAGGAAATACAGTCTTCCCAGGAAGATGATTGGCTGTTGTATGTACACAAATAGCACGATTCTAACTTCAAAAGTATTTATATTGAGATTTCTATCCAGAAAGGGTTTTTTTTTTGTCAGCTCTGTTCAACTTAGAATCAGGGTTCTGTACTCCTGATAAAAGCAAGATTAAAAAAAAAAAAAGAAAAAGACAACTTTAAAGAAGAAAAAACGCAGCTGTAACAGTTAATAAAAACTGACGTGTTTAAATGTGTGTTGGAAAGCAGGTAGCCTGAATATATATAGAATAATAGAGCCAGTGAAGAGGGATCACTTGTACTGACCCTGAAGGTGACGTTTCCCCTCCGTTTTAGCTACTGGCTAATGAGTTTAGCTAGTGCATTTGATCTATGTGACGTTGGTTGTGCAGGGAGCATGATCAGCAGCTGAGGAGGATTGCGGTTGGACTGTCCTGGGCAGCTGTCAAAATTGAACAGAAACAGGATGTGAAAGAATCGGACGCTAAAATGATAGTAAGATGTTTGTGCACTCGAAATACGCTGTTTTCTTGATAGGAGGCTCCAGGTCCTATAAAATACTGGCATATAGCCCAGGACCAGCAACGTCCGTGTTATCAGCAAGAAGATGTATTTGAAATGCCATTTTATGATCTGCTAGCTGCTGCTCATTTTCGTCAAATGTGATTTCATCAGCAAAGCATCACAGCTGCCTCTGAGTAAAACACAGTAAGCAACTTGAATAGCTCCTCAGGACAGGAACTGAAAAAAAAAATATCTGTCTCAACTAAAATAATGCAAGTCCGTTGCAGAGACTGAATCTAATGAAGCCAATGGGAATTTGGTCAGGTTTCAGGCCCAAGTAAGTCTGGCTAAGTCCCATTTTCAAGAATGGTTTATGCCATTGTTATCTGAATCTAAGTGCCATATGGAAAATTTGGGCTTCTTCCGATTGCCTAAGTACTTTCTTTAGAAGCAGTCTGCCCACGTAAGTGACTCAGGTTTGCAGTGCTGGATGGAGCTGGGCTGAGATGCCTTTAAAGACTTGCTGAATGCCTGCATGTCTGTGGAGGTTTGTAGAAACGGCATTGCATGAGCGTACATGTGTGCTTGTTGCCACAGGAGAGCCTAAACAAACAACTGGTTGCTGCTTTGTGTCCTCATTCTGCCATGAAGGTTAGTCCACTACTACCTCACAAGCCCGCCCACAAATGAAACGCAGGTAGTAACAATAGGAAACCTTCCGCCTAATGCAATACGTTTCTCATAAGGTAGAAAGGAGGTGGGTTGTGAAGATCTGCCTTGTTTAGGAAGAGGTAAATATTGAAATGTTCAGTCAGATCCTTTTTCATCTATTTTTAACAATTGGTAGTGAACTGTCATCTGGAACAAGACCGGTCGCTTTCTGAGGTAAAATTGGCTGCACTAAAACGTATTTCTCTTACTTAGTGTTTGCGTTTATATGTAAGTTGTAAATGGTTTCATTTCTTATTTGGTAAACAGTCAAATACTATTTTGCTTTTTGATGTTGCTCTTTATTTGCCCTTAAAAGATACATTAATAAATTACAAGCTCCTAAAAATAGCAGAAATAGCAAGATGTAAGCCCACAAGTACAATACAACACAATCTAACAAGGTAAGAAAGAATGTCCCCAGCAAAAGCTAAGTGTGTTGTAAATAAAACTTTCAGAATTGGCTAGTGACCAGAGAACAGCATATCTGGGACAGATTGACTCTGTGGTATCATTTGTCCTGTTGGTTTTCAGGCTTGTGAACAGTGTCTTCCCTTTGCATCTGTTATGTCCTGCTCACCAAGGCAAGTTCCTATCTTGCAAAGCACCTCAAAATGTCGCACAGCGCAGGACACGTTCCTCGTTTCCGGTGCCTATGAATTTAATGATTGTACCCAGAGGAATGCTGCGGGTCTGCCTAAACTGGGAAGGCGCAAAGGCAACCGAATTGCAGTTTTCAGAAGTACCTCTGGGCACTGCCCATTGGATTTGCACTCTGTCACACGGAGTCTGTGAAAATGACGCCCGGAGAAAATGAGAGCGGTGGTTAGAAGTTGTCAGAAGTTGGGCAGGACTTCGGCTGCAAATGCGGTAGCCGCAGTATGCCCGATGAGAATTGTTGGCTGGATAGTTTTATCTCTATGTTCAAAGCTATCACCTGAGGTAACTGAAGTAAGATACGCGTTGTCTGTCTGTCTAGCTTTCTCCCTGCCCCTCCCGAAAGTAATAGGGTTACTTAAGTTGACTCTTGCCTGCTTAGAAGTCATGATGAGATTATTAGACTAAAGAAAACTATTTAATTAATGTCACAGAGATAGCCCAAAACCTCAAACACCTCAGTGATTAATATAAAAGTAATTATATAGTAACTGTATAGCCTGACGAGTAGCAGCAGCAGCCATGCAGTCAGAATACATGCAGAGAAATTAGTTAACAGCTGTAACTATTCACACCACAAAGGAGATATGATACTTTTTTTTTTTTTCATTTCCTTCACAAAGAATCGGTGTCTGACTGATTCCCTATTCAGTTACTGGGTCAGAACCTCAGCCCTGTAGATCAGTGTGGCATCAAGGGGTCATGACAGGTTAACGTCAATGAAAAATCTGGTCTCGTGCCTGTATATGCATTTTACTGACGGAACATTAATAAATAGAATATACAGAGTTGCTGTTTTTACATGTCAAAAGCATGTTACAGACATTATCGAATTAATTTTTTCATTAAGAGGTCTGGGAATAGCTACTTTAAAAATTAATTGACTGTAATGTTTCCAGCTGGGATTTTCAAAAGAGCGTAGGGGATTTTAATCTGCGAATCACACTGAGATTCAGGGACAGACTTCGATTTCTGAATTCCTGAGGGTCCTTCAGAAATCCCAACCCCAGGAGTTCATAGAGGGAAAAGTAGTCAGCAGTGGAAGAGGCCAATAAGGAGTATACGTTGATAGGAAAGCCGTACTGTTAAGTTTATCAGGGAGATGTGAATGTAGCCAAGAGGTTTATTTTCCCTGGGCAGCTGCCAGTCCAAACTGACTTTGCCTCTCATCTTTTAGCATGTGCCCTTGTGCTTCTAAGAACTTCTTCCTGCCAAGCGTGCAAGTGCAGGAGCCATAGGGAGTCTCCACTGGAACCAGAACCTGGGGGGGATAAGCACAAACACAGATGTCATTTCTGAGACGGGGACGTACCAGCGCCGTCACAGCAGAAACTGCAGCTATTCACCTCCTCTCAAAATCATGCCCAGGCCCTTCCCTTCCCTTATGAATATCAATGCTAGATTTTGGTGTTATCTCAAGTGAAAGTGGATCTATAATGTCCACCTGAAGGAGGGCAAGCATAGGATAGGGTGGCAGCAGAATCACAAGACTTAGGGAGGGAGGCTAGAGCATAAACAGACTATAGACCATTGATGCAAAATTGAATAACCCAGCTTCTCTGTGTCATGTGAGGATAACGTAACAGACTTGCAGCTGGACCTGGCTGGCAGCTAGAGCAGCTGTGGAGGGAGGAGCAAATACATCTCATCCCCTACATCCCTCACCCTCTGCCTGACCACAGGCTTACACCTTGTCCACTATTGGACCAGTCTGTTTTGGCTCCTAATGGCTACAGAAACATGCCTTCACTGCTCCCTTAGAGTGCTGGTCTTCTGTCACCTAGGGTTAGCCTATGGCCTAGCTGACCTACTTGTAACCCCACTGCACCAGGGATGCTCCCTGGCCTCAGTGGTGCTGCCAATGGAGCAGAAAGAAGAGCCATAGTGGCTAGCTTTTCACACTGCCTGGCTATGTCAAAGGAAGCCATGACACATTCTGCTTGGTTAAAACTGCACAGGTTGACATTATCACTAAAAGTCAAATTCAGTGGAGAAAACAGGAATGATTTTGCAGAGGTAGTCTCCGTTACAGATCCCTTTGATCTCCAAAGCATTCCACTGTGCTGCTTTAGCTTTTATCAACAACACAATAAGGCAATTATCCTTCTTCTGTAATCGGTGTAAATTTCTTCTAGAGGTAAGGTGGAGCTTTCACTGGGGCCGGGGGGAAAGTTTGCTCCCTGTAACTCTGTTCTGTGCAGAACTGCTGCTATGCTTTAAGGCCGAGTGTTTCTAAAGAGTTCAGGCGAGTTGTGTTTGGAGCATTTACTTACTTCTTTGTCATTGATCAAGCCTAGATTCTTCATGTCGACGACATTATAAAAAATGTTGTTCAAGATGACTTCTATGACCTGTACCTGAAGCGATGAAAACGGATGAGACAATGAATTAGGGCACCTTCTCAGCCAACAGCCTGGCAATCTTTTCACTCACTGCAAAGAAAAGCAATGCAAGTCCCCCACCCCCCCATATGTACAGCTGATAAAATGCAATCTATTGAACATGTAGACGATGTTGTAGCACCCATTTCACTTTCACTCACGTCTTGCCAAGCACTGAGTGATTTTCTCCCCCATTATGTTCACAGCCGGGGAGCAGCATATGAACTTCTCGGTGTGTTCATATTTTTTTCAGCCCATCTAGCTGTACCACCAAACAGTTTCCAGTCTTACGTAGAACTGTCAGAGGAAATGATAGGCTCATTTGGGTCTTCTCAGTGGTCCGATTAACATTTATTATTGTTTAAGTAAAACACTGACAGGAGGAAAGAAGATACCTGTGACACTTTGGAAAGGACGAGCATCTGGATACGGTTGACAGTCTTCTGGTAAGAGGGTGAATATTCCCCACAGTCGGGTGGCCCAGAAAAGGCTTCAAGGATACATTCACGGATTTTGTTCCTAGAGGTAACACAGGTTCTTACAAAACCTTGTATCAGCTGTCTCCATCTAGATCCATAATGTTTTACTGTGGTTTGTTTTTTTTTTTTAATTTTCTGTCTTTTCTGACAAATACATAGCACATGGGATTTCATGGAAGGACAATTTCTTTGTCCTGTCACTTCCAAATTCCAGACCCCCAGCTCTATAATTCACAAATAGGTGTTTTGCTAAAAGTATTTAACAAATTAGTTGTTAGCTCGTTCTCCTAAAGTGTTCTGTACTGAACACTGAACTGTCCATTTAAATACTGTCCATTGATGCACCATCAGAGAGAGGAGTACCCCCCAAGGCGTGCCTCTCGCCCCTGGTGCCAGGGGCTTAGCGCCGCCTCTGAGATCTGAGAGTGGCCGGTGCACAGCAACTGCGGATCTGGCTCTTACATCTGCTGTATTGTATAGCGGGACTTTGGGATCATAGATTAGGTAATAAATATTTTTTGATTTGACATATACCATATGCAATCAAAGTCAAAATTTCTGCATTCGCCGTATGACCATTTGCAGAAGAGCTCTCCACATAAAATCCTGTCGTTCCTTTCAGGAAGCGTGGTGTGTTCATTCTTATAGAAGCCTTCAAATCCAGACTGTGTTGTCTTCATGAGTTTCAGATCTTTAATTCCGGCAAAAACAACCAGAGGACCTGTGATCCAAAAATACGAGACAATATGAGCTCCTTTTCAGGCAGAGAAAGAAACCTCTGGAGCACACTGGCAGTGACAGCTCCAGAGCCGTGAAGCGGTTTCTCCAGGACTCATCGTGTGCTTCTGTTGCAAGCCTAGCTACTTTTAAAAATTTTCTGTACACTGATGTTAGCAGAAAGGTAAGAAACAAGACAGAAGCTACTGAAATCAGATCTCAATCTAGAAAGCAGAGAATCCCATCAAGTGACCTGCAGTCAAAGAGAGGTTAAGGACACCCTTTCTCTCACCTCTTTGGAGCCGGGACGTGCATAGGGTTGGCTCTGACTGATGTCAGTTCAGGGACTACTAATTGCTCTTAAGGGAAATGAAAGAGGCTGCTAGGGCTGCGGAGTGCAGGAGAGGTGAGGTAAGCCTTTTCTAACAATGTAGACGAGTGTAGAAACTCTCTGTACAAAGACTTGGAGCCTCAGTCAGAAACTCGCTTTACATACCCAGCCTGTTGTGAGCTTTGCATCCATAAGAACGAGAGGGCGAGGAGCCAATGCAAATCCTTGCAGTTCAGCTAATTAGCAGGAACTGGCGCTGATACAGATGCCACCCACAGGTTCAAACTGACAGTGTTTTTGCTCTTAGCCGCTATTTATAAAATGTGCTGTTGTAGATCACTGCTGCATGGGTGGATTATCATCCTCTAAAGACCAAACAGTTGTGTCCTGAACTTAGTCTTCTGACAAACCTTTTGGATGGCAGCTAAACAATTTCAAGCAGTCAGGTATTTAGAGCACACTAAACTGGTAACTGAAAATTTCACTGACCAGAGCTACTGAAAAAGCTGATTCAGAAAAGAGAAACTTCATGGCACGCAGGCTTATCCAGAGCCTGTACGGATAGTCACTGGCTGAAGCCCATGCCGCAGTTTCTGTGCTGCTCTTGGTGCTCACACTAGGGAGTTCAAAATTAATCCTTGAATACGTCTGGCGCATAGTAATCCTGCCTTTGGCTGGGAAGACTGGCAGACTGTCTTTAAACTGTGTCTTAGCAGGAATTTTTACTGGAAATAATTCCACTGTGATGGATATTTCTAAAGGACATGATTGTTTAGAGGTTTGTTTTTTTTAAACTGCTCTGTCACTGGAAATTATCAAAACTGCATTTTATCTATTTCTTCTCTTGTTTACATTCATTATGGTTTCTGAAAGAGTCCAAAGAGGTGTGTCTATAACTTTGGCTACATCCCCCTGTTATTTACTGAAGCTTTAAAAAAAATCTAAAGAAGAGACATGATATTCCGGGGTTTGTTCAGATCTTGATGAATTCATTGCTTGGGTATAAGATTGTAATACACAGGTACTAATGTAATGCAGATACTGTCAGCAAACCTGGAGATATATTTATCTCATATTCAAATACATAGCCTTGTTTGAAAGAGCTCCTTGCAATGAATGATCTACTGAACGGCTGGCTGATTGGCTGGCTCTGTAGCAATCGACCTGAAACTCGCACTGGGGAGTGTAACGCCTAGCCAAAGTTCTCGAGGTGAACAGCCCCTGCTGTGCTTTCAGTATGTTTTGCGCTTGTGCTGTCTTCAGTTGTCAAATGTTGACTCTGCTAAGTTACTTGTGATGTTTTCAGTTTCCAAAAAACTCTGAGCCTTTTATCAGCCGATACAATGGCAAAAAATAATCCTATAATTCTATTAAGCCTCACTAGGTTTCTTTTAATGATGCGAAAAGTGTTGAAAGATAGGAATAACTGAGAAATAAATTTCTGTGTCTGGCTGATAGGTGCATAGGAGGATGCTAAAGATAGAGAAGGTTCTCTTATAAGAAAAATAAAAGGGATTTGAAAATCTTCTCTTTGGTTATTGTTCACCTAGGCAGGGAATCCTAAAGAAACAGCTAAAAGGCTACATGAAGGGAAGACTAAGAAGGAAAGGCAATTTCTTCAGTAAGCCTTAAAGGCTTTTTGTTTGTGTAGAACCTGAAATTGCAGAATTTCATGCTGAATTTTCAAGGTGATGAGAAATGTAATTCAATCTGTACATTAAGAGCAGCAGCTTTTCAAGAAAGCAGAAACCCTCTTTCTTCAATTTTTTTTTATTCAGGTTTCTTTCTTAACATTTTCCAGAAACCTCAATACTATTGAGGCTGCCAAAAATACAGCAGTAGTTAACATGACTAGGAACATTAAAAAAGATTAGGCCAAGAGGCACTGGAGACTTGTATGGGCTCTCTCTTTGCTCTCAGCAGGGGAACACAGGGACGGTGCTCAAATGAGCCTTTCAGAACTTGTGTCCTGTGTGCAAGTGAAACTGGTCTTGCCACCGGTCCTAACGCTGACACGTTAGGAAAATAGGGAGAGGGGGCAGAATGGGAAATAGTTCCGGGCTACATTAGGAAAGTAATAGATAGATACCAAACTAATGCCTAAAACCTCTAAAGCCGCTGTGTGAAATAATGTAGTGGTCTCAGCTCAGTTCCCAGTAGTCTGAGAGACGGGTTAAATGAAACACCAACACAGTGAGATTGAACTCACGCTCTTGTTGTGAGTCATAGCAAGAGATAATTTTTACATTCCCTTTGGAATGCCAATTTATGGACAGACAGTAGAGCTTGAAAGCCTATGTCTTTTAAGTATCACAAAACTCTTAGTGAAGCCAAACGGTGCTTTGTTTACACATGGCGTGCAAAAGCAGTAAGCACACCCTGAAGTATTTTCATGTGAAAAATTGTTTGCACGTAGGCCTGAGTGCTCACAGTGTTCAAGCCAGCCTGACTTGCAGCAATGAAATTGCATCTTTCTTAGAAGCAAAACCAAGGCATGCTGACGGGGTTTTGAAAATAACTGCAAACTAGGCAATTGGCCAACAGCAGTGTGGCTTCATGGTATATTCTCTACAGGGTAATGATAATAGTGAGACTGCAGAATATAGTATAATGTAAAAAAGTGAGCAGACCATTCTCAGAAGGCTATTAAATCCTGTGACAATACATAGCAGTTCTGTTGTATGTGCTGTTGTAACTAGTATATGTTTAGGATATACATACAAATGTGAGCTACATATTAGCTTTTCAGCCATGTCTCAGATGAAGGAGTGCAAAATTAGGCTATAAAAATATTCTTTGTTTTAGACCTCTGGAGAGGTTTGGCTATGCTGTAAGCCCTGTAACACCTTTCGCTATCTCTAAAGCCATCTTCATCTCTCATCGGCAGAAATATTTACAGAGAAGTAGGGGAAGTTGCAAATTCTTTTCTCACCATTTCGGCACTGCTCAGCTTCACAAAAGCGGATCCCATCAGGAACGCATATAAACGAGTGGATGTGGGGAATGCCATTCTGCAATTTAGAGCAGACATGTAAGTAAAAGTGCAGTAAATAACATCTTAACGTGAAAACATGAACTAAGAGTGTGACAAACGGCTCCAGCATAAACAAACTGAATGTATTAGTATTTTAGATACCTCATGTAGACGTTGCCATGGTACTTCTTGAACATAGGTTTTGACGTACGCCACTTGGCAAAATGTTGTCATGAAGTGTTTGCAGATATCTATAGCGAATTGTTCTAAAGTTGGGATCTAAGACAGCAAACGGTATTATTAGAAAGAAGCAATTACCGCGTGTACAAAAGTAGATTGTTCTGTTTGTTGTGAATATTTGGGAAGGATCAATGTTGTTAAAAATACAGATTTCTCTCAATTCTGGCTTTGCGCACTGTGCCTATTCATTTGATCAGCCTGTAGCATACGCTGCAAATAGCAGCTACAGAGTCACATCAAAAATCTCCCGTTCTGTGGTATAGCGAGCTGCAGTCCCTGGACTGAGAGAAACTGCTACAGAAGCCTTACACTTTGAGGATATAATGCTGCAATAATCATAGCGACATTCTGATTAAACTTTACAGGCTAAAGATGGGATTTCATTACTGAGATAGAGAATTTGCACTCCAGATTGTCATTACGATAGACGCAATTGAGGGAGGTAAGAGCACAGTCAACAGAATTAAGAGAAGTCTCACATACTTTGACACCTTCTGTTTAAAAGTGCTATATAGGAATAATGCAGTATTTTGTGCTATTAAATTAAAAAAAAAAAAGATGGATCTTATATGACAAATCTACAAAAAATACTGCTAGCTCTGTGAGGAAAAAAAGGCTTTGGAAAACTAAAGAGGAGTCCGCAGGATAAGCACTGGAGGAGGAAAAATTCTCTCCCAAATCACTGAAGGTGACTTTAGTGCCAGTGTGACGTGCCGATGGGGGGAGAGATTCTTTTGATGCATTTTGAAAATAAAAAGTTAGTATAACAAACACTTCCAAACGAAGTCATAAGAAACAGCAAGGCTAGTTAAAAAATAAAAAATACCCCATTTTCTTTGGCCAACACAAGGACAATGTTCTTTATGGTGTCAGTAGGTATCACAAGAGAGTTGTTTCCGTCCAGGTACTCTTGAGCAGAAGTCAGCCGGAGATGCGTGCACACTTCCACTTCTTTAACAAAGTGCTTCTTCCCTTCTCTATGAAGGCGAAGGAACTTAATTGTGTTCTTGCCATATTCACAGTTGAGGACTTCTATATCCTTGATCTGCAGAGAAAATACGTGACAGTTGTAAAGGAACTCAGCGGAAGCCTGAGTTATGCTGAGTCAATGAAACATAACCGATGTTTATGGCCTTTATCTCTGTGGTTACCTGTGATGAAAATATTTCCATTATAAATTGCAAAGTCCTGATGGGAAGAAAAAATGCTTTAGGAAGATATTACTGCATTAGTAGCAGCTGCGATAGAACTTTAACATTTTATGGGGGGCAGATCATTTAACGTGAGTGACAGTGAACTAGTCTCTCTTGTTCATCGTCTTTGGATTAGCCCTGACAATACAGACCTTCACTGAGTCTTCCCTCCACCATCTCTTTCTGAAGCCAGAGTGTCCCAGGGCATTCAGTCACGGCAGGTACAGCCGTGCAGAGGGCAGGCAGCATTCACCCCCGCCCCCCCCGCAGCCACTCCACCAGGGCCGGCTCTGCCAGGCTGGGCGGCGCCTCTCCAGATCAAAGCTCCCGATTTTCCCTGGCACCAAGAACAGACTTTCACTGCCTCCTACTCCTCTGGCTCCCGGCTCCCACAGCCGCTGCCAGGCTCCACATGTGCGGTGCGCTGAGCCCTCTCCGTTTTCATGCAAAGTACGGTCAGCATCCTTTAGCAGAGGATTAGTTATCGGAGCCCCCCGTTAGCAGGCAGAGCCCAGTGAGCGCTCTGTGTCCCCAGGGCTGCCCCCCGTCAGGCACGCAGGGGCGCGGGGACCTGCTGCTCCGAGGCCGAGTGGAAGCAGTGGGTATCGAAGCAACTCTTCCATGAGGGGTGGGAAGGTTGCTTTGTAAGCAGGCAGAAGTCCCAAACAGAAAATGGAGGCAGCTGTCACGTTCTTGGCATGTTGTGTGTTTTATTACCCCCTCTATGCACGTTGCAATTCCCGAGAGCAAGAAGAAAAGACAGACCGAGCTGGGCTGGTCGAAAGCATTTCCTCAGAACTGCGTGACAGGTATGATCTCCCACAAAAGGGATAGGAGTGAGTCTGAGCAGCAAAATTCAGGTCTTGATCCACACCTCCAAAATCCTGGCTTTCTGGGATCATTGGTTTTGTTTGCGCTAAGCCCTATTCGGTGTTATCCTGCTTCTGTCAAACACACCCGATTTACACATCTGTTACAGTGTTGGAGAGGCTATACCAGAAAGGAGACAAAATACCGTGAAGGTTGTGAGGATTTCTGTTACGCTAAAACATCCAGAGCTTGTTGCACTAGACTTTCCCTGAGGCTGAAATAATCCCATACTTGGTATCAACATCTTTTAATGTAAATCAGCACCTTCTAATGTAAGCATAATGAGGAAGGAGAAAGAATATTTTACACACCAAAATATAAATTGAAGCTTTTTATGTGTGAGTTGCTAAAAGATTATCAGATGTAAAATTGCTCGATTCAGACGTGTTTCTTCCTAAGAGAAATGCTAATGCACTTAAAAGATAATTAAAAAAAAAAATGAACTAATTGTAAGTAAATTACTGTGGCTCAGAGATCAGAGCGCTTTCTCTGACTGTCAGTCGCTGCGGGCTCAATCCCCACTGACAAATGAAGGCCCCCACCGCCAGAGCCAGAACCGGGCAGGGCTCAGCGCTTCACCAGAAACCCTCTTTGCAGGGACGGTGCAAAGGCTGTGCTCGCTGCAAGGGCTGGATGGAGAAGTAGTGAGATGGAAATGATTTTGTTTTGCTTGTCTGAACACCGAGCTTTTTTCAGATAGTTGTAAAAAATTCATGTGTCAGTCATGCAGCACTAAAAAGAAAACAAAAAGGGTTTCAGTATCTGCAGTTTTTTCTTTTTTTTTTTTTTTTAAAGCAGAATACCGTGACTATTTTAAATAGTCAAAATGCTACCTCCTAAAATACGAAGGTAAGTTTTCTCAAAAACATAACCTGACAACTGTCGTTTTGCCATTTTGTTGCCCAAAGAAATCCTGAGCAGCGGCTCCCGGCAGCCCTGGCCCCGCTGCCGACAGCTGTCCCTGCAGCGGGAGCCCAACTTCCCGGGCTGGCTCTGCCGTCCCGGACAGCCGCCCAGGGGGTGCTTACTGCAGCGCACAGCGGGAGCTGACAGCTACTGCAAGACAACTTCTCCTTTTAGAGCCTACTCAGCGCTCGCCCTGTGCAGCCGAGAGACCAAAATGCCTGCGGGATCTGCATGGGCTCAGCCTGCTTTGCTGTTGCTTCTCTCCTCCGTGCCCCTGTGGGCAGCTGAGATCTCCTGCAGGAACGAAGACGGAGAGACAGTCGATTGGTAAGTAAATGCCGCGCAGGGGAGGAACGCTGGGTGAGTAAATAGCACTTGAGATTAAACCGCGTGAAGTAGGCAGATCACTGAGAAGTAACGCATAGCGATCGCTGTTTTAATCCTGTTTGCCTGTGAGTAGTAGCTGAATTTTGCATTTGGAAAACCTAGGGTAAGGTATTGAAATGTGATTTCATTTCACTGAACCAACCACCCCACTGCATGATGACTAACTGCAAAATAATCACCGGTTTACACGGCGTTCATGTCTCATCATCAAAGGGAGCATAACCTGTGTTCGGGTGCCAAGGCTGCGCTCGCCAGCGGCAGCCCCGGGGGTGCCCGGCCCGGGCCTGGGCTCCAGCACGTGGCTCATCTGGCGGAGGGAACTGTGCCGAGCGGGGAAAACGTCCCTATCTCGCCCTTAGCCTCGTCGCTCGTACCCGAACAGCAGCGTGGTGGGACTTGTCCCCTTGCTGCCGTCGCCGAGGGGAGCGGAGGCTGAGCTGCCCCGGGGAGGGATGCGGGAGAGGGATGCGGGAGAGGCGCAGGGCGGGGGCGGCAGTGTGGGAACGCGCCATCCGCGCCCTGTGTCTGAGGAGCAGAGGTCATTCCCCGCCGCCGGAGCTGCCGGCGCGTTGGAGCTGGTGCCGTCCCACTGCCGGCAGTGAGCCCGGGTTTGGGTATTAAATGATTAATTGGATTAATGCGCTTTGAAGATGAAAGGCGCAAAGTATAATGACATAATAACCAACCCAGGTTTAAAAAGTGAAATGAGGGCTCTTAAAAAAGAGCACGGAAGCCTCTCAGAGATAAGTATCAACCGATTTAAAAAGAAAAGTGACTTTCTCATGGAACGATGATTAGTTCGGGTACAAGCGATAAAGAAGTAGGTGCTATTCTTGCACATCCCTTCTGTTGCACACAGAGCTAACTGCAGGGAAGGCAGGGGCTCCTCACACCGCAGGCAGGCTGCTCAAGCAGGGGCATAAAGCCGGCTTTGCTCTCTATTGGCATAGCATCAAACGTATGAGGGTCCGGTCCTTCCCTGTGACTTGTCACCCTTGCCAAGGCCCTTCTGGATAATGTGAGTTTTTCAGGAGCCAGATTCTTAATTGGTGCCACTACCTGACTTAAAGGTATAACAAATTTCATTTCTCCGCAAACTGCAATTATTCCTTGCAGAATGAGTCTGTGTGTGCTAAAGGTAAAAAAAAAAACAGACCAAAACCCAAACAAACAAACAAACAAATCAAAACAAAACCCCATTTACCATCTATTTCTTAAGTGAACACAATTTTTGTATCCAAATTCTCTGAGAAATTCTTTCAAAGCTGTGACTAGGAGTAATTCACCTGTGCCGCCATGCGTGTGAACACCGGTGACGTGGGACCCGTTCCAGACGGGAACAGGGGGGTCTGCACAGGGAAAACTATGTTTTCTTCTGTAATTTTAGCAGGGAGGACATGGGGAATTTCCTTTCCAATGTGCCATGATCAAATGAAAGAGAAACTTGCCTATCTGCAGGGGTCATCTTAGTTTATTGACAAGAAATATTCAGCTTTTGCCTGATTCTGGATTTGGTTGCTGTGAAGCTGATAGGAGAAGCAGAACTGAAACTGCTGAGAAAAGCTTCCTCTTAACCAAAAGATGTCGATGCCCTTTCAAACAAACAGCACTGCTGGTTTTATATTCAGTTAGCAAGAGCTTTTTGTGAGTTCCTACTACTCAGTGGTTTCATCCTGCGATATTCCATAATTACTCGTTATTAGTATTCACGCACCCTTTCATTTGCCACTAAACCGGAGGAACCACTTGCCTTATCTGACCTGATCCCACCTGCGCTCCCCAGCCGTGCCCGCCGCTCCTACCCACACGCAGTGCCTGCGCTGGCAAAAGTCCCCCCCGTGTTTTCATTCCACTCAGGAGCTCGTCCCGCCATCTCCACTGCACCTCGTACGGGGGCTACCAGAGCAAGTGGCCGTAGAATCGGCTCTCTAAGGAGGGTAGAAAGTCTTTCCTTTGTTCATCCAAACTCACTGTATTCTGTGGGAAGCTTTTCATGCAAGTAAAAGCCCAAACTCCGCTTTCTGAGAAGTGTTGAGCCAAGGACTGAAGCCACGGATGCGCACTGTTTGGGTTTTTTTGGGGGGCGGGGATGGGGGGAAGAAGTAAAGATGTGATTATTTGTAGTAAGTTTGTGTTCAGTCACAAGCAAACAATGTGATAACGCTAATCGGATATAAGCCGATTTGCCTTTTCTTGGTTCTCAGGAAAATAACTTTCAGTCTGCTCCCGCAAATGCCTAAGCTCTTGAGAAACTTCCTGTGCACAAATAGCAGTGAAGACTTTTATACAACTTTAATTGCTAGTAAACTCAGCTGGCTTTCTGGAAAGGGCCAAAACATGTATCCACTGGGAACTGGCAGGCAATTTACTGATAGCTCAACTACTAGCATTTCCGTAAGCATACCTGCTAACGCCTAGTTGTCAGATGCGAGGCTGTGAACACCCCGAGAGCATAAATCTTCCAATACATTTCAAAGCAGTTTGGAAAGGCTTCGTACGCTAATTCCTTCATCAGCTTGTACTACTGTAACTACTGCTAGTCCTTTCCAAATCTTCATTTCAAATAAAGGGATTGTTGTGACTCCTCGTGCACGGACAGCTCTCCCCAGCCTTGCTGTATGAATCACTTCCTTCTCTTCTCTGTGATCTGTCATTAGCAACAATTTCTCCTGAGATATTTAAGGAACATCACTCAGTCAGTGGCAATGCAGGTGGACTACCAGGCTCACCAGTGGTGTGTGTTTCTCTTCTGCGTGTACATGTACGTTTCCCACGGATTAAGTGTTCCTCTGGCAAAGTGCTTTCCTACCACTTCTTACTTGCTTTCGGGGATGCCTTTTTTGACCAGTTTGAGACTGTAAATCAACTGGGCAAGGCTCACGCCTCCTGATATACTTGAAGCGTTAAGCACAGTCAGCCTGCGTTTTTGGTAAATAGTATAGGATTGAAAATAATGCCACTCAGTTCTTATTGTTGACATAAATAACAAATTACTCAAGTACAGCACTCAAAGAAAGTGGCTCAATTAATTATATTGCAATTAATCCCATGGACTTGTGCACTGGGAAAACCTGTTTACTTCATCAGGGACATTAATATGACTGAAGCCATTTACTGACAATATTGAGTACTCCGCAATTTTGAAAAGATTTGTGTTTCTGGCTAATGGTTTGCAGTCTGCAACAGTTCAGCAGAGTGCGAGTCCATTATGAAAAGTAGGATTGGAACAACATTATCACATGGCTTTATACTTATTTTGTGGTTTTAATATGTATAAATATAACATTATGCATTTTTATAATTTTAATAAATAATTTTATCTATTTCATATAAAGTTGTATTTATATAATATAAAAATGTACTGGTAAGAGGTGCCTGGATTGACCATGAGAATGTCAGACTGAGTTTGGGACCTGAGGTTCTCTGCCAGAACCAGAAGCAATAGGGATTTGGTGGCTTAACAGGACTCCAAACCAGGGCTACCTCAAATTCTTTCAGGGTACCAACAGCAGTCTGGCCACAGCGACAGCAGTTTGGTGCTGAATCAGCCTCCCTTGCTTGCGAAGAAGCAGAGCAAATTTGTCTGCAGCAGGTACTGTGCTGCTGAACTGGTGCCGGTCCCTGCGCCGGGTCACCTTCCCGAGGCTGAGACGTCCACACCGCACGCTGGCGGCACTGGTCCCCCTCCAGCGTAGGCATCCCCGGAGTCACCCTTCTCTTAAATCCTCAGTTGGGAAGGAGATACTGATTTACACAGTCAAACAGGATGGTTGTAAAAAACACCCAATTGCTCTTCACTGTTGCAGGTTTGCTCTTTACAAGTTGCCGAAACATGCCAAAGGAGAGATTCCCACGCTGGGGCTGGAATACATGTACATGGACGCCCTGGCTCCGCAGTGGCAGCTCGGTAAATACCTCGTCAACATGACACAGGGTGCTCTGGGACAAACACTGAAGCAGCTGTACGAGACGTACAAATCCAAGGCAAGTGGCATTTAATTATCATTTTGTTAGTACGCTTACTTGATATTACATGCAAATGAAATTAAACCAGCCAAAATAAGCACGTAGAGGTATGGGCGGACCTGACCGACTAGATCTACTAAAACACGTCAAGGGGAGTGTCTTGACAGCTGGGCAGATTATTTGCAGTTTTGGCTACAATTATAAATTATCCTCAAACTTCTAGTCAAGCCTTTCGCACACTTAAAGCGTTGCCCATCAAAAAAATGAGCGTTGGTACATAGTCCCTTTGGCGGCTTCTCTGCAATTCATGTTGAGCAACGTCTGAAGCTGTGAACTGGCTGTGAACTCAGACCAGGACCGGTGGTGACTGTTACAGACACAGTGATACGCTGCTTGTTAGGCCTTGTTTTTTCCCCCTGCAGTCAGACACCTCATTTATATTTGTGTGAAGCGATTATAAACTACCGCAAGATCTGCCTATAGTTATTTTTTTACCATCTACATAGTGTTTTTGGGAGTCTGGGTGTGTCTTTGCATGTCTGCTGCGGGCTACTGGTAGGGTGTCATTAATTTTTATGTAGAAGAGATTCCCAGAAGTCAGTCAAATATTGGCAATCCGATCAACTGTCCGATCCCAGGTCTCGCTGTAATTGTAATAAACTGTTTACAAATTCAAAGTACATTGGGAGGGGAAACACGTCGCCGCTCCTTTGAAGTTCTCTAGTCAGGGGGAATAAGGTGTGGCCATATGCAAATATTTTGCAAAAAAGTATTCATGCTTGTCCTTCATAAGAACACTTGTCTATTTTTCCTCAGCAAACATTTTCACCGGATCTGGTTGCTAAATCAGAGAGAGGCACAAAAAAAAGGGGGGGAGCACTTCCTTGCAAGCGAGTGCCCAATAAACCCATGTAAATTGTCTTAGTGAGCATATTCGACCTCTTAAGGAAGGGCTACTGCAACGATTGGGAGAACTTCCACTTTATATTAACCGGGACCCTAATGCTGAGTCTTCAGGTTTATTTTACTGTCACTTCTGCGGAGACTGTGTCAGCTGAACTGGGAGAAGGATTAGGCTCGTGATGTTCACACAGAGAAGTCCCGAGTTCTTTTTTCTGTTCCCAACAGATGTTCACTTAAATGCCTTCCTTTTACTGAATGTCATGTTTCAGAAATGTGTGTTTTCCTGCAGAGGAACAGCATTGCATATGCGATATACAACGATGAGGTCCCTGGATCAGACTCCGATGGGTGGAAAAGAGGACACACCAAAGGTACAGGGAGAGTCCCAAGCTACTATTTTCTCCTTCCTAAAGTTGTGGATAGCATCTACTTGTCTGTTTGTCTATCTGCATATCTAAAATTCCTGCCTAAAGCAAAACTGGAGAATGATTCGCATGATGCGTGGTTTGTTGTATAGTTATACGTGCTGCAGCTTCTGTTTCGGTTTTGCTATGCCTGTGCCGTGTTGAAGAACTCTTAGGGCTTATGGACCCTTTGTTTTCAAGAGTTGAAACTCATCCAGCTCCTTTCAGCGAGCACAGACCACATCGTCCTGAACCTAATGGCAACAGTGGTACAAGATGTGAAGGGAAAGGCACCCTAAACATAAACCCCTCCAAACTCTCTCTCTGGGGCAAGAAACTGCTGCCAAGATCATGGAAGTGCTAAAGTATGCAGTTAAAGTAGAGCAAGACTTCAAATAAGTGTAAACTTCAGTGGAGGTCTAAATGTTCCCTTGAGGAAGCAGATGGGGTTTGCCCAGCCTGACTCTGGGATGAAGATATTTTGCAGGGCTGTATTTCCAGGCTGCAGCAATAGGGAGACGGCTCGGGAGCCGTGCTCCTCCCCGGAGCACCCTGCTGCAGGGGGAGGCACAGCCCGTCTCTCTGCTGCTTCCCCGTGGAGGAGAATTTGGTCTGGGGAAGAAGACGCGGTGTCAACAGAGCCTGTTTTCCCTTACACAGTGAATATATGAAGGGAAGGAAAATGAGCAGTGGGGAGAGGGTCACAGCCTCTAAATCATCAGATTTTTTGAAGATAACATTTGAGCAGAGAAAGAGAAAAGGTTTTGAAAAGATATTTTTTTCGAAAGAAAAGTGGTGACAGTTTGAGTTAGGCTATGCAGGAGAGAAGGAATGCAATTTTAATACAATATTACTGTCTCCTATAATCGATTAATCTACTCTAGAGCCAGTTTACTGTAGACATTAACACATTGAAGTGTGGTGTCTGCAGCAGCAAATGCAAAGTAGGACACAGATGTATCATCTCAGGGCTTTTCCCCCCTTAATTCATTTGCAATAACTTTTCTTTGACAGGATTTCTGCTCTTGGACAAATCACAAGGCTTCTGGGTGATTCACAGCGTGCCCCTGTTCCCTCCCACCCCTGAGGATGGTTATGAGTATCCAGCTACTGGGGAATCCTACGGACAGACTGCCGTCTGTATAACCTTCAAATACGACCAGTTCACAGAAATAGGTATGAAAAGCTTCTCCCTAAGAAAGCCTTTGCCCCACCACACCTCTCTGACTGCCTTCCTTGAGGCTTCGCCTCAAAAATGGCTTGTTCTTGTCCTTTGTTGTCAGATTGGGAAACGAAGCGGGGCCTGGAAACGGCGTTCCTGGCTTCAGTTATGTTTATCCGACAATTTCCTGTGCGAATGTGGGAAATTCACTCTTCCAGTCTGTCTCCACCTCCCCATGGGGACTATTGGGATAACAATAGTCACAAGTGCATATCAAGGGTAAACTCAGTCCATGCATGCAAAATGCTTTGGAGATATAAACTTAATAATTTTTAACAGTAATCGCTCGTTCAGCTGCAGTCGTCTGCAGTTTTAAAAACGTAAGGCAACGGCTGCTTGAGCTGGAGTAGTAGCCTTGACACGTCAGAAATATGAAGTATGGAATAAATATCACCCAGAATTTCCCCAGGTACCTTTTGCCACATAAAATACCAATACTAAAAATAACAATAATAAAAAGAAATCCATACCCATAAGATTCAGAACAATCTGACAGTGATATCTGGTACTGGAATCCTGAAAAGGGACTATGAAAAGGCGTTATAAGAAATCATACTGGTATGTTCCTTAACACTTTTCACACAGTTTGTCACTCTCTTCTCAGTTAGAAGCCTCAAATGGTGTTAATGAAACACATAAGCTGTGCAAATGGCCAGGCTGGCCACACCCCAGGGCTATCTAAACCAGGTTCCTGTTTGTGGAAGCGCATCTATGCAAGTGTTTAGGGAAAG
>NW_008824053.1:7301602-7325701 GCF_000699105.1 Pygoscelis adeliae | reverse complement strand
AAATGAGAGCCATACAGTAATGCTTTTCCTGCTCCGTCCTCCCAGCTTCTGGTAGTCTGTGGTTCAGGGATTTCCTGAGCCGGAAAGACTGGAAAGTTCCTGATGGACTGGTCTTCCATGAACTCATCTAATGAGCCCATTTGTTCCCTTGCTCTTTACCATATCCGTGGCAAGGACTTCTACAGTTAAGCTGCGCACTGTACAGAAAAGTCATTTTCTTCTGCTAATTCAATCCAGATGCTGAAAGTCAAGCTCTGTTCTCCCTAAAACCAAAGTAGACCCTTTGGCAGCTCTTCTGTTTGCATTTGGCTTGGCAACTGTAACTGACTGGAAACTACTCCTGTAAGTACGGACAGGCTTGAATTTGCTATGCCGTCTGAGCGCTGTGTGCTTAGGGGCTTGAAGATGAGCATGGATGGAAGTGGCAGTGGACTGAGACCACGGCTTAACAGTTCTGCTAAGAATAATGAGGTGTAAGTGGAAAAACCTGGGCATACTCTCCCAGCCAGTCTACGTGCTGCAGGGCCAGTCAGAATGCAAAGCAATTAAACACGGTCTTGGTTGCCAAAATAAGATACTTTGACACTGAACTCCGCCAGGAGATAGGCTGTGAAGATTAAGAAGGATTTAGGTTTCCTTTCCAAGGCAGAACTTTACTCTCGATTCCTTCGCTTTAACCCATTTTAATTCTGCACGTGTTCATTTCTTCGGGTTTTTCTCAGACCAACAAATGCTGAGTTACAATCCAGGAATCTACAGCTGTTCCATCCCTAACATCTTCCAAGCCGATCTCCCAAATCTGCAGAAGCTCTGTGCAGGGTCCAGGCTGCCCTCGGTCCCCTTGCGCCACCTCTCCAAACTCCAGTCAGCTCAAGGGGAAACCTTTCTCCACTTTGCGAAGTCACACTTGTACATAGATGGTAAGAGAACCTGTTGCTCTACCTATCACACATTCTCAAGTAAGTGATAAACGATTGATGTATTCTTTCACAATTAGTATTTTCTTCGAGGGGAAAAAAGAAGTTCAGCTTCAGAAATAAATGTAACAGAGGGCAGGGAAAGGTGTCCCATCATAATATTCTCTCAGCCCCACAAAACAAAAAGCTGTCTGGTCCTTCAAACACCTTCTTAAGGTGTTCAATAATGGGATTTTCAGAAAACTTATTTCCTGCTATTCAACAGTAACAACAAAGAACAAAAATGGGCTTTGAATCATCTGCTTTTTTTTGTTGTGAAGAAGGCTGGAAATTTTTTTTCCTTTCCTTTTTTTTCCTGTTGATTGTTTGTAACAGGTTTTCCAGGAGAAGGAGCGAAAGTAGAAATGAACTTCTGAAACAAAAGTCAAAACAGGGGGAGGGGGCAAAATCCCTTCTGCCCCACTTTATGCACTGGAATTAAATGAGCCCAGTCTAGGTGATGCTTTTCAGTCCCCTCTTAAATGAAGGAAGGCGAAAGACTAATTTCCCACACCCTGTGTTATTCAACAGATATCTACGTGGCCTGGGTGGCTCAGGAACTGAAGACTGATTTGTTGGCTGAATCCTGGCAGCATTCCGGCCAAAAACTTCCCTCAAATTGCTCTCTCGACTACCACGTCTACAACATAAACCTAATAGGGACGCCATTGAATTCCACCTTTTATTCCATTAACGATCATTCCAAATGGGCTGTTTCAAGGGAATACAAAGATCAGTGGACCTGCATCGGAGACCTAAACCGTGCTGCCGAGCAAGCTTGGAGAAGTGGCGGGTTCGTCTGTACGCAGCACGAGCTCATCTACAAAGCCTTCAGACATTTGATAATCCACTACGAGAGTTGCACTGATGCTTCCACATTGATATAACGAACCGTTCCTCCCAAACAGCACAGCCCCTCGTTACACAGAAAGCATAGGAAACGTCTCCCTTGAACTATATTTTCACTCTGAAAAACGGCCCTGTCAGTCGCCAGATGTGTTAGACCTTCACCTTCTTAGCTATAAAAGCAGATGGTCTGCAGGTAAATTACGGCTGTTTTTCTCCGGGTGCTGGACCGGCAGGCTCTGCGTGTGCTGAGCCACGCTCCGCTCTCTCCTCGGCTCTCGGCCGAGACGCTGCTGCACAAGGCTGCACCAAAGCACATCGCTGTGAGCAGCCGTGCGCAGGCGTCCCCAGGGGAACTTGAGAGTGGTGCTGGACGTGGGATGGGAGGAACAACGGAAATCTGCCTCGTTAGCTAGGGTGTCGGGGCTGGGCAGTTAGCAGGAGAAAAGTACCCCAAAATGCTTCAAAATCGCCCCGCGTTCAGGCGCTGTTGAGGTCAGTCACAGCATTTCTGCTCAGTTTGGGGTGAATCTCTTAAAGAGCTGACATAATTGGATACAGACAGGGAGACAAGTAGATCTGTGGACAGGAAGGCTTCATTTTTACATGATTAATTTTTAGAGAAGAAATGAGCTTTAAATCATTTGTAACCAATGGCTTGGGAGTATTTCTAGTGCTTTTATTCATGTACAGCAATCTTATAAACAAATAAACATGTCCAAAATCTGAATAAGCAGAATAAATTAAGAGCGCAAATGGTCTGTTTACAGTTTCCCTCTCCCATCTTTATGGTTATTTGTGGTTGGTTACAATGTTTTATAGCTGCCAAAGGAAAAATGGAGACAATTAGGAAAAAATTTAAAAAGAAAAGAGAAGAAAATATTTGAAGGAAGATGTTATTTCACCTACATTTTCACACTACAACAAACGTGGCTGTTAATTTTCAATACCTCCAGTCTCAGGCTTAGGACCTGAAATTTGCGTGGACTTGCTATAAAGACAAAGCTAATTTGCAAAATCCTGATACACGCTTGGGTTCAGCAAAAGCGTATCTGTATTTAACATGCTCCTAAGTATATTTATAAGGTTATATCTCACTTGTATTTTTTTTTCTGAATTGCTAATATAAACTCCAGTCTGAAGAGTTGGCTGTCCCGCTAATATTTCTGTTTTGCTGTGTTTGTAGTCCATACCACTGATTCTCCACAACAGTGTCTTAAAAGGAAGTAGATAAAAAGAAATGTCCCACAACCGCAAGAAGTTGTCGAAGATTTCCTTCCCTTTTCACCTTGAAAAATCAACCAAACAACAAAGTGTACAAAGTACCAAACAAATTAATTTCAGAAAACATCTGTGCATGCTTCTTGAAGAAATAAAAATAATGTATCTGGCCTGCTTAATGAGGAGAATTGTCCAGGAATAGATTTTATATTTAGTCAATCTGGATTGAAGGCAAACCCGAGTCTCATAGCTCAGTGAAAATAATGTAGATAGTTCAGATATTCTGCACAAAACAGGACTTTTTCTTTTCCCTGCATATGACCAAATAACATGATAAATAATTTGCTTAATAATGTTTTTTCTCTGATGCTTGTCAAGTTGTTTTACATATCCACTTTTCGTTGTTTTACCAGCTGTGGTCAAGCAACACCTATTTGTGGCAGTGAAAATTGCCAGTGACACAGAACGCTGAGCCGTGGGATGGTAGGACATCGCTCAGATATCCAAGATAAAATTCATTTCTCTTGTCCACCTTTTCATGGCAGACACTAACCTAACCTAACCTGTTTGAACTCTTACTGTCTTGCCCACGCATGACCTCAGTGTACAGGAACGGCAAGAAATCCTTCACTGGAGACACTGCTGGTGAGGTTCACCGTGGTGCATCAGAGGGCACCTGGGCCTATGACACAACCTGTATTTCTTCTGGTAGATGCTCAGCCACAGCATTTGGGTCACAGAGTTCAATAGCAAAGAGTCTCCATCCACCGGCTGTCACAACAGTGTTGCTATAGCCCTTCTCCCCAGGCTAAAAGTCAACTGTCCGTCACTTACAGTCAAGTGCGGATTGTTATTCTTAATTATTTGATCAATCGATAGCTCTCATAAAGCTTCACAAGACTATTTACAACATTCCTCTTTCATTATACCCAAGATTGGTAGCCTCCATTTTAGCTCTTACTGAAGAGGCATAAACAGCAGGGGGAAGATGGAGAGAAACAGTTGTACCATACAAAATTACAAGCACCTAAATAGCCAGGTTGTGCACACACTCATTTCAGTGGTGTAGCAATAAAAACGCTGCAGTTCTGGTTCCCTCATTTTTTGACTGTAAACATTTTTAATTCAGTTTTGCTTTCGTTGTGTAACTTCCATATTTGCATATCCTGGTATTTCTACTACACGCTTTATGAAACATGGGCAGAGTCTTTGCTTCTTGAAAGAGACCGATAATCAAGATAAACCATAAGGATTTTTAAAGGGTTTGTAACTGTCAGGCTTCTTGTGCCTGACCATATGCCACTTACTCGACCTGACATGCCCTCACAGCATGCACTGTGATCAGTCGTTGGTGTGAAATATTTATTTTTGCATATTTTATATATATATTCATAGAGTTTTTCATTTTAAAATGTGCTGTTCTTTTTCAAAATGCCATACGCTCAACAAACATCTGCCTGTCCCAGTGACTCCGTGCTGCCTTCGCTGCCCACTGCGACCCTTTTGACTGGACAGACCTTCTCCTGCGGAAGGGGACATCTAGCGCTGCCCTCTCTGCGATTTCAGGGGGACCTGCCCAGCAAAGCTGATCCTGCAAAAGGGCAGAAGTCTTGGACCCTGGCATGGAGAGGGGAGAAAGATGGTGTCTCATCTGGAAAGCCAGAGTCTCTTCTCCTCGGTGTGCAGGTATGGCTATTCTGACCCTGGGGCTCTGTTCTAGTTAGACTAAATGAGGACATTTATTATACATGAAAATTGTTTGCCGAGGGAATAGGAGAGGCCAAAAGCAGACATTATTAATCCACTAAACGTTACTGTACTGCAGCCAAGTTTGTAACAAACACAACAGCAGGGATCGTTGTTTGGTATAAATTGCCTTGTAATCATTTCCACAAGCCGAGACTTGGTCCCAGCACGCCTGACAAACTCGCAAGGGGCAAGAAATGCAATACAGCCTCTCGAAATACACGCCTACCACTCGCTCACCCACCAGGTCGTCTCCTACCCTCGCCATGGCCGCTGCCACTGCCATTCCAGAGCAAGGGCACAACTCTGTCTCCCTGTCACGGCTCCAGAAGATTCCCTGATGATTTTTCTGTAGACCCCTGTATCCCAACAGATGCTTCTGTAACACCGGTTAACTGTGGATCGTTAGGGTAGTGGTTTGCTGTGTTGGAAGAGTGCAATTTTACACAGACTTAATGCAAGAGGTCAAAGGATTAGACATTAGCCTCACTAGAAGAAAAGCTAAAAAAAAAATTAAATATTTGGAGGCATAAAAACTGAAACTGCGTGAAGTTTAATTCCAGCCGGGCAATTACAGTACTGGAAAACAGGCACAGGCATTGCAGCCTGAGCCCACTTCGGAGGGCAGCCTTTATGGCGGGATTGCTTCTGGTGTCTCCACAACGACTGAAAATATACCGAGCCCTCACGATGAGAGTGACAAGCCGTGCAGTGGGGAACTTCTCAAGGACACCGGGGGCTCCATGCCAGCTGTCTGCCAGCAAGTCAAGGGAAGCTTTGGGGGAAATTTCTCTGACGAGCTGGGACCCTTCCCTTCTCCAAGGCATGCTAACTTAGCCTGGCACTTGGACTTGTCACGGAGGTTCGCAAGGTGTATTTCTGAACCACAGCAAAGTCTGCTTCAAAGGGTGCTAGACTGCGCTTTTTAAAAGTACAGAAGTCCTGCAAAGCCCAGGAGGTTTTGATCGTTTCGCTGTCAGTGATGCCCATTCTTCCAGCTATCCTTGCGACACGCACGCTGCTCCCCTCTCAGCACGCTTTGTGTCGTTTTCTGCTCTCAAAACGGGAGGTTTCCTGTAAACACATCTAATGTACGCGCCTGTGTCAAACAGGGCTTCCTCGGCTTGCCTGCGGCGTGAGGGGAGAGGGTTATTTTTGCGAAGACATATGGGCCTCTCTCATCCCTCTCTCCTGTTTAAATATATACGCTCCTGGCAGTAAGGAAATGCTCAAGAACATCATTGTGAGAATTGTTTTAAGGTATCAAAGCATCCTTGGCGTTATTAGCATAGTCACATAATTATCCCCAGAGAAACTTACACCCATATGTTAACACCTATAAATTATACGTTTATTTTCAGTTTCTGGGAAAAATACATCACTGGTACTTAGTATAGTAATTATTTCCAAACGTGTAAGCTGCCCATGCCCTGGGTAAAATGTTCGGGAGACAGAGTAGCGCTGGCAGTGTCTTCTAAAAGCTCGGTGTAAGCCAAAGCCTAACTGTGCTCAGAATGTGATGCAAGAATATGATGCACTTCTTTAATTTCACAAGAGATTTCTTAAAGACAGGAATTTAAAAATGAGAATGGAGATGAATTGAAATTTATGTTGGGCAAAGTGTAGAAAAAACCCACCCTTGTAGCCGGGAATAAATTCTTCATAGTACAAGGCAGAGAGCCTGATCTGAAATTTCAAGCTAGGCTATCAATACCAGTGTTTTCTAGATACCCCGATACCCCGAGTAGCTTAGCCATATCCAACACTTTTCTATTTAGATTGGAGATACCAGATTAACGGCCTAATCTGCTGAATTTTCTCATAAACCTTAAGAAGCTGGCGTGAATGCAGTAAAAGAAACTGCATATGAACTCAGAAAGGAGTTGTAGGACTTTCAGATCTTGGCCTCAGACAGGAGCTAGCTCATAATACAATTTTTTAATGCAGGCCCATTGTATGCTTATCTTTCTGGTTTTTAACTGATTTATCCCAGTACTAAAAGTATGCTATTCTATGCATATTTGATACGTTCATTTTACTCAGACTGTTAAATACAAAGCATTAGGAGTGAAAAAATCTATTTTGCTTTTTATAAACAGCTGTGTTACATTTTTACCCAAGTGTTTTTAGTAAATCTTCTTGATTTTATTTTTTTCAGTTGAGTTTGTTTGACATTTCTACACAAGGTGTATATTCTGATTCTCCCGTAAGAGGGATAAAAGTAAGGAACATTCTTCCCCTCCTATGATCACTTTGCAGCTTGGGAACTGCAAACTGATATTCAAATATTCAAAGCTTTACCGGAGCACAGCGTAATATTTAATGTTGCCTGCTAAAGTGCTGGCGATTGCTACAAGTGGTTCACTGTAGTACACTTGTACTAACATTGCCTAATTTATTAATCATAGAAATTTGCATGCAAATTAGCCATACAGTTGTGCATCATAACACAGTAACCCAAAAATCTGTCTTCACATGTATTTATTCCTGCAAATAAGCATGTCACATTACACCAGTACACGGTTTCCCCATTACATTCCAAAACCTGCCAAAAGCTCACTAAAAAGCCATGTCATCAAGTGTTTTCTTTTTGTTCCTTACTTCTGTCTTTCTAAAGTGTGGGAGTATTTAGCTCCAAGGCTTTTTTCAGGTTTCCTTTTTGGGCTAAGATTCTGCCAGCCAAAAATCAGTATTTCTCTTGCTATAGTGCAGTTTTTTAAATGTATTTTTATACTGGTATGAGTATGCTCATCACCACTGTCCACCACTTCACGTTGGGGATTAAAAATGCCCTGAGCTCAGCACGCATTTCAGGAACGCTTCCCTGCTTTGAAAGCTGCTCCATTTCACATACTGACCTAGTAAATCCTAGGCATTGTGCAAAGGAAGTCTGCGTCTTTTCCTCTCTTGCTTTCTAACTACTCCAAATATTTCTTTCATGAAAGTCAAGGTGAGGATGAGGGAACTGATAATTTTGCATGGGACATTTTGCAAGGAAAGACCACGGAAGAAATGCTGCACAGCAAACAGGGACAATCAGTACGGTTGTGTTCGCAGCCACCCACCAACCTGCCCTCCTCTTTACTGCCGAAAGACGTGAGGAACCAGAGAAATGGGAGCAAGGAGAGCTTGCAGCAGAAATGGAGAAGAGGGAACAAGACAACTGAAGGTGAGCAAGAGAGAAAAGGCAAGGGAAGAGCAGAAGGAGCATTAGGATGGGCGACACCAGGGAGGTCAGAGACCTCAAGTTTGGTGACAGAGAACCATTAGGAGTTAACTGTGCAGAGATCCGGTTAACAGGATGTTTCATTTACTATGATAGTTACTCAACATTTACCCATTTTACAGATATAGCCTCCATAGGCTATGCCACAGAGAGATAAAAATGAAAGGCATAAACTGAAGTGACTTAGCCAAGTATTAAAAAAACCCCCAACAAACCAACATACAGAGAGAAAGTTGCTATCTGTCTGTTACCAAACCTACAAGAGATGGGGCAAGGCAAAGTCAAAAGCATTAAATATGTAAAAGTAGGAGGGAGAAATTCATAAGCTAAACAGTTTGAACCACACGCATTCGAACAACATGCTCAACCATTTTTTTTAAAAGGAGGAAGCTACTATTAAGGTTTAAAGGCGATACAAAAATACAATGAAAACAATAGATGCAAAACATTCACAAGAGTGACTGCGGACCATTTCATTACAGATCGTGACACTAAAGCTAGCTTCATTCATTCTTGTGGCATTGAGAGACCTGCAGGCAAAAACATTAATGCAAACACAAAAGAACATAATCAGAACATAAATAGTGATAAGCAAACTGATGCCATTAACACTTTGCTCTTGGGATTATTATTACAGATATATCTACAACATACAGCCTTTTATTCTCAGGTAAAAATCAAGCTTAGTTTAGAAACCTCCTCAGTTTTATATTTCCTTCGGTTTCATCTCTGATCCCACTTTGCTCTCCAGCACTAAACACACCACGAGGGGTCTCATACAGTTGTTTCTCACTGCACTGAGTCAAAATCAGCAAGCATTCCTAGATATTACTTACTGTCACTTGGCTCATGGTGGCCTGCTGTTTGTCACCTCCTCGTCTTGGATCCAACAGAGGAATAATGGCAGTATAGAAGCTGCAGCTCTATAAAAAGTGTAATCTTAATATCAGAGGAGGAGCTAGGCATAAGGGGTTGGCTTCACAAATGTAAATATTTCATAATTTATTTAGTAATGTGGCTTTGTATTTTTCCCCCAGGCAAAAGCTTTAATAAAGGAATAGGTCTACTGCAACAAAGGAAACGACAGCAAAAATAGAGACAAGGACACATCCTAACCCCATTAATATCAGTGGGAATTTGCCTTCATCTTCAGTGGGAACAGAACTTCAAAGACACGGGAATCACCCATAAAACCTGAAGGATAAAATCTGAATCTTTCGTGGTCTATGACAGAAACCGTGTTTAGAGGATGGTAGTGTAGCCCCGACACAGTGGAAATGTCCCCAGCAGGAGTTTCACACCCTTGGCTTGACCACAGCCTTGTCCCCGGCATTGCCAGGGTGGCCGATAGGACAGACGTCAGAGAGGCCACGCGCGTGGGCCATTTCTTTGACAGAAGAACCTCTCTGAAGCTGGGCTCCCATGCAGGAGCTGGGCAGAGATGAACCTTCTCTTGGTGAACACTGCCTCTCTTGCTGTTCATGGCTTTACTTTCAGTGCCCAAATCAGGAAGAAGTGGTATCCCCACCTTTAGAGGTATTTTTTTTATGTCTTAGTAATTTAAGACATTCTTTCAAAGCCTGTCTCTGGCAGAATGAAGACTGAAAGCTGTATCTCCTCAGTCCTACCTTGTGTTGTTAGCACTGAGGAAGATGAGCGGTGTGGATAGAAAGAATCTTTTCTTCTCCAGGGAGATTCAAGATCTCCCTCGAGGACTAAGAACACATCCTGGGTGCACTCTGCCTGCTAAATGCTGTGGAAAGCCAATGTGGGAAAGCCAAGATGAGGGAACTCATTCCCAAGCATCTCTGCCGGTCGTGTTTTGGTACTGGCGCCATACAGCAAAGCAGAAATCAAAAGAAGAGAGGTAGCATTCTTCTGCTAACAGCAGAATTAGTTTCCCTCTCCTTCCTTTGGATGGCTTCTTATGCTTCGTCCATTCCTGGGATTGCATAATAAAACACAGTATCAAGTCACTGTATGATACTGTGCGTAATGTACAACCCGCAGAGGTTGTTACACTCTTGATGGGTGAGTTCATCTGCCCCACAAACACACAGCTCCTCATAGTCCTATTTTAGCTCTTTAAGAAAAGTCCCCCTCTGTCCTTCGTCATTTGTCACCAAAATAAGTCTGACAACGTAGACCCTTTCAAATAAACCAAATTCCAGATAATGGTAGGTATTTCAGGAAAATGTTCAATGGGAGTGTGTACCCTAACTAAGGCCTCCTCGTTAATTTAGAATTATATTTCATATGGGATCTGCACCACCAGTCCATTGCAGGTCATATCAAGAAAAAAATGACAAACATTTTCAGGAAAGCCCTTTTAAAGAAATATGTTTACCATACGCTAACATGTCTGTGTACTATATGGCAATGATTTTCAATCCCTGGGTGTAGAGAGGTCTATGGACAACCTTTAAGAAAGCCACAAATATGACTAAAAAATATAAGTCCACGCATACTTTCCATACATTAAATGTCTTAAGGAAGCCTGTGCCTCTACTGGAAAACTATAGGGAAATTTCAAAACCTGTGCTTTTTGCAAGTCAGACCTATATTGTATGTCAAAATATGCAGTTGGAGTTTTGTGGTTTTACTGAGAGAGAGAGCATTGCTCAGGATCCTGCAGGAACAGAGAACTTACGGTTTCAATATTTTTCTCAGTAAAATGCAGTATTTCTTTAATGCTAAATTCCTTCGGTTTCTAGTGCCCTCATTTTTAGCAATCAGCACGTATACAATCGGTCTAAGAAATGAGGAATGAAGCACGTGGTTTGGCTGCTTTGAAAATCATATAATAATGCTCTTTGAGCTTGTGGGCTTAGCTCGGTAGTCCAACTCAAATGACTGTCCACTAGACAGATATAGTGCAATAAAGGTGAAACACAGTATTGCAGGTGAGACACTAATCTTTATTTCATGGTCCCTGTCTTCTCTGGGTATACGAGCGCAGCGCTTTGTGGGATCAAGTGACACTCTTAAACCCTATTGAGCACAACCAATTTGATTAGATTAGTTAAACCAACGTGGTAAAGGCAAAGTGAAACTGAGCAGCTTCACGGCCCTTACCACGTATACCATAAGCATGGTATCTTCCCTAAGCGAGGGAAATTTCAAGAGCTAACAGCATTTGTAGTAAGTCTAGTGTAATTTAAATGTAGTACTGTATGAAGCATGACAATAAGATCAACTGAGTTAAAAACCAGAAGAGCTAAACTCTGGACAACTTCATGAACGCACTGCACAAATTAATACGTATTTGTGCAAAGTATCCAGGAGAAGAGAAATGCGTTTCTGCTAAGAGGATGTAGGTGTGGCTACAACAATGTAGCAAAGAGATTAAAAAAAAAAAAAAATCCTGTTGAGGCTGTGTTCTTGTTATGTTTGAAGTAATAATTAGTCTGGCGTCAAGTTTGAATGATAACTATTACTTTCTTCACACAGATTTTCTAAGCTTGAGAGACCAGTTTTCAAAAGCTCTCTAGCAAAGCTATTATGTTACCAGTATTACTCCATCAGAAGAAACTGTTAAGGGATGATCAGAAATACTGAGGGTGAGTCCTGGTTTTCCAGTATCTTCTCGGGAATGGGATTCAAAAATGACAGTCAGCTTTGCTGACAGTAATCTCTCATAATTACAGCTGAAAATGATGCAATTGGCAAATTCTCAACAGCCTTAGAAATTGGACCTAATACATTCAAAGGCATAAGCCTTTAAAATATTTCACACAGACACTTTTTGCCAATATTCTCAATTAGAACTCATGTTTTTGTTCTTAAAGACCAAAAACCCGTGCTATTTCTTTCATCGCTGATGCAGTTTTGTATCTGTTACTGCTTTGAATTTTCTGTTTTGAATACTCCCAGGAGGAGGGTGTCACTGCAGATGCCCCAGACTCTGCCAAGCGATTGGCTTTCTACTCGGCTCAGCCATTTCCCTCCATTGCAGGTATTAGATGCCCCAGCTTACTTCACCGTAACTCCGATTTGTGGTTTTTCCTTCTTTAGGCTTATTAAAAAGCTAAAAAAGCCCAACCTCTTGGACTGAAAAGCAAGCACTTTTACCAGAACAGATATTTGGATTCCTTTTACTCCAAACTCCCATGCCAGCGTGTCCCAGACGGCTTAATACTGAAAAGGATTCCAGTAAGTCTTGTTTATGGATGTATGAACATACTATATATAAAGAGAAACTTACAACTGAAGAGCTCTAATACTGTAAAATAAAGCATTCAAAAGTGAGGAAATACAGAACTACATTTGCCTGTGCAACTTTGATTCGGCCTGTGTATGGCTGTCCTTTACAACTGGACCATCTATCGTTTCGTGTTCAAAATCTACAGCTTTCTCAGATAAAGGGTGGGGGTTTTGCTGGTTTTTAATCCTTTTTATTAAGTGTACAGTCTTCTGGTATTATTTACTGCTCATTAGCCAGCTCCGTCCCAGAACCTAATTCTGTCACGGGAGTTTTGGCTCCCTGAAGTATTATGGTTCTCATGTTTGGTCTAGGATATGTAGTAGCGGTACAAGTAAGATGTATGCCTATGGGTAGAGGGATAAAGAGTATTTACTACTAACAGACTCAAACTGTTCATTTCCTTCCTTCTGTGGGTTCCCTTCCGGTATACTATAGCAAGTTCTGCTCCTAAACAATTTTTCTGTGTTTAATATATTGTTAGTTACAAGATTATCCTTCATGCTAAGCCTTTACCTAGTAACAAAGCTTTTCTTAAAACCCCTTGAAATGCTTTTCACCATAAATACATAGTTTGGTTTCTGCCACGCAGTCCTCTGCTAGTACTATACATATGTAATGTCTTTTCCAAATCACAGTAGGTGGAAGCTTGGTTTGAGAATACCCAGGAACATCCAGTAGCACTGAAGTTTTAGGTAGCGACTGTTAAAAATTCTTGGAAATGTTAAGAAATATTTAAAGGCTAGATGGTTCAGGAAGCTAACAGGACATTAACTGGCACCAGAATGTGGGACGAGAAGAGTGAAGAGGGTTATCTGCTGCAGTTTGCTTTTTGAAATGAGAAAACCGGAAACAATTTCTGAATGCAAACATGGAGGGGACAGCACTTTTCAAAGAGTTTTGAACTGCAGAGAGTTGTGGAGTTCCTGCCTCTTCGTAAAGCAGGATAATACCTAGAAATACAACCAGTAGGTGAGGGTACCAGACTGACATCTCGCCTGAAACAACAAAATTACCTAATTTAATTTCTGCCAACAGGCATAATGGAATGAAAGATCTTGAGCCCAAAGGAAAGCAAATCATTGTGTCCCCAGAAAGATGGACTGCTTCCTCATGAGATGGTGTTAAGGACAGGCTGCTTTGCATGCATAGCCGGAGAGGTGCCCAGAGAAACAACAGCATGGCCAATGGTTCGTCCTTGTCAGGGTGGCAGTCTGTTCCCAGGACTACTAAGCAAAATACAGCTGAGCGAACAAGTGAGCACAAAATTTTAAATATCAGCTTCATCCTGCACAAAAGCCTGGAAAATTATACATTTAGTTGTAAAAAAACCTAGAATGACGTGCTAAAAATCCTCAACAGAGAGCTGCAAAGAGACTACAATCATCTGAGCAGTATTTTCTAGTTAAGTTTTAAAGAAGTACAACAGAACTTGGTCTTGATAAATAACCTGTGTGCAGGATCTAGAGCAGTTTGTGGGGATCTCCGGCAACGCCATCACTCCATCTCTCAATGATTCTGTGGTTGGCGTCGTGTCAACAATATCAACACTGCAGGTTGTGTAACAAGATAACGATGCAACCCTTAGGGATGAAGGTGGAGGTGCTGGTAGGATGACAAAGTCCCACCACCCACATACAGTAAGAAATAATTGAGATTAGGTGAGGCTGCAGTCAAACATGAAACATTAAAAATACTGTTTATTAACAATCACAGAACCACTTAAACTGAATTTATATAAACTATTTAATTAACAGATTAGAAAGCCTGAAGTGACCTGTGTGATCTTCTAGTCTGACTTTCTGTATAATGGACAGCAGATTTCCCTGAACTAGTTCCTGTCTGAACTAGATTGTATCATTTTAAGGGGGAAACATCATATCTTGGTACAAATATCAACAGAAAAGTTACCATAATTCTTGGTAACCCTCTCAATGGTTAATTTAAATTACGATTGAAGGTCTTGGATCTTTGTCTGCTAGAGCTCAGCCATGTATTTTTAAATGGATATTTACTGCATAGAAAGGTACGTAAAGGGCCCCTATTAACTTTCTCTTTGATAAGCTAAATAGGTGGAAGTCCTTGAGCCCCACGTTAGAAGGACAGTATCCTCATCCTTTAATCATGTCTCATGTCCATTCTATGAAATCTCTCTAATTTTTCACTACTCTTCTTGAACTTAGGACACAAACCCCATGTGCAACATTCCAATTTGCCTTGCATCAGTGCCAGATACAGAGGAAGCATAAACCTCTCTGTTCTTTCTCAGTATTTACTTGCGTGGGCGATCAAGAGTTAGACTCCCTATTCTAGTCGCCCTGTCAGAGAAGTAGCGATTGTGGTCTATTAGTCTCCAACTCCTTTTCAGTGACTCTGCTTCCCAGGAGAGGACTCCCTGTGAGATTTGCTGGGCCCTTGCTCTTCTTTCTAGAATACATGTTCTGCTTATTTATCTGTGTAGGGCAAGAACGCTTTCACGCTGATTTTGTAGAAGAATAAGGCGCAAAGGGACTTATCAGAGGTTACCATGAAGTACCTGTGAAGAAGGAAACTGAGGACAGGACAGGTCTCCTGAATCCCATGCTGGCACTAGTACTGCACATTTACATTTGACGCTGAATTGCAGAGGCCATGACCAGCTGCATTGTCAGCTGATGGATACAATCCTGGTATCAGCCCGAATGCTGTAATTTCTTTTCAGATCCGTTTAAAACTCCCCTGGCTGGTGAAATAAAAGAATAGGGCTTGAACCATTTAGCCTAACCCTCTCCTGCCAAAGGTAACCGTGTTGTACCTTCTCTTTCACAAATCCCACGCAAACTTAGGAAATAAAATATTTTCCCAAGCAGGAGGAAAATATGATCAAATTGGAAATAACAACAAAGGAAAATATTATCTTAGCTAATTCTTCCTTGTCATCTTGTATGGTAACTTTTACCAAAATGGTGCTTTTGATTCTGTCCTGTCTCCTACTGTAGGGATAGAGATAGTCTTCGGCATCAGCCTGCGTTGGGTAGAGCACCAAACTTGCTGAATCATGTAGACCAAGCAAAAGAGCAATTGTAAGAGAAGGTCTAACTTAAGACCAGATTTCACGATGAGTTTCATTTCTTCATTCAGTCAAACCCTGTGCACCAGACAGGATTGGCTCTGACAAGCTTCTACTGTAAAATGCTATAAAAGAGGCTGAAATCTAGGCCAGAGCTAGGGATAGTTCTTGGGAAGCTCTCTGGGTTTCCTGGAGGGCAAGGTGTGGCTCTGTATGTGGGAGGTAAACGCCAGTGATTTTCTGTTACTAGTAATTAGGTGCAGCTTGAGTTTCATTAATAAGAGCTACATATGCATACTGGAAAAAAGAGTTTATCTGACACTGGGATTATTACATCTTGCCAGGTAAATGTCTTACAATGTTCATTACCTTTGTTATTTTGTGATTAGCACGTATAAACATCCGACAGCATGTTCGTATTTTACCAACACATAAGAAAAAAAAGTTCTGCCACTGAGAGTTTCTAACGTAAAAGAGAAGGAAATCTCCTGGTGAATCTCCACACCAACCTGGCTAGTATTTTGGAACTACTTCTTGCATTAGCATTTGTTTTTATTAGCTTTAGTCATTTTGCTTTTGATATTGTTTATGATGACTATCAAATACAGAACTATGCTTTCCAGAAAGTTATCCTGAGGTGAACACCCAGCATGGACATACCAGTCTTAAAAGATTTGATAAACCAATAAAGAAAGGAAACAGAATCTTATCAGCGGAAAGGGGCTGGGTAGCCTTAAATAAAAGAGGTACCACAATTCTAGTGACTATTCATCACAGTGTAGCAATACAAACAGTAAAAACCCCCTGTAACGTAGCTAAAAATGTCTGTTAACTTACATTATTTTAAAAGTCCATTCATTGCAGTCTCTAACCAGGTACTACCTGAATATTACAGCAGATACTCTAAAATTCTTATAAAACATTTTAAAGGGTTTTTTTTTGCTCCATTTTGATGTTTCATAGCATCACAGGTTTTCAGGCCAGAAGAAAGCACCGTGATTCGCCAGCCAGACCTTTTGCACAGTACAGGTGACAGTTAGATCAAGTGATGGCTACATAATTCCCAGTGGAGCTAGAACATTTCCTTTGGAAAAAATCCCCTTTCTTGATTTAAAGATTTTGGGTGACAAGGAATACTTCGCAGGCCTACCTATCTAATTTTTTTTCCAAGGCTTAGTTAGTCTAAGGGGTTTGTTTGTTTGGTTTGGTTTTGGTTTTTTAATCAGAAAATATCTCTTGGCTCAGCCTTCAAACACTACATCTTTTAAAAGATTTGTCTGCTAAACTGAAGATTTCTGTGATGACAATTATTCTCGTTACTTATGTAATTCCAGGTGAGTTAGCTCTTATGCGATCCATTGATGGGACAAAGAGATGAAGCTTTTTAAGTGTCTTCTGTAAGAAGGGTTTCTGGATCCATGTTTAAACTGTTTAACCAGTTTGTCAGGTTTTGTATCGATATCAGGCGGAGACATACTGCTCCACTGACGAAACCCCTATTGCTACAGTGTGCTCCCCACATTTATCCACAAGGATAGCATTTCTGTGTGCTCTTAATTGCTTTTCTGTATCGCTACTTTTCAGAACGCAGTCCTCCATCAGATAACTGATCTACATTTTTCTTTCCTAGAAATATTAGCCTGCACTTAACTATATTAAAGTGCACACAGTTCAAGTTAGCTCATCTTACCAAAGATTCTGGTAACACTGTGGAATAAATCCTTATCATGTATCATTTCACAACTTCTGTTTCTTATGCAAATATTATCTTACAAATTTGTTAACTAACTAATATGTGTTACTGGCCATTTATAAGTACTTCTGACTTATTAATAATGCCAAGTAGAAAATGGTCCTGACTATTTTTTCCCAATTTAAAAAGTAAAGTATCTACTAAGAGCTAAAGAGTAATGTAGCCAGACACTGAAATGTATTAAAATAGAAGAATATTTAAGCAACATACTTTGCTTAGTTATTTGTAATGTGTGTGTTGATACCATGGAGTTAAGAGTGGTCTGCAAGGAGAACAACAGTTCCACTTGAGGTATTTTACTCTGTGACAAAATAGTTACCTTATTGCTATAGTACCACCTACAAATTATGTTGCAATAATTTTGAACAAGGAGAAAATTCTTAAGATATCTGTGGGCAACCTGCAAGCAGAAAAAGAAGCAAAATTATTTGCTATACCAAGTTCTATTTATTACAGAGAAATTATTCCACTACAGCACAAATACGCCTCAATATAAAATAACAGGAAGTCAATAAATAAAACGAAAACACAAGGTAGCATATTCTGAAAAATATCTGGCTAGAAATGAGTCATACTCTAATGTTGGATAAACTCTCTCTTCTTCAGTACGTGAAGGAATGTTTTATTAAGGTAGCCCAAGCTATGTGTAATTGCCACTAGCAGAAAGATACTAGCATTACTTCCGACCAAGAGGACCACACCCCCCAAGAAACACAAGTTTTTCTACATTCCCACGAAACTGATGAAATGTTGCCATCGACTACCGTCCCTTTTACAGGACAATTCTTTAGAGAAGGATAGTGATCTCCAGAAGCAGCAGAATGAATTCAGCAAAATACCAGGTTGGAAACAGTAGATGCTTCTTCAGCACTTTGCTGTGGGTAGCTATTGGATAAACTTCTCAAAAAGTCTAAATGTACCAAATTACAATTTTCTTGTTTATAGATTTTCTGCTTGGGGAAGTACTCCAGTTTTCTGCGCTAGGCGCTTAAAGCTCCAGCAAACTCTTTTATCTTTTTTGGGGCTCACGTACAATTAATGCATTATCTAGTAGTTTTAATCTACTAACCAGAAGTGCTGACAGATTTGTGGGAAATCAAACGCCCAGTATTCATCAGGCTGATCTGCCCAGATTAAGATAATGGCCAGCTATGCCATCTTGATAGGTCCTGTGGGAAGGAATTATTGTAACATTGGTTATGACTACATGTTTAAGATTGTGTTGACATCCATACATAAAGCAGCTGTAATTTTTTTAAACTCTAATGAGGTTTAAAACTGGACACTCGCATGCAGCAGACTATGGAATTTCCGTGATTTTTAAATAATACATTTGCAAGGGGGTTTTTTTGCAAGAACACCACATAAAATACCTTCTTTTTTAAATGCTCTCCTTTGCTTCATTTTTCCTTAGATTATTTAAGTTCTGCTCTCTCAGGTTTCCAAATGCTTGACTTCTTTTTCTTTCTCACATACACATACATATGCATTCTGAGGTGTCAGACGCAGACCATTTAAATGCATCAGTGATCACTGCTCTTCGCACGGTATAGCAAGAGGGTTACACTAAGCTGAACTGCTGCAACTTCAAGAAGGGGAGGACAGAAGAGCCAGGGAACTACAGGTCTGTCAGCCTCCCCTCAGTCCCCAGGATGATTGTGGAGCAAATATTCCTGGAAGACATTTCCAAGCACCTGAGGGACACAAGGGTGACTGAGAACAGCTGGTGTGATGTGGCTTTACCAAGGGCAAACCTTTGATGGGAAGGCTGGCTTGCTGAGCCAGAGGAGGAAGAGCAGTGCGTGCTGTTTACCTTGACTTTAGGGAGGCCTTCAACACACAGTACCCACAGTACCCTTACAGTCAAACTGGTGAAATACGGAGTGGAAGAATGTACCACAAGATGGATGGATAATCGGCTGGGCTGTGGAGCACACGGGTGTTGATCAGCAGTGCGAAGCCCACCAAAAAGGTGGCTGGTTACTAGTGGTGTCCCTCAGGGACCCATACAGGGGCCAAAACTCTTAATGTCCTTATTAATGACCTAGACGAGGCAACAGAGTGCATTCTCAGCAAGTTCTGGTGTGATGCCTGTTGGGGGCAGGGGTGTCAATACTGTGGAAGATAAAGCTGCTATTCAGAGGGGCCTTTGCTTTTTTTTACCATTGTTTGCTTTCTTAAACCTAGGACTTTTTACACAAAAGCTATAAAAAGCAGGAACATCGTAAAGAAACTCTCAAAAGCGAGGGCATTACAGAATGAAAACTGACTAAGAAAATTTCATTTGGTCTCCTTATTCACCTATAGCATAACAAACTTTAATTTCATTTTAGGGACAGACACTAAGTCTGCATTCCTCATTTGCTGTGTGCTGAACTTGAAATATCTGGAATCTGATATCCAGAATGATCCTGAGCACGATGAAGTTAATTGTGAACCTAACTGAACATAGTTGTGGTTTGAACGTATGGTGCTAAATATTCTCTAAATATTCAGCTTTGGGTGCCTTACACGGGGCATTCTAAATTCATAGATACATTTGATAAATTTTGTTTTGACAAACTTGTTTAATTTTCCCATCTGTATAATGGACATAATAGCTTCTTTCCAATAAACACCTTAATGTTTGTACACAGCTCAGATACTGCAAAGAAGAGTAACCCAGAAAAGCATACGAAAAGAATTAATTTTTGTGTTGAGTTATGGGATGAGGACAAGCATTGGGAGCACATAGTAAGATCTAGTGTTCATCCTGAAATGTTAAATACCCAACTTTATTGAGCATGATCCCCATTTTATCCATTAGAGAGATTGCCCTAGGTGACTGAAAAATACTGACATTAAAGACTGTAAACAAGATCCACTAAGGAATGGGCCTGTAAGTCCCAAACAGATGATCTTGAAAACTACCACGCAGTTCCTGCATAGGCACCTTGTAATTTTGCTTTGCTCCCCTATGTAACGCTCCCCTGGAGAAACAGCTCTGGGTATGCCCAAGTCTGGGAACAGTCTGGAAAGAGCTAAGCAGTTTAGCATTTATTTCGTGCTTACACCTAGCTGGAGGACCAAGAGGCTTTTCTGCAGCAGAGATCCCGGATGGCTTGGTACAATAACACATAACAAGCATCACAGGCCTAGGCTCTCTACAAAATACAATGCAGGCTTTCTCTCAAAAAGGGATGGTGTAGACGCCCATCTTTCGTATGACAGCATATTGTGGTGGGCCCATGTTCAACTCCTTCCTCAGTTAGAGGGATGTGGCCTCAGACACAGATTCCCCTGCCACACGGAGCATCTCCCACCACTCTCTGAATATTCCACCCCAGCGAGACCACATTACCCTTTCTTCACTGTGCAAAATGCCCAACAGAGCACCAGGCCAGGAGGGCAGAAGGAACCAGACTCTTCAGCCCAGTGATGAGAGCACACACCTGGAGACTGAACCTGGTTACAATCCATTCTCTACAGCTTGTTTCTGCTTTGCTGTGTAACTTCTTAAAGTAAACTACAGGGAGAATATTGAGACCTGGCCAGGAATCCAATATTCCTTCCTTTCAGGAAGAGAGTGCCCCAGCCACTAGCTATTTGGTCCAGCATTTTCTGTATCTTATTCCACATGCAACAATAGCTTCAGCTGGAAGAACGAAGAAAGTTCTCACCTCCGCAAAACCTGCAGGCTTGTGGTTTGATTGTTCCATTGAAAGGAAAGATCTTAGTCTCCAGAGGCTGGAAAGTCCTGTCTTCTGTATCAAGAGTGAACACTTTAACTTTTGAACTACCAGTTAAGGAGCTACTATCACTAACTTCGCTACACAGTCAGTGCTGTTAGACAGTCCCTGAGAATGCCTACCAGCGAGAGGCTGCAAGCAGGAGTGCGAGGAATGTCTATTTTGAGGGGCCTGGTAAGGCTCAGATGTGATCAAAGCTGTACCAACTGCTCTGCAGTCTCAAGGCTGAGGTGCTTACAGGCGTAACAAAAACCAGACCTGTGGGGTACAACTTCATTATCTACACAGCACCGTGAGGGGATGGGAGAACTAGCTTTGAATGCAAGAATAAGAAGAGTACACTTGTCCTAGTTCAGTACTCTGCTCTGGCCAGTTAGCCCTCCTGGGCAGCTGAACAAAGGATGCCTGCTGCAACAGCATGCAACCACGCTGCAAGGCCCCAACTTGTATTTCCGCTCCGCGTTGCCTTGTGCCGTTAAATGTATGAGCCCCTTTGACTTAGCTTGGCCACCAGTACATAGCACTAACTTCTACAGTTTAGATATATTCTTCACCACCAACAGAAAGTTCAGAGGGCCTAGGGATCCCGCAGAAAGTTTTGAGGGCCGTAAATGTGGACCTCAACAAAGCTAGCCCTTGAGGGAACCTTGAGCCACCTCACTTCTTACTCATGTTGTGACCTCGTGTTCCTTGTATTTCCCCTCTCCTCACCAGTTTTAGATCCATGACAACACTGTTTCCAACTGTATAACTTGGGGAATTTTGTCCTAGAGGAAAATCAGTCACTTCTCCCTTGTCCTCTACTCCACTAACACACCAAGAATCCTTAGAACTGAGACATTACTTTACAGAAACTGCGCTCGTGAATCTTGTGATCCTCAAATTACTATTACCAATTGGTGGTTATCTGTTTTAACAACAGCCACGAAGACTTCTGTTTCACTGATTCCGAGGGGAATTGCTTGCCGTATTAACAAGGCAATGTAACTACAGTCAAAATGAATCCATTTTAAAAACATATACAACGGCTTTTTGTTTTATTTTTCAAGTGAAAAACAGTATTTGGTAGGAAGAAAGAAAGAAGCCTGTAGGCCGTATCTCTCTTCCAACACAGACAACAGTTTGTTTGGTTTGGAGCATTGCATTTTCTGGGGCATTTTGTTCAGTATAATGAACCTTGAAGACAAGTAATATGTCCCCTCTACCTTCAGGTAATGAAATTAAGAACAACAAAACAGGAAAATAGCAAAATGTTGGTTATTACATTTAAAAAAAACCCCAAACAAAACAGTTCTCTAATAAATTCTTGAATTCAGAGGCACCTTACTCCCTTTTCTCATCTCCTTCCATAAATATTTTCTAACTTCACTTCCTCTCCCCAGCTGAATTTTTGTCCTTTCAACTTAATCGCAAGGTATTTTTCAGTTGTTTAAAATGACAGAACAGCAAAAAACTCCAGTCCTCTACCAGTACAACTCAAAATGATGCTTCCATTACTGCCGCTGGGTCCGCGGTAATTTACAGAAAGGTTTCCTCCGAAATTCCTTAGTGCTGACATGGAATAAACGTCTTCATTCATCACTCCCCACTGGAGAACCTACTTGTTGGTTTACACAAATCAAAGCTACTGGTGTTTTCTGTTTGTTGGTGGTTGTTGTTGTTGTTCCTGTTTTTTAACCAAGCAGCTTCCAGAAGATGGTTTCCTGGCAATGCCACACTAGTTGTAAAGAAAAAAAAAAAAGTATCCTGGTTAAAATGTTATTTACACAGAAGAGAGTTCATAGCTAAAATAAGCAAAAGACACTAGGACCTCCTCTATGAAGAAATTAAACTAATATTATGCATGCATTTATTAGTTGGGCGTTCTATTGAAGCTCTAATTGTACCTTGTTAGTGATCTTACTTTTACCAAGTCCACAATGTGTTTCTGGTGTCTTTTTATTGCCCCTCCCCTGCCCTAAGAAGTTCTTGTATTATTGTGTATCATTATTTTGTTCCTGTGAGTCCTTGGAAGAAAAGCCTTTGAATAATATTAGGAGGTTGTGTTCCCTCTCGCTGGGGGGGGAGAAAGATAATGTGTTTTTTTTCCACACGTAAGCACTCCATGAGCTTCACACAATTACGCTGCACACCAGTTTGCAATGATTCCAACAGAAACACCATTCTAAGCTATTTGTAGATTCAGCTTGCAATGGTGTTTCTGTTGGAATCATTGCAAACTCCTCACACTACAAATAACTTAGAATTCACTATTAGCTCTGCTAACAGCAGTGATGAAAATCTCCACTAATGACTTTGAGAGATACCCTTGCAATCTCTGGTATTTGAATCGGCTAGTGAGGTAGTTACAGAAAAGTCCTTGTTTAACATATTCTCAACTAAATCCCCCAAACTTTAATTACCATGGAAACTACTTATCATTAAGGCACTAAGGATAGCTGAAATATTTTCTCTTGACAAAAATGGGAGCGAGGCCAAAAAAATATGGGATTGTGCTTAATGAGGCCTTTGATCTTTCATTTGCATCTGTGGTAAGTAGAAATAACCACAGTGAAGCAAGTTGAGTTACAGAGTTAAATTCATTTATAGGACAGACGTAGGTTTGAGACATTGTCTAGTTCAGGTTATTTCTAGACCTTTTTCCATTATCTTCAAGCGTTTATGTTAACAGATTTCACTTTTCTAGTAAGAGAAACTTACTAATGCAAAATAGTATTTGTATATAAAATTAGATGTATTCCAAGCTTTGAGACAATCCTCGGGACAAATGGAAGTATCAGTCCCGCTGAGGCCCAGAATTTTGCAGTCCGAGATTAAAAATGCCTCTAATTTTGCCCAGGCCTCCCAAAATCCCCCGAGTACTCAATTTCTACAAAACAGAGTATAGTCTTCGCTGTGCAGCAACACTCGCACACCTCTAAGGTGGAGAATCAGCTCAGGAACAGAGAACCTCATTTCTAGCCTTACATGAATTAAGTATGTTTAATTAG
The DNA here is from genome assembly GCF_000699105.1 of Pygoscelis adeliae. Lineage (NCBI taxonomy): Eukaryota > Metazoa > Chordata > Aves > Sphenisciformes > Spheniscidae > Pygoscelis > Pygoscelis adeliae. The sequence continues at coordinate 7,301,985 of NW_008824053.1, read as the reverse complement.
TTGTAGGGGTTCTCGTTTCATTTTAACCTAAGTTTTAACAGGCTTTAACGGAATAGAAATAATTTTCAGGAACATTACCATCAAAAAGCCCTATGGTTCCTTTTAAGCAGATGCTCCCCAAACTTAACTGTGAGCAAATGTCCAAATGTGAAACGTGCACGCAGGAAAACGCTGCTGGGTCTTACCATCATTTATGTAAACCCACCGCTGTGTCACGTTTGTTCAAAGCTTCCCATTTTGATATTGTTGACCCTGATCATAACGTTACACTGCAGTGATATTTTGTGTTAAATGCTCTCATCTTATCCCAAGGTTCGCTGCCTGCTGGGCAATTAGCTTAGCCGTGTGGCAGCTACCCGCAGCGAAGCAGCGGGCCGCGCAAG
>NW_008824053.1:7299632-7300885 GCF_000699105.1 Pygoscelis adeliae | reverse complement strand
GGGGGAGGCCCCGGCCGGGCGGCGGGTCTGGCTAACGGATGGCTCTCCCTCTCCCGCGAGGAGAAACTGGCCGCCAGGAAGAAGCGGAGAAAGGAGCGAGAAGCGCTCGGAGACGAAGTAAGGGCTCCGGCTGCAGCGTGCCGCGGCCCCGTGTCGTGGCGAGGCCGTCCCCGCCGCTGGGAGGCCGTGCTCCGCCGCGAAGGGGGAAGAGCTCGCCTCGGTGGTAGTTCGTCAGCTGAGCCTTGCGCTGGGGGTTCTTCAGTTTCGTGAGTGAAACGGCTGCTTCGCAGGCTCCAGTGAGGTGGAGCAGCCATCTCTGGTAGCCTTCAGGGACGCCGTGTTGTGTAGCGGAGGTATCAAACGGCCGGGCGTAGAAACGTGTGTTAAACGGTACTGTGTTAAACGATGCTGTAATCGGGCAGGGTGAGTTTTAAGCTAATAATGGCCTAAAAGCAGGCCCTTCCTGAAAAGCCTTCTCTGTCCGATGTAATTGCTATGGCATCGTGTTGGTGTTATTAGGAATTATACTCTGGTAAGTAATTTCTGTATAAATTAAAACAATCGGATCTGACCAAACCCTGCCCGGACCGGTTGTCTGCTTTTTCCAAGCCCAGCCACGAACAAGGGTTTTGCTTCTTTTCCTGAACTACTTCAAAAGCCTGTTGACAGTTGAAGGCAGTCCGTTGTGAGTTCCTGTATCGTCATCATCTCACAAGAGTAGTGCAAGTAAACAGGGTAAACGTTATAGGCTATTAGTTGTTAAATTGTAGATGTCAAGGCTAAAATGTGTTGCCGTTGAAAGTAGAGTTTTTTTCTTCCATGGAAGAGAAGAAAAGTGGATAGCAAGTTCTCCTCTTCTTTGTTTTGTTTTGGAACCCCATTTCTTAATTAGACTGGAATTAAGCAGTGCCACTGTTCTCGCGATGCTTCTCCTCCATGTGGTGCTCTCTGGTGTCCCAGTACCCGTGCATATTTTTAATCAAGGCGATGTTGTAACTTCTTTTTTTAAAAGCTGGCACAAAATAAATAATACTTCTAATTCTGTGTGGAAATATACACAGTATCATGGTAGTATGAATGTGTTTTTCGCAATACACTTAAAAATTACATCAATGTGTTATGTTAATAAACTCATTTATTTTAGGCACCTCCAAAAGCCATACCAAAGACTATTGAAAATCAGAGAGTGTATGACGAAACAACTGTAGATCCCAATGATGAAGAGGTAACTGCTTAATTTCTGCATATGCTAT
>NW_008824053.1:7296636-7299586 GCF_000699105.1 Pygoscelis adeliae | reverse complement strand
TGAAACTTAACATTCACCAGTCTCCTGTTAAGGTGTTGATGAGCTACTACTTAGATGTGGTGGGTTCACTAAGAGGTGATGTCATTCTTTCATTATCTACAGTAGGTAATTGCTTTTTGCAGTACTGTTATTGATAGTAAAACCTGCCAATGTTCATCACACTAGATTCCCAAAAATGTAAAAACCACATGCCTTGTAATGATTAATTATAGGATAGATCTTGTGAATTGAAATTTTTCCTACTAAATTCAATTTCATCAGAATTTATATCAGATTGAACAGTTGTTCTTCAATTATTTAATATATGGTGGATTAACAAGACTTCTGTTCTTCCAGGTTGCTTTTGATGAAGCAACTGATGAATTTGCACCATACTTCAACAGACAGACAGTTCCCAAGATTCTTATTACAACATCAGACAGACCTCGAGGGGTACGTATGTTTTACTTGGAGAGTTCTGAGCGATCAACTGGTTATGTAAGATACCAAGGTTTTCATACTATGATTGGTAAATTAAAGCTGAAAATAATAGTTTTCACATGGATTTTTTCCTGCTGTTTTATTTAGTGACTATCGATAACCTTGTATATGTATGTAATCTATTAAGTTTCTCTAGCGCTGTTTGTTTCCTTCATAACAAAAACCAACCTCATGTGTATATTCTTGTATGCAAATGATCTGCATTACCTAATTGGGGAGATTACTGACATTTGTGAAAACCGTAAAAGAAGTGGTTTTAAAAATAGGAAAAAGTACACCTCAAAGAGTTTATGTGGAAACTCAAACATTAGTACCTGTAGTTATATTGTATTTTGAAACGTTAGGAACTTTTTGTAAACTAATATGTCCTTAATAAATAATGAGTTTGGGGGTTATGCTTTTGGAATTTTCATGCTTTTCTGTGATTGAGGAAAAAAAAATCCTTTAAAAAAAAAAAAGTCGTCCTTGGTGTGCTGCAGTCTTTACTGCAAATATATATTTTTTATTGAGGAAAAAAAAAATCCTTTAAAAAAAAAAAAAAGTCGTACTTGGTGTGCTGCAGTCTTTACTGCAGATATTTTTTTTTTTTTTTCCACTGACTGAATGAAGTAATTTAATAGCTGGTCTTCAAATGTTTATAGAGATACTGGGAGTAATGTATCAGCAGGGAGGGCGGTTGGAATGAGCAACCCTCCATTCCTCCGATAATTGAATTTGGCACTGTATTTACCACATTGCGGTTTAACTCGCCTGTTTTGCAGAGAACAGTGAGATTCTGTGAACAACTGTCTACTGTTATACCTAACTCGCATGTCTACTATCGAAGAGGACTGGCTTTGAAAAGAATTATTCCACAGTGTATTGCAAGGGACTTCACGGACTTAATCGTCATTAATGAAGATCGCAAAATACCAAGTATCCTTCTGTGTATTTATTAAAATAGATACACTGGGTCCGGGCCTGTTAGGGACAGAAAATAATTCTGTAGCGTGCATCAAAGATCTACTTTATTGTGGATTTTTTCTCTTCACTGTGCAGCTTACAGTGTAACTACAGAGTTAAAAATCACTGTGCCAACTTGAGTATCTGATGGCTAATGGAACTTGGAATTATTAAAGAAAGTGTGTTGGCTTTACTTTAGTTTGTAATGCATGGATAAACATTGTTATTATTTCAGTAAATTTAACAGTTTGATTAATAAACAGGTTTTTCTGGCCAGGAAGTTCCATTTCGTTTTGCTGACTAGATAAAACATTACCAATTAATAAGTGAGAAAGCGCTAGAAGATAACTCTGGTTAGCTACTGAAACAAAATTCAGTGGACATACTTCAGAACACTAGTTAACTAGTTTATGAATGTATGTTCGAAAATATAATGAAACCTTGTGAATTAGGCATAGATTACGGATATTATAATATAATACTGCATTTTGCAGAAAATGTTCCACTGTAAATTACATGTTGAATTTTACCAGCCTTATTTTTTTAACTCTGTGAACAGATGGTCTTGTTTTAAGTCATCTGCCTGATGGTCCAACGGCTCATTTTAGAATGAGTAGTGTCCGTTTGCGTAAAGAAATAAAGGTGAGACTCCCAGCAAAATTAAAAAAATCGGGTAGTCTGTTGTTTAGTGATAAATACGTTCAGTCTACTTGAACTGTCAAAACTGGTTGCACTTCTGTACGATTCAGCTGATCTTGTAAAGGTGGTTTTTTTGGTAAGCTAACAGGAAGCCAGGGACTAGAATATTCTACTTCCATAAGCAGCATATTTTCATAGTTATTTGCTGAATTTCTTTAACTGTCTGCCAAGTGTTTTTATAGCTGTGCCAATAAATAGCAGCTGATAACCTACATCGATAGGGAATACCCAGTGTATAGTATACACACAGTAGGGTATATAAAAATCAGCAGTATGAAAGATTTCAATAGATGTAGTTCCTAGTCTTGAATAAAACCTAGTTTTTCTTATTTTTACAGCCCTGTCACCTCTTCTGTAGTAAGTATTGCTTACTTAGCCCTAAATAATTTCCAGTAAAATGTGTTTTTTCTCTTCTGAAATAAGTAATTTTTAAACTTCATCTGTTCTTATTAAAGAATAATCCCATATATTCTTAGTCCCATATACCCTTCATTGGTATTAGTGCAGAGAGGACTCCTGTGATAGGTAGACTGCATTATTTGCAGGTGTGCTGCCAGGAGTGGAAATTGGTGCAGGAGAGAGGAAATGTAAAATTACTTATTTGTGCTTTTTCATTCAATTTATATTGTTGAACCAAAGATCCTTATGTTACCAGCTGCTCCTTTGCTTGTATACGAACTTTAGGTTGTGTCTGAAAAACTGATCAGGGCATGTTCCCAGCCCTGTTACTAGAAGTGGGCCCTGGTTGTCTTCCCCCTATTTTATTTCAACCTCTTCTTTGATAATACACTAAAATCCTTTTGCATTTGATCTATTCTTCGCATTCTTA
>NW_008824053.1:7290489-7296611 GCF_000699105.1 Pygoscelis adeliae | reverse complement strand
AGAGCCCACAGAACACGTACCTGAAGTAATCCTGAATAATTTTACAACACGACTCGGCCATTCTGTTGGTCGCATGTTTGCTTCTCTCTTCCCACATGACCCTCAGTTCATTGGAAGACAAGTAGCTACATTTCACAACCAGCGAGACTACATCTTTTTCAGATTCCACAGGTGACGTTTTCCGCAAAACTCACAAATGGGAGAGAATGTTCTTGTTAACCTACTTCCTAATTTTTATTTTTTTCTTCCCCAAGATATATCTTCAAGAGTGAAAAGAAAGTGGGAATTCAAGAACTTGGGCCACGTTTTACATTAAAGCTGAGGTCTCTCCAAAAAGGAACCTTTGATTCCAAATTTGGAGAATATGAATGGATTCATAAGGTATGTCTAAGTAATGATAACAGTCCTGCTTGGGAAGGGAGACTAAATCTGACATGAAATGTAACCACAAATCCTAGCCTAAAAATGCGGCATTAACGCAGTTCTCAATACGGAAGTGTTTAACTGAAATATTCAGAGGTGTATTTTGAGAAATATGCAAAGTAGAAGCATTCTGCTATATTGCAAGTCAAAAATAAAAATAGCAAGGATGATGAATATCAATATACCATGACTACTTATTTGCAGAATGTAATTTCTTTAACATATACTAAGCAAATGTGAAAAATGCTTCCCTGGCATGAACTATTATTGGAAGCCTAGTAAACTTGACTAGAGCTATTTTTGTGCAAGGCGAGTGCGAGAACCATAATGTAAAAATAATTAAGCTATTTACATAAATGTCACTTCTTAATAGTGAATGGAGAGTAACACTGACCTCCGCACATCTTCAACTGAAATGGAAGTATTACTCTAGGCAATGATAAATTACTCTTCCAGTCATTTTTACTATGGAATTGCAGTTGATTGATTGGCAAAGCTTAGAAGTGAGTATCCAAGCTATACCGGAAGGAAAATTCTAATACTTCTGGTGTAGTCCATGAAATCAATAATCCTGTTTGTTTTAAAGACACTTTGTCTACTGTCAGTAGACGGAGAACTGCTACATGTTCTTTAGTTCTAAATCACTAATCTCCAATTCTTGTCCCTTGTTAGTCTTGAAAAGCTGACTATAAAGACTCAACTACACTGTAACTGTGACACATTTCACTGCCTACCCTACTATAAACTGGAGTCGTCATCGTTGTTTGTATCCTGTTGCACGAGTTTTCTGGTTAATAACTTTTCTCTTAAATTTCAGCGCCGAGAAATGGACACAAGTAGAAGAAAATTTCACTTATAAGAACAGCTATCTGCCAATTGCTGGTGACCAGAAATACAACTGCTTTGAACTATGGATTATCTCAGACTCCCTAACTAACAATAATGATACTGAACAGCATCTGTCTGCAGAAAGACAAACTGCGAACATTAAAACTTTATACAGGAGCAGATCGAGTAGGACGCATCTTTCTTCCTGTGTTTGTAGCTAAATCCAACATGACAAGGACAGTGACTCTTTTTCCAGTTTAGCAGGAAAAACTATGGCAATGTCAAAGCAGCCTGTAATTTAGCTATCACCGAAGATTTGCCATGACTGCTGCTGTGCTGTAGAGATAAATTACACTTTGCAACATGAAATACAGTAAATATTTTGGTTAAAGATATTCTCAAAATAAAGTATTTCTAGTTATACAGCTTTTTTTCTGTTAAGCAGCTAAACCCAGGCATCCTCCATTAATCAGGTAAGAGATAAATATTTTAAACCTCTTTCTAACTTACAGTATGCTGTTCCCTGACACTATGGTGATAGTTTTCCACAAACGGTCTCCTATCTAGAGAACACTGAGAAGGCTGTCTGCAATCCAGGAAGTCTGTGGTATTTTATTTCATTAACATCTTGCATAAAATAGCCATGTTGCTGAAGTTACAAAAATAATATGCTTGACTCCTACAGGCATCTCTTCTGTAAATGTCATATTTAGAAGAGGTATACACCTAAAGCAGTTGATATTCTTGTATATAAAAAGAAAGAAACACCGATGGGAAAGAATTCATAAGGCCAGCTTACCGGAAGTATATAAAGTTATCTCATCTAAAAATGCTGCTCAGTTGAACTTGTGAGGTCTCTGAGCAGGGTTTTTCCCATTAAAATCTTAAAAACGCTTCTTCAGCCTGACAGCTATACTTGAGTTGGTATTACCTGCAGAATAAACTACTGTTCTGCCTTAAGTTTGCACATTCACTGGCAGCTAAACATCATAAGTTTTCCTTGAATTACTTTCTTTTCATATGCAGCTATAAGAAGTGCTTTTTCATGTTTACCTAGAGTAAGATGGCTCATAGAGTAAGTCATCTACTAGGCTAGAATTACTCTTAAGATAAAGAATAATTAAGTTACTCTTTGTATTTATTTAATGTCTATGATATGGGACAGCTGTATAGTTGAATTACAAACTAACAGCCAAAAATTTTTTTTCCTGTTCTATTCCTATTATTCTTTACATATAGTACTGATGAAGCCTCATTGTTCTGTAAGACTATCAACCCCAGGCAAACTTGCAGCAGCATGGAATATTTAAAGATAGACTCCTGTATATGCTCTCCAGCTGCTGCAGAGTGATGCAGTAACTGGTGACATGTCAACATATCCAGAAGTTAATCAACTTGTTACAGTAATTTCAAGACCAGACTAAGTCAAGACACTTTTATTTTTTTGCTTGGCATATAAAACTGATTCCCTTATGAAACAGAAGTATTGTAACTAGCATACAGTTCATTTGGAGAGGTAGATGGTAAGAGGTTTGACGACAGTAGCAATTTTACAGTTAGATTTGGCACGTTAAAGCTAAGCTTTTGTACAGACTTCAAACCAGGCCACTCCTCGAGGCACTCTGCCCATACACACATCAGCAGCTAGGAAAAGATGCTAAAAGATCTGGAAAAAAAAAACAAACCAAACAACAAAATGTAGTTAGAAAAGTATCAATGCTAAATGAAGCAACTCTATGTCTAAGAACATGTACCTTCAGAGTATGCCATGGACAGCTATTTAGAGAAGAAAAAAATCCTCTTTTTCCACGGCTCCTTTATAAAACTGTTAGCTTATAAAATAAACTTTTAAAACCATGAAGCTATCCCCAGGGGTACAAGAAGATAATCAAAGCTGTTACGGAAGGACTGAAGCTTAGTGTCTCCTGGAAGCCAAATTGCTAAGTGGAATGACAGAAAAAGTTGTTCCCAGTCACTTGGTGCCTACAGAAATACCAGGCATCTACTTTGAAAAGCAGGGGGAGTCTGTATAACTAACAAATTACACTTCCTCTTCACTCCGCAGAGGTGGTGCCGACTGTGCAAACATGAACGGTTGGCCCATTGTGAAAACACCAGGATTACAACTGAGAAATTGCCTATTTTGAGGAAGTGCTTGCAAGAGATGTAGTGAAGGAAAGATATTTTCCATATAGGTAGTGTAATTAAACTGCTGTTCTAATGACTTTTGCCTCTAACAGCAGAAACAAGTGCTCTGTTCCAAAATCAGAGAGGGGGAAGATAAGAGCTGTAATTGAGAAAGAAACTATTAAGCCTTTTATGCCCTGTGTATGCACGCGTGTGTGTGAGACAGAGGAAACATTATTTCCTGACATCCACACCCAGGCATTACTAGACCTTGGCAAAGCTCACTGGGGAACTGTACGTGTCACTGATTAACGTACAGTTTATTTGGCTTTTTATAGATTATCAGTCTATAATGCTTACATGTGATCTGACTTCTTCCTTGAATTACTGCTTAAAGCTGAAGCTACAGTAGTGCAGACACAAGTCAGTGTCCAAGAATAGTATCTTTTAAATAAGAATGGTTGATAAAATTCACAATAGAAATAACTTTAAAAGCTACAAGAACTCTAAAGCACATTTCAGTTACACTGCTGTAATTCATTGCTCAAAGCAGTGGGGAAAGTGTTTTTGTTAAATAGGTAAGCATCAACCTCTGTACTGTTACTACTCTGGTCTTTACAGGCATGAACCACCTTGTTTATACACAAACTTTTTGGAAGCTCTCTGCAATCTGCTTGAGGGGAGAAAAATTTTAACAACTCGGTCTGACTGTGGTCACCTTTCTATAAAGCTGCCTAAATAACACAACTTAAATCTAGCAAACTACCAATTCTTTGGGTGATCTAAGTCAGCCACAAAACCAGAATTCTTCAAGGTTAAGACTCGCTAGGAGATTTCTAAGGATTGTGAACTATGGTTAACTGCGTATCAGGTGCTTCTCGCCCCCAACAGATCCAAGGCAAGGGGGAAGAAGGACACAGTATAACTATCATGCATTTACTGTGGGCAAAGTATCAAATTATTGTGACTCTCAAGAGTCTTGGTGAGACTACTGTGAATCTCAAACTCACCTTTCTAAATAGGTTAGTCTAAAATTTAATCACCAGAATTTTCAAGGAATGCCAGATTAGTGGTCTTCCAAGTGACAGCAGTAGTGCTAATGAACGTATAAAAGTTTTGGAATGAAAATCCAAATGATTATTCAACTATTTCTAGTTATTTAAACTGCTACCCGTGTAGTAGCTTATTTGAGTGGAGTACGGGCCTTGATACAATTCTTGGACTATATACTTTTTTCTTTTGGTTTAGAGGGCGTCCTATAGGGGACAGCGCTCTTCTTGGAGACCATCACTAACCTATCTTTGGAAGTGTTCTTTAAAAGTTTAAGAACTGAAGTCTGCTTTATCTGCCACAATCAGGATTCACCATGTGTGCTGTCAGGCGAGTAATCCTATGTGAGAAAAGGGAAACACCCTTTCACAGAAGGAAGATACAGCAGAATTACTGTACAACCAGCTTAGTTCAAACAGCAGCTCAGTAGTAGCCGGCCCCTCTACTACTTTGCTGCAGCAACAGAAACTGGCGGAAGCTCTGCAACAGCTAAATGCCACTCATGATACTTACGAACAGCATGTGTCCAGTACAGAGCTACGACCAGAATAGGGGAGGAGGGGCCCAAAATGGGGATCTAGGCCAACACCAGCTGCAGAAGTCAGATGTCTCTTCTGAATACTTTTAATACAGGCAGTCTCATTTAAAGCCAGCTATTTTTTAATGACAGAACAGTTTATGAATCGTAATTCAAGAACTTACCAGTGAAAGATACCAAAGTAGATCACGTAATTACAAAAATGAACAAACTTTCTGGGGTCTGAATGGATTTGTACTTGATGATACTCCTGTCAGTAGGGGATCGTGTTGTGCATTCTGCAGGCAGAATTGCTTCAAGTCTGCTGCAGCCTGAGAAACCTAGTCATAATAAAAGTTGGCATTAGCATTCACTGAACACTCTTTACTGAGGATGTAACTACATCAGAAAGTATAAAGAATACTGCTAAACGATCCTGCAATACAGCTTATGTAGATTTTATACAAGTTTCATTGTAATTTTTTGGTTTCTTAGAGACAAGAAGTTGCACAATATTAGAGTAAGAATTAATTACGAAAATTTTTATGTTAAACTTCTAAGCCTGAATGGTGAAAGATGAGCAATATTGGAGATGGCTTTGTTAAATATGTGAAGATCCTTGCTCTAGCATAAATTGTTTAAAAATACAGCCTATAGTTTAAGATGCTGTACTCGAGTGAACTGGCATTTTATCTTCCCTTGGAAAGGCACCCTTGTGATGAGATAGTGTATGGGGTTTTCGGTAGGCTGTACCTACCTAAGAACAGTGAAAAAATTCTTTGTCTTGCTTTTCTTCGCTGTAACTCTGAACTCATAAAAAAAACCGATCAAAGTTGCAGAAAGTAGCATCTTCACTGCTATCTTGTATTTGCAGTTTGCCCTGAGTTTCTGTAATTTGACAGGGCCCAGTCTCACCCCGAAAATGCACAAGTTAAATGCACTTAGCGTGCTTCGCAGCGAAGTCTCCATTTTATGGTGTCAGGGCCAGGCCAGCCAAGGCAACCTGTGGGAAACCCCGACTGAAGCTACCCTTTTCACCGGTCTGATGGAAGAAGACACTCCCCAGAATAAGGAAATGAAAGGGGAGAGCGGGGCGCGTCCAGCCCCCCCGGCGGAGCGCTTCGGCCGGAGAGCTGCCCCCGGGGTCCCCGAGAGGCTGCAGGAAGCAAGAGGGGAA
>NW_008824053.1:7289182-7289773 GCF_000699105.1 Pygoscelis adeliae | reverse complement strand
ATATGAAGTAGATTAAAAGAGAAGACAATATTGAGACCAAGGTGGCAAATCTTGGTGATAATATCCAGTGAGTTACTAGTTTGGAGCCTATTTTGAGAGGTAATGAATGAAGTTACTAACTCTCCTCCTGCCAGCACGTTTGGGTCTTGATTACGGTCTGGAGGAGATGGGTGTTTACTGCAGAAAGTGTCCGGGAATGGCTGTGAAGCCTGGAATAATGGCATGGGGTGACACCTTCTAATGCAAAGTGCAACATCTTGCATATATACAGGGACTAATGGGAAGCACTTGTGCTGTAGCCCGCTGTGTCTTTGGTTGGGAATGACGGGAGAAGTGACGGCATGTTCCAGTGAGGTCATTCGTGAGAGCTCGCCGCGGTGTAATTGTGAAGAGGCAAGTAAAGACACGGGCCCTTTTAAGTAGGTGCTTCCCACTGACGTGAGGAAATCTTAATTCCACCGCATGGAGCCAGGGCGAGACCTGGAAGGTCGTCTGGAAGGTCTGGTCACCTGCGCTCAAGAAAAGGTGAATTAGAAATAGCAGGGGTGCGAGGGAGAGCTGCTAAGATGATCAGGAGAACAGCGGGGGCGT
>NW_008824053.1:7266551-7289083 GCF_000699105.1 Pygoscelis adeliae | reverse complement strand
CAGAAGGAGGCGTGTAACCTCTGAGCTGCTGGAAGAGCCTTCAAAGTGAGAGCACTGAGGAAGGTCATAACAAGGTTAGGGCAGAACCATGGTTTATCGTTTATGAAAGGATTTTTCTGACACGGTCGCCCGGCACAGTCAGGTTTCCTTGGAATACTGCGTTTGGCCGGCGCAATGTGCTGTGCGTGCGGCTTGGCTGCAGTTCACAATAATTGTCCCTTTATCAGAGAGAAACCCAGACCCTGCAAGAATCCCGTTTTGTGGGGATTTAGGTCTGTGTCTAGGAAAACGGTACAATTGCGTAGAAAATTATATACAACCAAAGTATTGTAAGGGGAAAAAATGTTAAGAGGAAATACTCCAGGGCAGATCTCTTGGAGCTGCAGGGCTGTGATTTAGCAATTCCCCAGTTACTTAGGTGATACTCACTTGTGTAGAAGGTGTGGTTGAGTCTGTTTGCCTGCAGGTAGCTGGAAGCTTTCTGCCTCAGCACCGAAACGACTTTTCCATTTTCGTAAGTGAAAAGAAGAACAGTAAATGAAAATAAAGGATATTAATGGAGTAACTTCTCTCGTAACGTATTATCATGAAACTCATTCTTAAAGAATGTTTTGATCAAAAAGAAAATTAGAAAGCCCACCTGGCATTCACTGTGATCAAGTACAGGGACCAACATGTCGTTCAGTCAAAGGAGACCTCGAACATCGCAGGTGAGAGTTTTTGTACTTTTCCATAAAGATTTTTTAGATTTCACAAAGAAAAATAAAAAATATTAAAATAAGTGACACTGCACCATTGCTAGGAGACCTGGGAGGAAAAAACCATGTTTTTAACATAGTATATGTAGAAAGCATTCTTTTCTAGTTTGTATTTAGTAACTTAGCAATTGCAGAAATATTTAGTATAGCTTATTTGCATGGCGTCTAGTTATAGGGAAGTGTATCGTCCTTGTCAATACCATCTGATTTTCACTAAAACATCCAGACCTAGACATTAACAGCCCCACAACTACCACAGGTTTGAATGCAATCTAAGTGAACCTTGCTCAGAGCAGGCTTAGTTATTCTTTTTGCACACGTTGCCAGGAGCATTTCTGTGTTTCCAAGGTGGCTAATATTATTAACAACTGTCAGAAATATTTTGATTTTTTTTTCTTGCTGGCAAGGTGGAGTTGTGGTGCTGTTTGGATCAAGCTTGCAGGGCTTTGCACTTTTTACGAGATGAACAAAGGTAGGATTTCAGCTGAAGTATTCTTGTAACCATGACATGCTCCAGAGTATCAACTGGTTTTGGTAAGCTCTGTCCATTGCTGTCACAGTGACATACAGCGGTACCACAGGCTCTATTTTCTCTCATTTCCATTGTTGAGCTTGTTCTAATGTGACTTATTTTGATGCTGTCCGCTAGCATTCAATCACAAGTTGCTCTACCCATCGCTGTTCTCACTGTCTAGTCATCATTGTCAGATAGAGCCTCACTCTTCTAGTCCATGTGCTAACGTCAAAGAAACCATTCCTGCCTCCAGAAATTGAAAGTCCACCTAAGCGAAACAATGCATGTAGGAAGAGGGTTATAATATATCTACAGTTGTGGTCATCTATTCTTTATTTAGTTGGTGGAGCTCCATGTTTTTTATGTCCCAGAAGAAGTGTGGAACTTCAAGCTGAATACAGTTCCTGTGGCTCTTACTAGCAAATTCATCTCAGCCGGATTTATAAGGTGAGTATAGTCTTAGGCTTCATGTACATGGTAGGTCCTTTACATTGTCCTTCAGTCGTTTAGTCCAGCTGTTGCTCTACAGAGCACAATTACATCTGTCAGAAGAGGCTTGTTCTCTAATAATTTCTGGAGGATAAGTGGTGCCCATGACTAGTGTTATGTTTATTTGAACTGTATCAGGCTTAGCTCTATTGCAGCCCTTGGTGTAGAGCATTGAAACGCACTTCCAGAGCAGCGCTAGTATTTCTGCAGAATAATTTATGTTGTAAATTCACAGTCTTATATTCTTTCTGTCTTCTTGAGCCTGATTATCAAAATCTTGAATTCTTTTTGGCAACGGGCCAGCTTCGAGACAGAGTGGCATGATGAAGATGGGATAGTCTGTCAATTCCCAGGAACAGGGATATGACGATCTGAGCTCTCTCAGTCCGAAGAAAGAGCTTAAGCCGTGTTTCTCAAGGGGAAGCATTACAGCCCATGCAACCACCAGCATATTTTCTTTCTTCTTCAGTAGTACTTCTGAAAGGTTGCTTGACAATCCTAGTACTGTCTGAGTCAGCTTAACAAGGTATTCCAAGGTCTAAGTACAGGCCACTTCCATTAATCATGAAATTAGAGGAAAATATTAAGTGTGTAATTGTCTACGGCCCTGAGTTCTTGTTCCCATGAACTTGATTTCTCAGCCTCTGTGATCTTTTATTTATTCCTCATTCCTCACCACAGAAACCATACTTTTGTTATTTCTAGAAGAGATGGCTGCAATGAACTCTAGTTTGCATTACTTTTAAAGGAACACCCTGAAGCAAATTACTCAGATGTGACTAGTCTTCTGCTAGCCAGTGGCAGCAAGTAAGGAATATATTACTATATGTTCCTAGCAGCTGCACTAGCAAATAATTTTCAGATAAATTTCTGCCCTATATCTCAGGTTCTGTATACCTAGATCATTTTCTCCCATGATACCTTGTAGTTACTTAGATGTTTTCCCTGCTGTTCGTAAATGCCTTAGATTTAGATTTCCTTGCTGGTTTGGACAGGCATTATCAGTGAAGGATGTGCAGTGTTAGAATTGCTTGCATTTATTGGGTTTCAGAAGACCATTCAAGGGGCATACCTCCTCTGAGACATCAGCTTGAAGAAATGATAGTGAATGAGAGATATTTGAATTATAGATCATCTCTGTTCTCACGTAAGACCTTGGAAGGATGTGTATTGAATTATGTATCCATCTTTCACATATTTCTTTACACATTTGAAATAAATGACATTAGGGCTAACGTCTGCAGCAAGCGTGGGCCAAAAATGGCTGGGGAAGAAATAAACAGGAGCTAAATGCGCAGGGACCAAGCAGTGTGGCCTAGATGTGTCCACTCTGCAGACTTTGGTCTCCTCCGCTGCGTGCCTGTGCTCCAAGGCAGGTTTATGACCTTGAAGAGGGTCCTCTAAGTCCAGGGTGTTTGAAATAATGCAAGGGAAGCATTGTAGCCTGCTGAAGTGCTGTGCTTATGAGATGAAACTGAGGGTGGTTTTACATACCTAGGGTGTGAAATGAAGGCATATAGGGCTGTTTGAAAGTGCAAACAAACCCTGACAGGTTAATGCTGAAGACCTGTCCAAGTTGAAGGGGTGGCACGTTCTTGTCTATACTGTTTACTGAGAATGGCATGTGCTATCCCCCAAGCTATGTCTGTGCTTGAAGAGTGATAGCTGCCTGGGCCAAAATCATGCTAGGTAGTATACTAACACTTAATCAGCATGGGTGATTAACAGTCTCAGGCCTGAATTTGTTCCCTGGTTTATTTTATATGGCAGCATAGGAGCAATTAGAATTGCTAATGTTGTGCTGCAGAGCTTTTGTGTGCCTCTTGCACATTTGGTTTTATTCTGCGGAGATGCTTTTTATTCTATAGTGATTTTTATACTGAGCTCATTACTTTAATATTTGCATGGTTTCCAGTAGTACATTAAATGACGCAATTCATATTTGCGTCAGCTCTCTCATCTTCAAACTATGGTGGAAATATTCACACTGCAGTGTTTGGTTTTGATTTAAAATACATTTGCATGTACATATGCACACGCCCAACTGTAAATTTGTGTTGGAGAAGACAAAATCAAAGGAATATGCCTGCTACTTAAAGTGGGCAGTGATGAAGTCTCCTCTAGCCCTTGGTGCTTGAAGGGGTATGTTCTACAGTCCTGGACCAGCCCCACGAAACTTTGTCATCTATATGGAAATGCATGACTGTAGTTTCCAATGCTTTTGTTATTCATCTGCAAATGAGCAAGAGCATTCTGAAGGAGTCACTTTCAAATTTCAGTTACTTCCATATTCTCCCTTTGTATGGGTTCCTAAAATATGAATATTGCCAGTTAATGTTATGACAGCCCTTGTAATACAGTCTACCATAATGTGATACAATGTTCTGACTCTACCACACCAAGAGTCTCTGGCCTGTATGTAATTAGATTCTGTTCTAGGACATAGTTCCCATTTTTGGTCATTCTGTCCATGCAAGCCAGCGTGTATATAGCAGTATCTTCCCCCTCTTACTAACTAGACATCATTATTTGATCTTACAGATGTATTAATGAATAACAACATTCTAGGGTGCCTCCTCACATCACATTAAGAGCGCTACGGGAGAAGCTTGGAGAGTACCTGGGTGGAGCTGCAGTTGCAGATAAATTCACATTTTTAAAATGCATTGGGAAAAAACTAGCAGTGGTAAGTTAATTTTTTTTTTCTTTAGTACTCTTCTGCTTTATCATGTAAACCACAGATTTTGTTCCTGCAGATTAGATAATATCACAAGAAAATTGAGATAACTTTAGAAGCACTGTTAGCATTTGTTTTTAGACGTGCTGGAGCATAAGCTCTTGTCAGAGCACATCTACTTCCCCAAATACAAAGGCACAGCTGGATAGGTATATTAGAAACATCCTTTAAAGCATCAGATATAAGTAGTTGCCATCCAGTGAAGAGATGCTAGTTTTGATAAGTCAAATGGATTAAATATGACAAATCTGGTTGCATTAAAAAAAAAATCCCCCTAAGGTCATTATTACCAATACATGGTTGTGAATATAGCACTTGGAAGAATTTGCAACGGAAGCTGAGTAAGTCAGAGTTCCTCTAATGGTTCCTGCTGCGACCTGCCCAAAAGCCTTTAACGATCAGTCTCTGAATGAAAACTTCTGTGGTTGTACATTTGTGTTCCAATAATTAGTCCAGTAATACAGCCTGAGATTTATGTAATCAAAAACCTACGTGTCTGAATCATAACTGCTCCTCACATTGATTCTCTATATATTTATATCTTACAAACTATAGCTAAAGATTAAAACACTTAAAACTGAAAGTTGTTCGTGTAATACACAAAGACTTAAGTGATGTACATAGAATACTTTTTTTCACTTCTCATTTCACCTCTGTTTCTCACGGATTTGGAAATTAATTGCAAGCTGGAAATTTGGTGCTGTTCTTTATTGCATTTGTAGTTGAGTTATCACTGAAATTACCCACACGGAAGAGTAGAATAAATACTAAGTAATGTGCAAAAACTAGGTGGAAAAATCTGAAGAGAAACTTAAAGACGGTGACACAATCTGAATTTGAAAATATGCATATGTCTTCAAAGAATGGAGGTGGTTTTAACTGCATGATAATAAGTAAGATGGCATATTTTCTTCCCCACTGATAGTTCTGAGAGAAATGGAGAAATTTTCCAGCTTCCTTTAGAATGTCAGGAATTTAATAAAGTATTTAATAGAGAATTAAAGATATTTGTAGATAAAAGTGAAGATTTTTAGCGACAAATTAAAGATATAATTTTAATTTGGGGTATTTACTCTTGCTTGTTGTTTAACTTTATAACAAAGTGTAAAGCAATAAACCATCTAACTGGTTTATTTGTTGTTTAGGGTCATGGTAACCTCATTGAATTACATCTCCATGATCAAATATTTGTTGAGTGGGGTTTTTTTTCCCTCCAGCCTTCTGTTTCACAACAGTAACAACGTAAGCAGTACTAAGAGCTGTACCTTACTAGCACGTAAGGATCTTTAAATGAAAAATAAACATAAACCAAACCCGTGTTCATTTGCTCTTCCTTTTCTTTCATACAGCCTGTGTCTCTTAACAGTGAATCGATGGCATTGCCTGGCCACTATTGAGAACAGAATTTGGCCCCATGTTTAGTTCAATTTCATTATTTAAATGTAAGCTCAGATTTCTTTTTTTTTCCTGTTGGAGCACATCTTTCAAATATACATCGATTATCTTAGACTTTGTTTTTAGGACGACCGTTGAAATCTGAAGGTGTATATCACACAAAGAATATCAAAACAATAAATACGAGAAGACATAAGAGAGTGATAGGGGTTTTTTTATCTATACATTAAATATTTTGCAGTAGTGTATCAGGTAAATAGAGAAAATTATGTGAGACAGCATTTCTGTTCAGATTCAGCTTGAAGCAACTTCTGGTAAAGACAGTCTAAGACTTTCTTCTGCTGTGACTGTTGGCTCAGGTCCTTTGAACCATAAGAGAAAGTGTAAAGGATAAAGAAATTTATTCAGTACATCCATGTACTCTTGTGGGTCTGATTTAGATAGTGAAAAATAGACAAAGTTTCAGTGCCGTGTCAGAAAATAGTCATATTCTATGTTCCTTCTTCCCCATCAGGCCATTACAGAAGATAGTGCTGGTTAAGAAAAATGTAAAGATGATGATAGAATACAGAAATTAAGTCATATGCAACATTATTGGTAAAAAAGTATTTTATTGGTTACGCTGCCATTCTTTATCTTCCAAGGTGAAAGCAAAGCAAGAAACAGAACTGGAACTGAAGTCATTTGCTCCCCCTTATGTATGTATTGTATGGCTTTTAAGCTATCATTTTCAGAAACTTTTTACATTGCACATTTCCTCTTTTGTGTCTGATTAATATACTGCATATTTTAGGCACTTTATCCTGAATTATATGTATTACCTGGAGTGGAATACTTTGAAGATGTTTATCCATTGTCGTCATCAACTCAACAGAAACATCACTTCAATGCAGAAACTAATGGATCAAGATTATCCAGTCTTCCCCAAAAAAACCCTGAAAAAAGCAAACGATTTTTAGAAAGCACGCAAAGCAGTCATCAGCTAGAAAGTCAGGAAGTGCACAGTTCTGTCAAATGGGGTGAGGAAGAACCTGTTCCAGCTTTGCACACAAAACATGAGCAAGACCATAACAACAGGATTCAAGAAAAACAGATACAGTTTAGAGAAGAAGGTAAGTTTCACCAGTGTCGTGAAGGAGGATGATGAAGGAGGAGAAGAATAACTATTACGGTAAACATTTATACTAAAATAATATTTCTCTTTTCCAATATCAATTATTATGCAGATCAAAATGGATCCAGAGCATCTCTCTTTGCACCAAGTAATTCAAATCCTGCAGATTCGGAGTCTGGAGAGAGTGATATGCTATTACAGGCCTCTCAGCAAAATCATCTCGGCCAGAATCAAAAAGAGCATAATACTCCCAAGTGGAATGACAAAGCCAAAGGAACTGCTCTTACTCTTCCTGTAAACCACAGTGATGAACAAGGCCAGAATAACCAAACACCCCAAAATCCCATTAAATATCGAAAGGGTACTACTGTTCATTGTCACCTTTTTGCTAAAGCATGCCTTTTAGAAAGTTGGCAGAGTAAAGCTGAGTTTTAAGAAATCTACAGTTACAGCATGAGTTGGAATATTGCTATCAGAACAATAGTCTAATTTTAATAACAATAATAATAATAACTTTGAAAGAGCTGTAGTTTTTACTTTGGATGAGTCCTTCTTTATCACAATGTACTGATACAGGGAAACACTTCACTATAGTTGATGCATTTGTCTAATCTTATTTACATGAAAATAAATTACTAAGCAGCTACTGTAAAGATTGGAGGATAATGATCCCATAATTCAACAGCAATTTTAAATGAAAAAATCTTGTTAGGAGTACATCAGGGAAAGCTTGTAGTCACTTAAACTTTCATTGTCATCTTATCCATGGCTACATTACTACTGAAGAGGAAGTGTTTCCTCCCCTCCCTGCTATATAATGTTTATTTATATGCTATTGAACAGTGGCATTCCTAAAACTGAGAGGTGGGAGAACTCTTTGAGCAGACTAGAGTGAAAATAGTACAAAAGCATGGAGGGGATTAAAGCATACATAAACTAGATAACAGTTCTGTGCCAAAATAGAAAATGTTGTTTGGAAGAGACCTATTAACTACTACTACTTTAAAATGGGGTGTCTTATGGATACTGGGGGTCATTAAATCTCTGAACAGTTTTCTAATGTTCTTAATATTCCTAAATTTTTAGTAATTACCAAGAAAGGATTGATGCATTTAAATTGGATTTGAGTGACCGCTTCTATATTACCATCAAAATTATAACAAACTGGTTTTGAGGAAATACTTTTGAAAGTCAAGCAGAATTTTACAGTTAATGTAAAAAGGGTGACCTTTATTCTATTTCAAATTTTTAATGAATAATTATTAAATGAGGCGATATTAATTTTTCATAGGTACGGGCACCTTATAGATCTCAGTTAGAATGATTTTCTGGATATCCGGTACTTTGAATGAGAAAACAAAAATTTGGATGTTGTCATCTTTGAGACGTGTCTGGAGAGTGTATTAGAAAAGGCTTTCATGGATGACTTTTCAGTAATTTCAGTTTCCAATCATAATGGGTCAAAAATAGCTTTGTCCCTCCATCATCGTGGTAACTGATATTAAGTGTGAGACCGCTTAATGTACAAATATGTATATCTACATATATATGTGCATATATGTATATACATGACTGAAAAGTTTTCCAAAACTTTATTTTACATGATGAAGGATGTAGGATTTTGTAGCATAAAGTAAAGGTAATGTCTGTCAGCAATTTTATCTTGAAATATTTATTGTATATATTTTAAAGCAGATAACATTTATTAATTAACATTTAAATGCAAAACATTTTGCTGTCCCTTTCTTTGCTGGCTCCAGTTCGTAAGGGATCTTCAGTCTCTGAAAGGCAGAAAAGAGTTAGATACAGCATTAGTTTAGGGAAGGTGAAATAATTACGTGGTTTATCTGTGATAAGCTTTCCTGTATTAGTTACCAGAATTAGTTAGATACAAATTCTCAAAACAAAAATACCTTTTTTACCTTTATTTCTTTCCTCTGTTATTCACACAACATTTCCATACCCCAGAGATAAGGTTATTTATTGGATTGATTCACTGAATTTCTGAAACAGGTTGGAAAGTCCAGGTATTGACAGTCAAAAGAGCTTGAATTTTGTGAGTATAATCTATATGTTTTGATCATCATTATCCTATCACAGAACTAAGCACCAAACTGCTCATTACAAACATGGAAAATAATGACCATCAAAAAGATACCAAACTAAGAAGAGACAGAACACAGGATTCTGGAATTCCTAAAACAGTGAAAGGCCAAACCACAGAACATGTACACAAAACCCAAAGGTTAGTAAACGATGATTCTGATAAAGTAATGGATAATGTTAATTCGTAACTAGAAATTTATTTCACAGACTTCAAATAAATGAAAGAAAATGGTGAAAAAACCATTTTGCTACATGAATTTTCACTTGCTTCTTTGATTTTTATCTGTAGCTTGCAGCAATACAGAACTAGCAAGTCTATAGCTGATCCTGGTGAAAAACTGGATAGTCAGGTGTGTTTTTCAAGGTAACATATTCTTAGTAATCTGGAGCAGTAAGCATAGTCCTCCACCGATAAATAGTCTAATTTTATAAGACAGATAACTCATTAGAAATATGAAATATTCAAATATAGGTTTGAGAGTAATTAAGAAAAGTTAATTCATGCACTGGTACTTTGCAGGTTTGCTAGTGAAAAATCAACTATTTCTAAACAGTGAAATCATCAGAAGTTATACCTCTGTTATCATTTACCAGGAACTACATATACAATAAGTATCTCAGTCTAATTAATGTTAGCTGCATTTTTTTACAGTTTCTTGACAGTAACATTGTATTGGTTTTGTCGGTGACATTTTTATAATTTCATATTTCCTGTGGGATAAATCTGTCTTCTCTCGAGCAAAACTTCTGGTAAGAAAAACTACAAAATTCTTTAAAACATATGTATGATGTAGTCATAACATCAGAATAAGAACATACTTAGGAAGACACAGGACTCACATGCAATCATACAGCATAACAGCTGTCACTATTAACTGTCATCTCTGAGCTCTTGTGCAGGAGTGATTGCAGCGGAGTCTTACGAAAACACTAATGAAATTGAAAATCTGCAATTATAAATTTTGGTTTAGAAACGGGCAGTCCAGACTTCATAAGCAATGAGCCACATGGCAGTTTTAAGGTCCGTTATTCCTGGTCTTGCACGGGAGAGTCAATAACTCGCGGGGTTATGGACATGGACAAGAACAATTAGCAATAGTCTACATTTTTGTCCATATGCTCCCTGCGATGTAAGTGTTCAGTGTTCTGATTTTATTTGCAGAGGTCCAGCTGTTTGTAATTTAGTTATCATTTGTACTGGTAACAGAATAGAAAAGCTTATATGCAGAATTCAAATTCAGCCCTCCTTTCATTCAGGCCACTTTCAGGGCATATGTTTAACGTAACTATTCAGGATTATGAGTTATGTACTTAGAGTTGTGTCTTTTGACTCTCTAGGCAGATCAAAACAAGCGAAATCATCTTACTTGTCCAAAAGAATATATTTCGCCTCCTAGTCCGCCTTTTCTGGCACTTTCTGTAAATCCAGCTCAAGTTCCCGCAATTCAGGCAGAAAGTGAGTATATGATTCCAAGAAATTGCAGAGGAGCGAACATTTAATCAAGACTGAATAGTTAATGAAGACAGAAATACCTACTCTATGAAAGAATTTGTACATACATTCATTCGCAGTATTGTTACAAATTTTAATTTGTGGGTGGAAAATTCCAGGCATTTATAATTGCGTGGGCTGTTCATAGAGCATGGCAGGTTCCCAGTGTTAGAAAACCCAGCTTGTGGACTTGGGGATGGAAGGAGAAAAGGAGGGAGATCGGATGAAATACTGCTGGCTCACGTGCGAAGGTAGCAAAGAAAACCACCGGTAGTATTGCTGAGGATCCTCCGTTGTGGTGGAGGAGGAGGATAGTGAGAAGGTAAGTGATTGACCTGTTGTTGCAAACCAGTGAAAGTTTGAGACACTGTCCTGCCTATGACCAACTGGAGTTCAAGGCAAGATTTCGCTAAAGTTTATATTGCAAAGTATTTTGAGCAGGAAATAGTCTTTTGGAGGCTTTTTTGGCTTTATGTGGCAGGAGTTTTCAATGTATGCAGTGTATATATATCTTGAATATATGGTTTTGGTGATACCTTGTCTAGACATATAAAAGGGTGTTTACTTGTTTGTGTGTGTGTATGAATGCCTGGACACATGCTGGATTTCTCACTTTTTTCTAATGCACCAGCCATTTCCAAAAGTTAGAGCTAGTTTATTAAAATAAAATAATTTCTACTGCCTGTTCTGACAGAGCTTTTGGCACGATTTATGATGGGTGCATTACAAAAATCTTGATTGATCCTTTCTACTTACAGTATCCAGATGCTTGCTAAATATAATTATAATATCTTTAGAAAAGAAGATGGTAGAACGATTGCAACGAATGAAGAAAGACAGAATGCACATGGAAAAAATTAGAGAAGAACTGATCAAAAAAGCTAAAGGGCTCCTGGAACAAAATAAGCTGAGGAGATACCACGGTACACTTCTAATTTACTTTGGAATTTGGAATGATTGAGACATGACACTGAAAGCAATATGAAAATGTTTGTTTCCTTGTCAGTAAGCTTAATTATGGAGAGAGCAGTTTGCTAACCCATAGCTCTGAGAAGGCTCGTTTGTGTAACAGCATGCTGGAAAGATTCAAGGTTGCAATGTTTCCTTCCACTTTTTTTGTGGCAGTATTATAAATCTAAAAATATCCTGGCTTTTATAAACCATTCAAGTTGTGTCCCATGTACATACAGTGCCCAGAGAGCTACTGCAGGCCGCTTCGCTGTTTGAGGCCCAGGGCAGCCGACGTATTCTAAACCTGCCTTTAGCTGGTGCTTACAGAGGTTTTTTACTGTGTTGATAGGGCTTCTAGTTAAATTGCCAGCGTAATACTTTTTGTTCCTCCTATCTAATGGTACTCAGCTTATGGCATGGAAGTTACAAGCCTGTTGTGACAAGCTTGACAAACCTTGTTTTTTGACAAGGTAAAATCTCATTGAAATCCCACCCAAATTTTCTTTGTAAAATTGTTTTCAAGTTTATACTTAAACTATCCTCCCTAAGTCACATTCCAGTTATACAGAGATGAGGTTTAATCACTTTGATGTTTTGAGAGCATTCTCTTTGTACTTAAATACAGCTAAATCACTAGGAGTCTCAACTATTATTTGTAGCTTTGTTGAAAGGAGAAGACAAGCCAATTCTTCCAGTTATTCTCTAAGGGCATGGCTACGCTGCACTCTGCAGCATGGTGAAGTTGTATTTAAAAAAAAAAACAAACTGGGGTGCTTGAAGCAGTGAAGCTGTAGTAGCATGGAGCCACAAAGCAAGCTAATTCACCCTGCTGAGATAAGCCCTCAATGGCTCCTGCATTGTCCTAAATTATGTTATCCAGTTAGGTAAAATAAAGGTTTTTTCACAAGAATTCAAACAGCTTCTGCAGGTTCTTTAAGAAGCGTCTCTACCTCTGAATTATTTTTCAGACCTGTGGAGTTTCATAAGTAAGTGCATTTGCAAACATGTTTCTTCACAAGGTATGAAGGGAAGAGCGTATTCTGTAGGAACGGGGATCCAGTCTGTATTTAATATCCTCCTAAGGTTGCCATGCTGACAGTCGCTCTCAGTTACATAGCATGTAGTCCTCCAACAGCTGGGTTCTTTTTGGTAAGTTTCTGAGAAGCAGTTGTGCTGATTTCCTAAAACATGCCTTGAAAGAAGGAATTATTTAAGACACTTTGCAGACTAGTGGATGTATGTGGCCATAAAACTGCCACACCAGGTACGGGGGGATTTATGTGCCAGCTGTTGATAGCACATTGACAACATAGGAGAAATCATAGTTAAGTGTAAAGGTAAATAACTGTTCCCCGTAATCTTGGGACTTCTGTATAAAACTAAGCTGTTCAAAATCTCTGGCCCTGCAGACCTCAAGTTTTGCGTAAATCTACAGTGCTAAATATTCTGCTACAGTAAAGCTGTGGACTTCAGACTGTGGTGGGCATACCAGTCTTCACAGGTCTGGAGCACTGACTGTGCAGCTGAAACCTGCAGAACAGCCAGGCTGAATGACATTTTGGTTTCAGAGCTTGTGTTATATCTTGGTGGACAGATAGAGCAGGTGATTGTGTGAAAATTCCATTGCATTTATAGCGAATGTCATTTTAATGAAGATTTTTTCACCAATTGCTTTTTTTAAAGAAACCTACTGCCATGTTTTAATGTGTGCATTGGCCAACTGAATCTTTTGAGGTCAGTTGGTCATTACTGTCTTCAATAGACCCTATGATAAAGTGAACAAGACCAAACAGTATTACTGTTTTCCTGTGTAGTTCGTGAGGAATGGAAAAAGAAGTACTTTGAAACTAAGAAAGCTACGGTTTCACTGGAGGACGCTTTAAACAAACTGCGACAAGATTTAGAGCTTTACCACCAGAAATTACTCTTGCAATTGGAAGCCAGAGATAGCCGAAAACGACCAAACAATATGACAACCTCCAAGGTATTTGCTTGTATTATTTAATCTCTCTTTTTACACAGCCTGTTTTTTTGTATAAAATATGAATTAAAGTAACAAATAAATCACCAACCAATGACTTGTAAACTAGTTTTAACAGCCAAATATCCCTCAGTGATCTGAGGTATAGAATTCCTTCAGTGTTTGAGTCTGAGCATTTGATTCTTTCTGCTTTGTTGTTTGTACAATACCTTCTCGTAACAAAATCCCCTTTTGTTCAGTATGATTAATGAATTGTTCAGTTCTCTATTGTTCTCATCATCCCGAATTTCATGTACGGAGATAATGAATTCTAGTTTGGAGGACAAGAAATGTCTCTGAGGCTTTTGGAGTGGTTGCACCTGAACTATTGTGCAACTGTGAGTCTCATGTTATGTTGTTGGTGTCAAATCACGGGAAGTTCAGAGGAATTAAAAAAAGACAAGACAAAAGAAAACAGGGAAACACCCTTCCCAATAGTTGTATCTGCTGATTTTCTAAATGCGTTAATGGAAGCAAGTCTGTTGGCAAATCTAAAGCTAAACTAGGAAAAATAAATGCCCCTTTCTTGTATCTGAAAGGTGGGAGAGTGTATGTACAATCTAAGAGTGTATATTATATACAAAGGTGTATTCTTTGAGCTATCTTAATATAAATATCTACAGTATAAAAATATTAATAGGGTTGATATCGCGTTATATTACTAGCTATGTTCAGAAATGTTATTGCTCCTTTGGGGGGGGATATCAGGGGTTTTTTAGGTCTCTCTGGCTAGGCACAAAGAGGCCTTATGTGAAGGATGTGCACATCTTAACATGCATACAGCAGTTATTTATCGGCTAGCACACAAAGATAGCTAGGATTTAATGAGCTATTAGGCTAAGCACAAATATGCTCTCCACCCCTCGTAAGCTACACACTGGCCAGGCGGACATCAGTCAGGCGGGAAGAGTCGGGCTCTGGGGAACAGATCCCGCTGTCGCTGGTTTCCCCTCTTCCACCAGCTTTGTCCTCACTGGTGACTCAACCCAATGATACGGTGATTCCTCAGTAGCTCCCAACTAGTCTGATGGCCCTGCCTGTTTTTTCCCTGCACGACTGTGTACCTTTTGCGCTTTCTCAGTGGTCTGAGCCAGGGTTACACAGCTGTGCGGTGTCGCAGCTGGGACTTGGACCCTTGTATGCAGACAGCTACACCCCCGGGTGGGGAGAAGCTTACAGCAGGAGCTCAGAGATGAGAGGCTACAGATACCACTTAATGACTCCTTGTATAGGCAACTTTAGCGCATCATTTGCTTCAGCTGGCAGTTTAATGCCATTTTTAAAGGCTCGGAACATCAAGAGATTACCACATACACATCCACCCCTCAGCGTTACTTACTTCAAGGGACCATGGCCGACTTACATGAGCTGAGTATCAGAACCTACATTTTGAAAACAAGAATTTTAGTTTTACAGGTTAATTCAAAGATAGGCCCACCCACAGCTACTGCTGAAATGATGTGCTGTATAACCAGGAGTTTATCTGCGCTAAACATTACATGAGTGCAGCAATCTCATCAATAAATGTACTGTGACTGACAGTGATGCTAAGCCTGTGAGAAAAAAAATATGCTTTCAAGTATACCTTTTTATTATAAATGGAGAGTAGCCATAAAAGATAATTGCAAAACAACGTGCTGTTACTCAGGAGATCTGATCTGGATCTTAACTTCCCAAAGCAACAGGGAGTGGAAGAACCTCCGCACCCAGCTGAAGGGCTGGCAGCAGAAGGGAGCTGCCCTCTCTTGGAGAGCAGACTGCTTACAGACCAGAGGCAGCCCAGCACACATTAAGGGCGAGAAGCAAGCAGGGGAGTCAGAAAGAGTTTAGAGGATTGTTTCTGAGTGGTGAAGTAACACACAGTGAATGAAGAGATGCACTAATGCTGCACTTGTTGCTGGTTTTGTTGTTGTTTCATATAGAATTACACAATCATCCGGATTACTACAGTGCAGCATGAACTCGATCAACTGAGGAGGAGGCTGGATGATACAAAAATGAAACTCATAATAGAAATTAAGGTACTCTGCCTTTTAATTAAAACAGTTGAAATGTTGCTATGTATAAAACAACTTAGATCTTCCCGAACATTAGATGATGTAAAGATTTGCTAAACAGTTCTTGTTTTATGCTGTTAGTTTTATGGTGCTAGTTGTCATTGTAACTTTATCACTTGAGCCTAACTACTCCAGAACACCAGGTTATTAGACAATTTTGAATGTATGGCATTCAAAACATTTTTTCAAGGTACAATGTAAGCTAAGCTTTACAGTCGCTCTCATAAAATTCTCATTTCACTCAAAAGGTGATTGAAGGAACATACTTGGTGAGGCACTGATCAGTAGTAGACCATGGCTAAGAAAAAAAAAACCTGGTATAAAGAGGAAAAAGAGAAAATATTTTGGTAGGCACTGATCAGTATTAGACCATGGCTAAAAAAAAAAAAACCGGGATAAAGAGGAAAAAAAAAAAAAAAAAAAGAGAATGGCTCTCCAAGCAGATGGCAGTCCTCTTCATCTGCTTTATTCCATACCGGTGCTGTCTATGGCTCCCATTGGAAGGAAGCTGATGGTATAGGCCTTCGCATTGGATAGCTTTTCAGCTCTGAATGCTTGAAATAGGAGTTCTTTACCTCACAGAGATTGCCCATGCCCCTGTTTACTGAGTAATCTAGGGTGGATGTACTCGTTATGCCTCCTCCATTGTATAACAAGGAGTGGAAAGAACAATGAATTTCAGTCGTCTCTTAAAAACACCCAGGCAAAGTACAGAAGAAAGCAGTGCTAGAACTAGGCTATCTAATTAGACGTGTAAAATTTTAAAGATGAAAGATGTATAAAATTCAATCTTAGTTATATAACCCCATATGCATGTCAACTCCAAAAACTTCCTTAAATTGCAATTCCTTAAATTACTGTTTCTTCTGCAGATGAGAAAGCAGGCAGCATCTGATTTACGAGCACTGAGAGCGGAACTGACACATAAGAAGATTCACTCAGCTTTAATTCTCCAGTCCAGAAAATCGGGGATCTAAGAGGATGACACGACTTCAACATCCGTAAAGTCTACAGAAGCTCTGTAATGTATATAGAAGTCCAGAATTTCAGAGCATTTGTATGTTCTTTAAGTTACCTTGTAAAAAGACATCAACTATATAAATGTTGTGGAATTTGTATACTGGGCTACTGAGGTACTGCAGCTCACTTCTTTTTAAATCTCACTCTTACTCTAAGATTAGTCAGCTACTTAAACATACAGTTTAATCTAGTAATGTGTCTAAAACAAAGCTAAGTTATTTTAAAAGTGCAAATTAGTGAATTATATAACAACACAGTGGTATGCTGATGTTCTTTCATTAACAAAATACCTACTAAGCAAATAAACCTATACTCTATAACCTCCTGTTCTTATTTTCAAGCACACACATTAAATTTTTGGAAAATGATTAAAATACATCTTCTGTAGAACTACAGCAACAGTAATCTTTTATTTAGCTATTTACTGAAGTATATTTTTGTCACTGTAAGTGTGCCTATCTATAAATTCCCAGTGTATTATTACCATTTCATTATGAACAAAATCTCAGATAATCTCACCTTATTTCAAACATAGCCATTTTTGTTCCCTCTCATTAGGAGAGCCACATGGATATTAACCTTCTTCTGTAGTTAGTGGAAGACGCAAGCTTTGTCTTGGACAAGCTGTAATGGTGATCCTGGTCCAACTTACAGTATTGCATACTCTGTTTTTCGTTAAGTTTAAGCTCATGCATGTGCTTAGAGTACTCTTTCAGAGAATTGTTATCAGAAACCTCTTCTTGATAGTAATTTTTTCTAGCTCTCCTGTTTGCCTCTTCGCAGTACCAGATGTTATTACGTTAAGCAGAACAATAACACGCTAGAAATTAATGTCAGCTAAAAAGCCGACAAGGCTGTATCTATTATTGGAAGTGAAACACTCATGGGAAATCAGTAATACAATAAGAAAATTATGCAACTCTTAAAAGGACTAACTTCCAAATGTCTTGAGTCAAACCACCTGCTATCCAATTTGTTTTCTTAAAGATAAGATTTAACAAAGATTTTAGCGCTGAAGTATTAAATTAATTATTAAAACTACAACCACTTCTGCTCAAATCAGGATTGAATCCTATATCCTGTATTTCAGAATTGTGTCTTATATAAGACACAAGAGCAGGCAACCAGCTACTGGAAAACCCTGAACCTAAATTAAAAAAACAAAACCAAAGCCAACTCATGATTCTTGACTGCTACAGGAAAAAGTTTTATTATAAAGTCATCTGGCCTTCAGTTAGGATTTTGTAGGTTAGATCATCTGCTCCAGAAGACCTCTCAATTTCATAAATATCTATCTCACAGTATTTTAGCACATAAATAGTAATACAAATTCTGAATTATCTATATGTCAAATAAATATATCGGTTTCTCCTAAAACCTGCAGACCAGCATTCTAGTGAAGAGCCCTCTGATTTTCCAAGGGAATTTTTTTCTTTATGTGAGAGCAGTAGGCTGCACCTTCTGCTTTCCATCACCTGCAGTATCAAGCAGTCAGTCTTCTAGTCTTCTCCTCAGTAGCCATTATGGTAGTGCTGCTATTCTATGGTGTTTTCCCAGTAACTATTTAGCAAGGGAAAAAAACCAACTAACCAAGAAAAAAACCCACCCCACAACTGACTACATATATCTAATTAAATAAATTGTTTAATTAACGGAGCCAATTAAGCAGGGCACAGTTGCACTTTAATCTGTTGTGAAACAGTTCTGAGAAGCAGAGAAGCAGTGTGGGCTGTAAGCTGTGGAACAAGTAAAGCATAAACCGGCAACACTGTTTACCAACCTTAGTGAAGGCAGCATTTTATTTAACAAAAAAAAAATCCTGTAAAGACCAGTCAATCTTTCCATTACTACAGATATTTTTAAAAGTTACACAATTCCTCTAGGCAAATTATTTTATGAAAAATATAACTAGAAAGAAAATATAACCTCATGTTATCTCAGAGGCAACACCACGTGAAAACAAACAACAGGCTACTGAATGAATCTTAAAGTGTGTGGAAAAATACATATGCAAATACAGTTCATTAAATAAGCTTCTCAGTTCTAGTTTTCAGGAAGTAAAGAAGTTTGAAATGGAAGAAAATATCATCCAAGTTCTCTCCATATTCATGTTCCCTCTTCAAGATAAGGTCCAAAATTTTTGGCTTTTGAAAGTAAGGAATTTACATGATACATAAACACAGTGAAACTGGAGCTTATTGAATATTCCTTTCTAACTACAAGTTTGATAAAAATCTTAATGGCAACTACTTCATGTTACGTAATTTCTTCAGTCTGTAAAATATTTTAATCTGAAAAGTAACCAAGCACAAGCACAAGTTTCACCAAGTTCCATGTAAGCAACAATCTGTCTCTCCAGTATTCTGTGTTTAATCTGATTGAAGAGTGACTTAGCTAAAATGTAGGTTGGGGTGGAAAGTCAGAAAGCTGAGACTGCACCGTGTGACCTCAGAATGAATACTTGCTGCACCAGGCAGCTTTAGCAAAGGATCATTATGAGATTGCCCCTGTAAATCCACCACTTGGTCTTACTTGTTACCAGATACACGCTGGGTTCAAGTTTTACCCAATTTATGGTAGTTGTGAAAAATGAAAAAGATGAGCAGCCTTTAAAAAAAACCCGCTGCTAAAGGAACATTGGAACTTTCTGAAGAATGAAAATATGGCTTCGCATACAAAATAACAAGATGAATTTGGCGAGTTCTCAAAGTTTTTGTAATCGTGGTATATTTATATAAACTCAAAATCTATGATAGTATAAGCCATAATAAAAAATTACCAATGTTCATCATTCTAAATCAAGGCTGCACATAGTTCTTACGGTGTCAGGGCTTGCCACATTGCTTCAGTTTGTTGTTCTGCTACAGCTTCCCTGGAATAGTCAAGACTATTTCCATTCCACATGCCAACGCCCCTTAAACCTCGATTCTTCACATATGCTGCTTTTAGAGAGATGCTGCGAGGGTCATCATACCATACTTGGTGGAAGCGACCAAAAGAATCCTAGAAAAACATTTAAACACTAGCGTCAGTATCAACCTATCTATATAAACATGATACATTCAAGTTCATTGAGTTTTGATTACATTTTCTGTTGAATGCAGTGAAAAGTATAGTTAAAAACTCAGATATACAAGCTATGTAGAGATTTACATAATGATACTTCCCTGATTTACAAATTATTTTTCACACAGGACAATTAAACATTTTAAGTGAAATACTTGGCTATTTTTTTACTTGTAGAATCTCAGTTATAAAACAGTGATACATTTTAACTGAAGTTAGATGAAAAGACTTAGCTAATTTGTATTTCAGTAATTTTTTAAAATACAGCCAAAATCTCAGATATACTATCTAACCTAAGAGGTGAATTTAGTTAGAGATTAAGTGCTTTTTTTCAGCAATAAACACTTTTAGAGGAGGTTATAAAATTTTGTCAAAGTTATGTTGCTTTGACCTGGTCACTGCTTGTAACACCTTTTAATCATCTACATGTGAAACTTAAAATTGTGTGTAAAGAAACAAGATGAAATGCATACACTGTGTTGTTCATGTAAGCACAATCATTCATGCACTTTTTCACTATGTCTATGTAGAAACCAAGTGCGGAAGAGAACATGCATGCAAGCCACTGGGTTAGAAAAATTTAAGAGCATCTCAGAATCTGTTTTAGTTTAAATCAGTCATCAACTCATAAAAGTAACTATAACAGTGAAGGATGGAGCTATAGGATTTCTTTGTGCCAAAACGTCCTTTTTGACATGATACAACTTCTTGAGAAAACTGCAAAGTAATAAAGATCTTTATTACTCCTGTAGTCTTCAATCACTGCACCTCTCCTTCAGACTAGAAATTCAAGATATGGAAATCCAGCCATCCTTTACTACATGAACAAAAGAAGTAGAAAACACAAATAGAAGAATCTAACCCTGAAAACTTTACAATCAAAGAACTATAGTTTATGAACGTTTACTCCACAACATGGTGTCTTACAGAGACACTTACCTTGTATTCATAAAATGGAGACTTCTGTACCTCATCCCACAGCACCCCTGAAAGAGAACTGTTCACCTGCTTCATTATTGCTCCGTAGGGGACCTGACGCCCTGCAGCATCACTGCAAGGAGCCCCACGGAAAGGCACTTTGGAAAGGGAACAAACATGATCCTGAAAAAAAAGCAGACGGCGTTGAGTTTCACGTTACATAGATTTATTGAACTCCAGAATAGCAGTACAGCCAAGAACAAAGACACAAAAGGCACTGCGGTCTCAAAAATCCCAAATCTTCCAAGTAGCTGTGCCAGACATACTATTTGTAGACAGAAGTAAATTAAAACAGTTAAATTTTGTTTACTCTGTAGTAGTACAGGATTGGATGGACATCATTCAACTTACACAGTTGTCTTATCTTTTCCACTTTTAAGTCACTCTTACATTTTTCATAAGTATAATGTTGTTTGAGACTCCATGACTTATCCATAAACTGCTATCCTTTAACAGTCATAGGTTTGCTGTGGTTTGTTGCACCTAGTCTTTAAGCAGTGAGCTTAGTGACTGTGTTGAGAAGGCAGATAGAAGCGTTGTAGTGCCTTTGGACATCATCTCTTCTCGTACAGAGAACATCTATAGCTCCTTAGTCAAACACAAAGTCAGGCACTTGGGAGTCAAAACATGGCACTCGGGTATCATGGGGTTCAGGTTGCCTAGGGAGAAATAAAATGCCTTGTTTGGTAACACACTGCTCATCAGTTATCAGCTAAGCAAAAGTCTCTGTCTTGAGTCCCAGCTTTATGCTCTTATCTGTCAGACCACAGCATTTCCTAATCCAAAACCAGGATCACCAAAATCTAGCTGTCTCTTTCCAAGGAAAAAATTAACAGTACGATTGCAATTGAATAATCTTCATCTTACCTTAGATAGGTTTTGGCAGACATAGTCATAGCCATACCATGGGACGCCCATCACAAGCTTCTTAGGATCAATGCCCATAGTAATGTACTCTTCATATCCTAGTTTTGAAGGAAATAAAAGTTAAGATGCATTATTGCATTTTTCCATGCTTTTTATTCTACTTATATATAGGACTTGCATGATCCCCGGACAGAGGCTAAGGTGCAAGCTCTTCTTTACCTCCCACCTGCATACTCCTAGACTTGCTCTATTCAGATTCTAGTAACTGCTCCAGTTGCTCACACTTAAAACCAGCCTCCCATAGCAGCAGTTCACAAGGATGAGAGAAATGTTTCAGGTTTCTCTGAGAAAAGCCCAGGCAGACACCATTGCTTTGGCTGCCGTTTGTCATTCTAAGAGCGTTCTTCACAATTGTGAGGGCTAGACAATTACTTTACAAGTAACAACACACAACTGCTAAGATCTATCCATAGTGTCATAAGGATCTGAGATACTATTTTCACATTAGGACAACACATATTTGAGAATACTCAAAAGCCTTAATATAACCAAAAAACTTGTCTAAGAAAAGGCAATCTTTTCTATCTATTCATGTGAACAAATGGAAACGTTCTGACTCCTGGAGAGGCGTTTTGTCCTCACCAACTAAAGTCTGCAGGTAAGGAGCATTGGCTTTTGCAATACAGTCTGTCCAGATCTGGCTCTGTTCATCATACGACATCACAAATAAGAAGTCACAGGCATCTGCAATCCCAGTGTAGTTGTAGCATCTTTTATCTATGCATGCTGGAGACCAAGCTACATCAAATGTTACCTGAAGGAAAAATGCAAAAGTTAGCATCATGTATCACAGAATCATAGAATCATAGAATGGTTTGGGTTGGAAGGGACCTTAAAAATCACCTAGTTCCAACCCCCCTGCCATGGGCAGGGACACCTTCCACTAGACCAGGTTGCTCAAAGCCCCA